>NC_136057.1:559725316-560120316 GCF_964261635.1 Lissotriton helveticus | reverse complement strand
AATAAAAATGTTGCCATTTACAATGCCAATAGCTCTAACTTTTGCAAAGGCGAGACCGTTACATTGTAAATGCTTGTTTTCATAGGCAATCAGTCCACACTAAAGTAGGTTAATACCACCCTGGCGGGCTCAATCAATCACAGGAGTTCTTAGATAAGAAGCTGCTGGATGAAGGCATGGATCCAGAGGTATAACAAAAATATATGCAGGTATAAGATTCTTATGCCTCATAAATGTGCAAGAAATAAGGGCAAAAAATAGGCATGGATTATAGGAGCCTTGTAGGTGGCCACAGGCACCTAAGGCTATTTGAAAGCGGACAAAACATGTTGGCAAAATTTATTGGCTGGATGAACCTATTGACCATCATCAAACATCCAAACTCTTTATTTTTAATCATATTTGGGGTACTCGCAGAATGAGGGAAATCCCTTAAGGGTATACCTTCAGATATACATCTATTATACATAAGGGTCCTTGCTATCATCCAGCAACTTCTTACCTAATAACTCCCATGATTGGTTGAGTCCACCAGGGTGGTATTCACCTAACCCTGGTGTGGCTACATTGCCTATGATGAAGCATGCCACAATATGTTGTGGGTTAGGCAATCTTTCCAAATGTCTTTTGACCCCTGTGGGACGTAGGAGTAAAAAGACAGTTTATGTCCTCCATGAAAGAAGACCTACGCATTTATTGTGGAAATAGTGTTTTAAAGAGGGTGTGCCTAGGTCCATTTCCTCTAACTCTCCTCTTGAAAACCCATAGAGCCTGCCTCTCCGAGGCTGGTAACGACACAATGATGGGCAGGCATGTGTTTGGGTGAGGCTGCAAGGGAGGGCATTGAGCCCATGGCCATTACACAAGCAATCACAAAGCCTTTTGTAACGCATGTGGGAACCCACACAACCTACTCAGATCACCAGGCTGCTTATGGTCAAATGAGTAGCTCTATTGAGTTCTAGTGTGAAGCGGGGACGGGGCCAATAGTGAGACTGCCCTGCTGCAGTGCACAGCATGGATCTCTGCCATTTAATAGCCATATATCTAGCTGTTCAGGCAAACCAAGGAGCCCACTATAGGCCATGCACCCATCCTGGTGGGCGTTCATGGCTCAAATGGGGTGGGAGGAGCGTGGACTACTAGCAGGACCAGGGTTGGGTCCAGGAGCTACATGGCCTAGTGGGGAGTTCTACCTCAGGGCTCCTACCTAGCTGCCACTTGCTAAATAGATGATGCCTTTCGACACTGCTTCATTCCTCAGACTTCAGCTACCGATGTACATCTGTTTTCTCAACACAGTGTAGTAGAAACTAAATCGCAAAGGCTCCAATTAAGATAATATAATGTTAGGCTAGTATCACACAAGTTAATGAGATCCCCTGACATACTGTAGATTTTGTACAATAAACACCCTGTATTTATAGGAGTTATCGATAATGACAGTACATTAAATAGAATATCACTCATTCTATATATAGATACTCAAAATGCCCTTAAAAAAACATAATACTGCCATAGAGGAAGTCTCGTTATAGCACACACAGATTTATCTGTACATGGAGCAGTTGTAATGTCGACTTTGGCAGCGTCGATGACTGGTGAGGAATTCTTGTGGCTTCCTCTCAAATCCGGGGCAAAAGGAACGCAGACTACAAGACTCCTAGAAAATGACCACCCACGGCACAAACTTTTCCCACACCATCCAAACTAAACTATAATTTAAGACAAAAAATATGGTAAACGTGCATTTGTGTTGAACATCTGGGCTGAAACGAATACGTGTCACGCCATCGGCTGCAAGCATGCAATCCCAGATAATTTAAAGACGCTTAATATTTAACTGGAATCAGTTTCTAGCCACACTTCAAATAGACTGGCATCCTGGATCCTCGCAGTATAAAACTGACACTGCATTTGGAAACGAGAATAAATGCAATTTATAGCCACTATTTGTGATAATTACGTGGTGACAAATGAATGCAATAAGTATTGCTCTGTAATACTAACTTCCACGGAATCTTGGCACACGACTCTACAATTATGGCTCGTTTTTACAGTCTGAGATGCTTGTAAAACTGATGGGTTGCAAAAAAGTTAAGACCATAATGACAAGGCAACTGCAGCAAATGGACATTTTATCTAGTCTACGTCTCGCGCAGCTATATATGCGACTTAGTTCAAATATTATTTCAAAGACACATTCAGTGAGAATTGCCAGAACATATGTGGTACTAGCAGAAAACGCGAACATTTTTAGCTGCCACTATGCGCCGTGTTCGCAATATCGACTGCCTCAATATTTAATTCAAAGACCATCAAATTCAAGCTAAAATCAAGTAGGGAATGATTTTCACCCAGCTGCAGAATGTGCGTCTTAGCTATTAGAAATAACAGGTGTCCCGTACTCTTTTTGTTTTCCCTTTTCTCTTCAATAAAAAATGATTTGAATTAAAAAAAAGAAATAACAGGTGCATTAAATATCAATGAGATCAATTAGATGGGTTTGTCTTTAATGAATGAAAGAGGAGCAAAATCCTAATTCTAAACTCCAGTCGCTCAAGTGGAACTGCAATCACCAGGGCGTATACCAAACAAGGAAGGTAATACAGGTGAAATTAGGCGGGCACCTTCACAATTTGGGAGGAGTTTCTAGCTCCTTATAGGTAATATTTCTCTGGCAACGGGTTGCCTAAGATTGAATATATAAATATGTATACATTATCACGAAATGGAAATGAATACCCTGATGTAAAACAGCTAAACACGTAAGCAAAACGAAATAGACATTTTTTTTACACATATTAATTTACGTCTGTTAATATAGTGGCAAAGTGGTGCAAGACAAACATGATGCACTGACACAGCAGTGATAGATATAGGTGAAGAAGGTGTTTAGCAGAGTTTACAATCTTTCCAAAGACACAACATTTACAACTGGGAAAAATGAAAGAGGTAAAAGGTTTTTGTGTGTGTAGCAAGCTCAGTCCTAGGGATATTCATTAATGTTACAACCGTTATGGTCTGCAATGCATCTGACCTTTATGGCTGATCTCAACATGCAAAACAGGCCTCTTCTGAGCGTCATAATACTGGCCATGGTGAATTGTGCACATAATTAACCACTCTGGTAGGACTAAACCTGTGTTTGTTAGTTTTTTAGGTTGAGGCCTCATCCACACTGCTGTAAGCAGTGGTGGACGGCGCCGAAGATTTAATGATGTCTAGTATGGGGGCTTGAACCCGCCCCTCTTATCCATTGACTGGCCTCGTAAATGCTGGCCAGCCATTGGAGGAGAGGGGCGTCACTCGGTTCTAGCCCCGGCTTGAGCAGATTCGGGGGTGTTTTTCGCTAGTTTTTTAAACCCCGCCCCTTTTCTAGTAGTGGGCGTTACACCCTCCCTCTCGCCAAGGTCCCAGTCTATTCCTCCTGTAATGTACCCTTTGCTACCTCTTGTATTTTGTTTACTCACAATTGTCACTTTTGCCTCATGTAACTTAACGTCTGCTTTTATAATTTGTTCACTCATAATCTTCTCATGTATCATTACTGTTTTCCTATTGTGAAGCTCTCTGACGCACCGCCTGCAGTTACCTGAAGGGGCTGTTAAGAAAACAAAACTATTAAAGTGTTCTTAACTTCTTTATTAGACCAACACGTTTGCTCCGAACAAGGAGCGAAGCGGCAGTCAGCTCGGCGATCAGCTGGTAACTGTCGTATGTGACAGTTATCAGCTGGTGACCTCACTGCTGGAACGGTGTCCTCGCAGGGACACTGGGAAGCACGTCTGGTATGGTGTCCTAGGAGGGACACAAGTGTTATAAACACAACACATCCCCCTCCTTTGGGGAGTGATGGAAACAGTAAGAACAGATAGGGAACATAAGGCTCCACTATCCACAAATGTAGTCCTTAAGTTTAACTGGCGGTCCCAACAGTCTGCCGGCCAGGCTAATGTCCACGGGTCTCGCCAAGTCACAGGTTGGAATGGCAGGTAGTCTGCGCCTTGCGCCTGCAGGTCTGGATGAAGGAACAGAACGGTCCGCTGGTTGGGTGTCTTCCTGTATACCTTCATCGCTCCTGTCCCCTGGGGTGGCAGGAAATTCAATGTCAGATTCAGTGTCAGAAAAATAAAGTCTTGCGGCACTTCCATTCTGCGCCCTGGATTGCTCTGCGGTGGCATCAAAAGGTGTGTTGTCCACTCTAGCGTTCCCTAGATGTTTTTGGGCCGACAGTGCAGAAAAATGCCAGACCTTCCCATCACTCAGGCGTGCGGAATTGCAGTACACTTCACGAACGGTAAGAGGTTTGGTGTATCTCTCTTGACCCTTGCCGACATGTCCACTCCTTCTTACCTTTACCACATCGCCTGCCCTGATTTGCACAGCCTTGCATCCATGTTTCTTGTCATAGTAATTCCTACTCCTGGTTTGTGCTTGGGCCAGTTTTTCTTCCACCACCTTTGAAGACCAGTGTACTCTGCGGGCAGCCTTAACCCAACCCACATTGTCCTTTGTAAGTGGGGTCCGTACGCGCATAAGTTCAAAAGGGCTGTGGCCAGTAGACTCACATGGTGTTGTTCTGTAAGCACACACTGTTTTCATTATTTCCTTCTTCCAATCCAGTTGGTTCGAGGTGGCTATCTGTATGATACCTTTTAGAACTCTGTTAAACCTCTCTACGGCACCATTCCCTGCTGGATGGTATATTGACGTTGTCTTGTGTTAAATGTGGTGCCTTTCCATGTAGTCCTTGAACAGGTCTTAAGCGAATTGTGCGCCATTGTCGCTTATTACTTTCTTTGGTAAACCTTCGCGCGTGAAAGTGTCTTCCAAGAATTGGACCACATGCTGAGAGTCTGCCTTTTTGGTGATTCTCACTTCAGGCCACTTAGTGTAGTGGTCAATTATTACAATTATATATTGCAGTTCCTTCTCATCTGACACCGGCCCCATTATGTCTACTCCTATTCTTTCCCAAGGCATGGACGGGCTCTGTATTGGCTGCAGGGGTGGTCTGTAGGTCACTTGAGTTTTGTCAGCTTGCACACATAACTTGCAGTTCCTTACATTTCTTTCCACGTCTCGGCTGATGCCCGGCCACCAATACATGTTTTTCACCCTGTTCTTACTTTTGGCGATGCCCAGATGACCCTCATGGCATACCTCCAGTATTTTCTCCCGGACACTCATCGGCGGTACATATCTTCCGCTTCTCATAAGTAATCAGTCTTCAATTGACAGTTCATCCTTCACCTCCCAGAAGGGTTTAATTTCATCTTTCAATTTATTCTTGCTGGTCCACCCTTCCTTGACTAACTGGATTACCATGCCAATGTCTTTGTCCTTCATAATTCCTTCCAACCATTCTTCCTTCGTTATCTTGCTGGAATTTTCCCATAATTTGACTATGCAGGAATTTTCTAATTCGTTTGTTTCTGTGTTATCGTTGGTCTTGATAGGCATCCTACTAAGAAAATCAGCAACCACATTCTTTATGCCGGGGACATATTGTATGTCGTACATGAAATCAAAAAGTCGCACTGAAATTCTCGCCAGGCGTGGTGAGGCTGTGTGTAGGCCTTTGGTAGTAAGCACCTTTGTTAATGGTTTGTGGTCAGTGCACAGGTGTACCTTCCTACCCCACAAATACTGTCTAAAATGTTCAAGGGCCCAGACGCAGGCCAGCGCTTCACGTTCTATCACCGAATATTTGTCTTCGGCTGGGGTAAGGGAGCGTGAAGCAAATGCAATGGTAAATTCTGTTCCTTTTGCATCTTTTTGTGTTAGGACTGCTCCAATGCCCTTGTTGCTGGCGTCTGTCGTCACATAGTTGTCCAGGGTAGGATCAAATCCCTGCAAAGGTAATGCTTTGCACATATTGCATTTCAGGTCTTGGAAAGCTTGCTCACATTCGTCCGTCCACTCAAATTTGTTTTTCATTTTCAGCTGTTGCCTTAAAGCGTAAGTTTTCGTCGAGAAGTTCTTGATAAACTTGGAGTAGTATTCTACTAGTCCGAGGAATGATCTCACTTCATCCCTGTTGGTGGGTACTGGCGCATCCTTGATGGCTTGGATGAGTTCATTTTTGGGACTGATGCCTTCGCCTGTTATCTGGTGCCCCAGATAGTGGACAGTCTTGCACGCAAACTTGCATTTGGCATGCTCAGCCGTTAGACCTTTTTTGTTCAATAAATCCAGGACTTGCTACACTCGAACATCATGTTCCTCTCTTGATTTACCCATTACCAGTATGTCGTCCTGGAATAACAGTATCCCAGTGACGCCCTCAAAAATATTAGTCATCAGTCTTTGAAACATTGCAGCGGCTGAGGCTAACCCAAAAGGAACGCGAGTGAACCTGAAACAACCGAATGGTGTTACAAAGGTAGTCAAAGACTTGCTGTCCCGGTGTAACTGGACCTGATGGTACGCTGACTTTAGGTCGATGGTGGTGAACCACTTCACTCCCTTGGTGGTGGACAACATCTCATTTATTTTAGGGAGTGGGTACTGTTCTACAATGATGTTTTGATTAAGATCGCGGAGATCAATGCAAAGTCTTAGTTTACCATTGGGGCGTTTCGCTACGACAAGTGGTGCAACCCACTCAGAAGCCTCCACCCTTTCTATTATACCATCAGTTAGCAGTTTCTCCAGTTGATTTTTAACTTCCTCCTTTATGGCAAAAGGTATGTTCCGAGCTTTATGCACAGTGGGAGTGGTGATAGGTTTCAATAGTATTTTATGCTGATAACCCTTAAGTACTCCAATATTCCCACTGAACACCTTGGGAAATTTCGCCAGTATTTGTCCTGCGTAGTCGTCAGTGTCCGACATGCTAAGTACTGGTTCATGGCTGTTTGGATCCAGCTTGATTCCCAGACTACCTTGGTCCATCCACCCAAGTACAGATGGTCCTACCTTTGATATGTACAGTTTACACTGAGCCTCCCTGCTCTTGAATATAAACCTGAGGCTCTTGTACCCCAATATTTCAATTGGTTTCTCATTGAATGATTTTATGTTAATGTCCGGTTTATTGAGTCTCCGACCGATTACTTCCTTGAATTTAGCCTCCCAGACCTTTTCGTTCACAATTGTGTAAGGTGACCCGGAGTCTGCTGTTATGTTAATCTCCACACCTCCAATTGTCATAGTGCACATGTTTTTTTTTGTTTTTGCTCCTTTTCCGGTTTCTTTTGATTTCTCTTCTTCGTCGTCTATGTTGAGGATGTACATATTGATGTCATCATCCGTGTCTTCATCAAACTTGTCCTCATCTTCTATCACTGCCTTTACATTCCGCGGTTTTCTTCTATTACATGCCTTGTTAAAATGCCCAATTAGGCCACAGAACGTGCATTTTGCCTCACGGGCACCTAAAATCGTACGCCATGTGTGCAGTGCTTAGGCATCGGTAACAATGTTTCTCTTGCCTTCTTTCGGGTTGAAAAGTTTCTTTCTTTCTTGCAGCTTGCTTGCTGTCCCTCCAACCCTTATGATCAGTAACCTTGCTGACAGGATCACTTTCTTTTTTTATTTTTTCATCCCTCAACACAGCTTTAGCACAGCGTCCTGTAAGTTCAGCTTTCCTAGCTATGTCTATTATGTTCTGCAATGGGTACTCACCCTTCGCCCAAAGGTTATCTTGGATGTTTTCATTCGACCCTTGCATTACTATCTGATCCCTAATCAGTTCATCATGGAGACCTCCAAAACGACAGTTAATTGCTAATTCCTTTAGGGCAGATACATAATCATCTATAGACTCCTCCTTCCCTTGTCTCCTATGAAAAAATTTGTATCTGTCAACCCCCACACAAACTGTAGGTTTATAGTAAGCGTTCAAATCGTCGATTGCATTAAAGAACACATCACCATCATTTACACCTCTTGTTTTCTTATTTATTGAATTATAAACCTTAATACCTCCTGCGCCCAAGTTGTGCATTAACATCTTGTACTTTTTTCAGGTTTTAATTCCGCATCTTCTTCAATTGTGGAAATATAGTTGAGGAAATAATCCCTCCATTCTTCCCACTTCAAAGCTGGTACACTACCTGCACGTAGGAATGACTCAGGGGGTGATAGATTCCAAATGCAACCAGTAGCCAGGTCACTCATCCAGCCTTGAAATCGTTGAGTATTTCTATTGGTTAAGGTTAACGTGGCGCGGCTAGCTGGCAGCCAATCCGCTCTTGCCACACTCTGGGTCCGGGTGTGAGTGTTGATACTTCCGGTGATCTCGGGCTGCTGCTTGCCCTCTTCTACAGAGTCCAGAGCTGAGGAAGCAGCAGAGCTGCAGTGACAGGAACCGCACCCCCCTAGCCTTGGAGTCAAGTGCCCCGTTACTCACCTGCGAGTCGCTTCCCTCCCTCGAGACCTAGCATCTCTCTTGTTCAATATCTCTTCTAGGCGCAGGCTCCCTGGAGCCCCAGACCGTGCTGCTCTCCGTGTCCCGAGGCTGGCCGCTCTGGCAGTGCCTCCTCCCTCGGGAGCTCCGCGTCCTCTTCACCCTTTTATTGCCCACCCGTGGGGCTCGCTGACGTGAGAGCCCGGTCCGAACTGCCTCTGACAAGCTTCAGTCTCAGGGATTAGCCAGGGGCCCGGACAAGCCCGAGCAAGAGGGAGGAGAGAGGCTGAGGCACGCGCTGGGGCGGAGGGGAGAACGTGAGGGGAAGGGATGAGGGAGACAAAGAGTAAGAGAGGGAATGGATACCGAGAAAGGATCAGAAGTCAGCAAAAGAAAGAGAAGGAATGAAGGGGGGCGGGGAAAGGAGTTTTAGAGAAAGAAGTAAAAGAAGAAAGGAAACCATAATGGACGGGGAAAATGAGGGTGAAAGAGAGAGATAAAGTAATTCTGTCTCTTATGCCGCCCTTATTCAAAGACAAAGTTAAACACACGCTTCCATGCACACATGAAAAGAAGCCCAGCTTCAGCCCCTTCCCGTGCCCGTCCTCAGAGGCTTGCGAGGCGCACTCGGCTCCCTGCTCCAAGCGGACTTTTGTGCTTCCTACCATCGAGATATCAAAGTTTTAAAACACAATCAGTTAAACACACGCTTCCATGCACACATGAAAAGAAGCCCAGCTTCAGCCCCTTCCCGTACCCGTCCTCAGAGGCTTGCGAAGGATCAGATCAGAAGGCAGTGGTTTCCCCGAGGTGCCTGCCCCAGACCTCTTATAGCAGGCCGGACCTGGCAGCACTGGTAGGATTAGGATTACATGGCACTGGAGCTGCCAGCAGCGCCGTCGGATGTACACCTCCTGCCCAACTCGAACAGTCCACTGCCAGAGTCAGAATCGAGCTATTCAGGGAGGTGGCGGTAGGATCACTAGAAAAAAAGACACGAAAAATCGCGCAGAAGACACGGCTCACAGATGGAGACTAGCCCATCATGCACATACACAGGTTCTTGATTTTCCGTAGATTGTGCTGGATGGGTAAAACTGTGGGTGGCGTTAAAGTCCACTCCATGCCAATTCTTCAAAATGCAGTATACATCAATGTGTGCAGATCGATAGCCATCAATACTGTTTAATGGACGCTGCGCAATTATAAATGGTAATCTCTACCCTCCTACCCCCCCCCCAAATAACTTCAACAGAAAGCACCAAACGCGTGCAATAGTCTAAAACTAATTATGTACTCTGTAGAGGTTGTACGCATGTTAAAGCTAACCACATATGGGCCAGGTGGGTGGAGCAAGGCAAACCTGCTGAACCGTCGATTTACTCAATTCCGTGTCTCAGATAACAAAGGGTATCTGGGGCGCTTTAGCTCAAGTTAGACCGTCAGTTGTATTGGTTTACAATAGAAGACAAATATCACATGCGTATACCATTTTTAAAATAAGGCTACATGTTTCAGAGCAATACTACCAGTTTGCAGCCATGACTGAGAGAAATCCCCTCCCTCCCCCATGGGTGCGGGTGGCGCCCTCAAGCACTTATTTATGTTTGAAAAACAAAAACACAAAAAAAAATAATGTCATGAGCAATGCCATGCCAATAGCTCTAACTTTAAAAATGCCGAGACCATTGCATTGTAAATGCTTGTCTATTACTCGGCCCCTGTGACCGCATGGTCGAAAGAGCCCCCTACTTCTCATATAGTAAATAAATAGCAGTAGTCTAATGGCTTCAGAGATTGTTGGTTGGATGTATAGCCTTTTATAAATGGAAACATTGTCAAGTTTCACTATCCATACCGCAGTTGACCTCAATCCCAAATTCGAGTTGGACTACACAATCTGATGAAGGGTTCTTTATCTTATTTCCTTCTTTATGGTCTTAGAAACAAAAAAACAGCACTAAGCCCAACAGAACATACAGAAGCAGTTAAGGCTTCATGAAGTAGAGACCGAAGAATTAACATTACCTCTATATTGTCCTTGCAAAGGCCAGACCAACATCACTGAAAGCTGTTTAACATGCAGTGCCTAACAGCACTACATCTCAAAGGTTCTGCACTCTGCAATGGCTACCAATCAAAGGCCAATGCATATACAAAAATCCTATTTAATGTGC
Source organism: Lissotriton helveticus (assembly GCF_964261635.1). Classification (NCBI taxonomy): domain Eukaryota; kingdom Metazoa; phylum Chordata; class Amphibia; order Caudata; family Salamandridae; genus Lissotriton; species Lissotriton helveticus. Next base: position 560,109,783 of record NC_136057.1, on the reverse strand, counting down.
CCTCCCAACACTACACATTAACTGGCAGATGCTCACCTTGTCAGTGGGGTCACTCCTGTTCTGTGCACCTAAGAGGGCTTACACCTAAAAATCATCAAACAGCAGAATCCTTCTCAAGCTGCACTACAAAAATCTGGCACATGATGCCCATTTAAATACTTCTAGTCCCATCTCTATTCATTCTATAATTAAGAACTAAAAACGTTACCAATTCCCTGAACAATAAAAGCCTCGGTCACCCACTTGCATATCTTTCCTACTTACCACACTATTTTTCAAGTCTTCTTTAGCCAAAACTCTTGCCCTGTCCTCTGATATAACTGCACTCCATGTTTAGGGTTCCCAGTCACGGTAATTGCAAGACCACGGTGCGTCTATGCTTTTAAAACCTCCTTACTTACAACAAATCTTCCTCTAGCACCCACCTCACTTTTCATGTCATATTGCTACCTGTAAATTATTACGTTTAAATAAAAAAATATCTTGGTAGATAGAACCCTCCTATTTAACTTATTTGTTCGTCAATTACGGCCTAAGCAATGCCTGTTAGGACTTGAAGGACCACCTGTAAACACAAACAATCTTCACTCAGACTGGAATAACTATGCGGGGCATAGTGTTTTACTTGAGTCCATTGAGGTCAAAGCTCTTAAATAATGCATTGAACTGCCTAGGTCTATGCACTTTTGTAAACCAAAGGTCTTTTATACTTTGTCACACTTTAGTCGACATGTTAGTTTTTCACAAAGTCTATGCCTACGTGTAATGCTGACCTCCCTAGCCAAATTATATCGATGCGACAGTTGATTATTGATGATGCCTTCAATGACTATGACCTTGCATACTCGTGCACTTTGTGCGTCATCATCGCATAAACTACATGATTGCTCAGTGTACCTGTAAGATGGAACCCTTCTCAGGCTTCCGATTGTGACCCCTGGTGGCTTTTCATAATTTAAAATGAAATACTATGCTTTTACATTGATCAAACCACTTACTAAGCATTCTTCGGAGATCCACATACTCTCAGCCAAAGTCCCAATTGTTGTATAGCCTTGAAATATTACCAAGCTCTGTTTCACCATTTTTTATTCCAGTCCACGCGAGAAATAAAAATGCCAGTGTGTAAATTTCTACAAAAAATGAAGAGTCTGCTATCCTCATCATATGCTACTAAGTAGACCAAATAAAGATGGGAAAGACTGCAATCAATGATCCTTCTTAAAGGGATGCCACTCTCGTAGGTGCGGCTTTCAAATAAACCTGAAGCAGGGCCAATGTGAAAAACAGTGTGTGCAATGTATTAAACAGTTCATGGTAGTACACTATCTGGTACTGCATAAGGAAGCACAGCATAGTCCCCATATTACTCATACTCTTGCTAGCCTGCTTTCTGTCAGTGATGCTGTTCAAATTTGCCATCACCTCCCCCAGTTACTCTATAGGGAGCCTCTTGCTTGTTCACCTATCCTGAGGCTGATGACTACAATCAAGGCAGATTTAGGGTGTGGAGTCCGTAAGACTGGATGAGTAGTTTTCAATAGTAATGCGAAGTAGGCAGTATTAAAGTTGAGCTTGCATACAGTAAAAGGCAGCAGGAGCCCACAAGAAGACGTTAAAGAGTGCCACATACGAGCCAAAGCCGGTGATGAAAGCATACACAAAAGACTGGGCAGTCAAAACAGATGTTAAGTCCGTACATGCTCCAAACTGATTCATGGCATGACCAGGTAATTGAAAATGGCTGATGCCACAATAAGAGTACCCTCTCGGATCCCACAGGGTACACTTGCTGATGTAAAAAGGTTAAATGAATGCCAAGATATTCAATGACGTGATAACTAAAAAATCGACTTACTGATACCACTCCTTAGTTAAACAGAAATACGTCTTACGACCATCAGGCAGGATGAACAACAGAAGTGAAAAGAGCACCATGGTGGATTCCTGACAGTCATTAGGGCTATTATAATTAAATATTAACAATATGTAGAGCTGTTCTTGATCATTTGGGGGCACAGGAAGGATGTGAATTAAGTAAAGCCTTCAAACCAAGGTCACAACTGATATGCAGTTAATCTTCTGTTCATAAAAGTTGATATCCTCTCAGGCATGCATGTATTCCATATAAAACGGGCAGGTTCAGGCCCATTCTCTGCTCACTAAACTGAACGCACTGGCACGCAGTTAGAAACTGAACCGACACAGTAGATGTAGCAAGTCTAAATCACGCAACAGTAATTAGTCTCCAAGAGGGAAACTATTTTGGTCATAACACATTCCCTCTACTTTGTTTTGAGATCAAATTGCAACCCCTCTAGGCTCACCTCGCAAACTGGGTAAGTTGAGGTAGCACATTAGAGTTAATAGGACATTAGAAAAGTTATTGTACTGGAGTAATACACTTGGGCAACTTCCATCTCAATGTTTTTACGAGGCTATTAGCTTTCCAAATTTTAGATCAGTAACAGACCGAGCCAAATTATAAGTGCTCTTTTAAACACTACTAAAACTTCTACTCTGCTGAAATATACGTAGTTCAGAAATTATCAATCTTTCAAGGGAGGTGGTGTACCAATACCATGTATCATTATCTTGTTCAATAAGCTTAAGACTACACATTCATATACTGGGTAATTTATTTTTTTCTCGGAGTTTTATATAACGTGAACTCGACCCGAAGGTATTGGGTATCAGAGAGCGTTACATGAGCACCTGTTGCGTTACAGACGCACATTCATTTCTGTGAGGCACTGGGGAGATGAAGTGATTTGCCCAGAATAGCAGGATGTTGAGCGTCGTTGCCTAGACTTGAACCCGGTTCCCCAGATTCAAGGTCGAACGCACTAGGCGTTAGGCCACATCCTCTCCCCTATTTTTTCTTTGCCATACATGTTGCTCGTCAGATTAATGCTGCCGCCAAAGCAGGCATTTCTGTGTCATGCCAATAAGTGCATTTCAAAATATTAATGCATTAAGAAGTAAGCATTAGAGACACTCGAGAATGGTATGAGAAGGCTAATCAATGGGAACGGTCTTGAGTGCTTTATTACCATGGTGTTTTTAATTCAAAAGGCCTAGTTATGCCTAATCAAAATAGTTATGAGCTGCACCATGCTGGTGTAATCAAAGACCATAAAGGCTTGGTAAGTACCCCAAATGTCTCATTTGAATACTGATTGCCCTAGTGTCACGTTGCTTTCCACACAGTAAAACATTTCTCAGGAAAAACGGGACAGCTCGTGTGTGGCATCTTGTATAAATGAATAACTTTACTATTAAATCAGGCTTTTAAAGTTGAAACAGATTGTTCGAAATGTGCATTTCTAAAACTATTTTAGAGGCAAAAACTAGACTATAAACTGGGAATACTGCCCTACTCCATGCCTACTTTTCCTCATGGAAAGCTGGTTAAGCCCTCCATCGGCATCTGACATCGCCACGGCTATCCCCACCCTCCTCCCCCGGCTACAAGATTGCCAGGCAAGACAGAGTTCGAGAGGCAGAATCACCATCGTCCACAAGAACACCATCAGCTGCACCACGTCAACCGACACGTCAGCCTCAAACATGGAACACCTGTGGTTCAAGTTACACATCACACTGAACTTCACTCTATGTAGGACTCATGTACAGACCACCAGGACCACACACCAGACTTCTTCGCACTACTCCCCCTCGATGCTAGCAATTATATCCAACCCGGTGACCTGACATTCTACTTGAAAGACCACGCGGAACCCAACTCAAAAGCACTCGTCAGAGACATAGATCCACGTCGCTGGACACCTCCTGGACCCTATTTTCATCGACTTTGACAACACCGGAGCTGGCGAGCCCACACCAGTCCTCGGGACAGACCCCATGCCCACATTAAGTTCAGCATGCACTCATTAAGTTCAGCATCCCCGTCCTGGGCCAGTACACATGCACCACCTCAAGACAGCCTGTCAAAACTGGAACAGCATCGCTGACAAAGACTGAAACACTGTTCTCAACCCCCAAACGCAATAACAACCTCCCCAAATTCATCACAAATTGGATCACCTTTTGTGTGCGACTCCCTGCCCCCCAAAACACAGCAATACAACACAATACAGACACTATGGCAGCTGCTACATGGAGGAACTCAGACTGATGAAAAGTCACTGAAAACAACTGGAGAGCAAATAGCAAATAAGCCAGGCCAAAGCAGACAGGAGAACATTCAAATCCGCCCTAAGAAGCTAACACCAAATGATCGGCACCACCAAATGTGCTAGTCTGATGGACTGCATCAATACTAGCACTATCAGAAACAAAGAAATATTCAACATTGTGAAAGATTTCACCTCACTAGCTGCCGCCTCCAACTTGATCACCCCTCGCGGGACCTCTGCAACAATCACTCAATTCGGCACAAACAAAACCACTACCGTTTACAGCAACTTCTACTTGCAACCAGACCGGTCAGACCTCACCAAATTCCTCCAAATCTTATCCAAAGTACCAATGCTAACCAAATGGCCAGTCATTCCCCCCCCCCAGAAGAAACTGCTGCCAAAATAAGTCCATCCACTCAGGGGCCCCATTGGGGCGCCCCCACCACACCTCTGCCCTTACCACACCTGCTCCAGACGACTGCAACCCATCAGCACCATGCTCACACCCATTCTAAATACCTCTGCCTCTTCCACAAACTTCCCAGATGCTTAGAAAAACACAAAAGTACTTCTTTGGCTGAAGAGTCTCCCTAAAAACCCTTCAACGCTCGTCAACCACAGACCGATTTCCTGTCTACCATTCCCGGCCAAAGTCATAAATAAAATTGTCAACAGACACTTCACTGAATAACTTATCCTCCTGGACTTCTCTGGAGAATTTGACAGTCTCCCACCCAATCCTCATCTAAGGACTACACGATATCGGAATCCAAGGACAAACACTCTGATGTATCTGCTCCTTCTTGACCTGAAGGACCCAGTCAGTCAACCTGGCAAGGTACACCTCTGATGCACATAACCTCATCTGCAGAGTGCCGCATGGATCATCTCTGAGCACGAACCTCTTCAACGTATACACTATCACTCTAGCCAGCCTCATTCGCTCTCATGACATCAACATCCTCTCCTATGCCAACAAGAGGCAACTCATCGTCCCCTCACGGACAAGATGCTCAGTAGCCATATCAAGTTTAATATCTGCATGAAGTCACCCACTGGATGAAGACCAACTGCCTAAAGCTGAACACCGACAGCGGCACGTCCTCCTTCATGTGCCATGAGGAATTAGGTCTTCCGTATTTAGCGGACCTCATTAAATTGGAGCCAATTCTTCTTTGGCACAGGATATGGGCCAATGAACAGACTAACCTAAATAGAGAGATCCTACGTGATAGCCTTAGTCTGGAGGGGGCTTTAAAGATCCCCTGGGTCAGGTTCGTCCGCTGTTTTATGAATGACCTTGGACACCGAGACTATTTCACAAACCCCAGTTCTGTGTCTCGGATTTCTAGAAAAGCATTGAAGAAGGAGGGCCTGGAACTGTTGGGCTCATTAAGAGCAGCAAGTGAAGTCTCTAAATCCACTGTTATGCAACATCAGATAAGGCTCACCTGCTTGGGCATCGAACCATATTTACAATTTGTACCTAGTGGCTATGATAGGCTGCTCCTGATAAGATTTAGATTGGGCACCATTCACAGATTAGTGACCATACATAAAATGAATGACTGGTCAAGATCCCTTCCCTCATGTCCCTGCCATACCCTCCCCCGAGCAGTCTACTATCCATTTAACTCTCTTCTGTGAGCTTTATTCGGAGTTAAAAAAAGTTTTGTTATTGCCACTTTTAAAACAGCAAGGTTTTAGGCAATGTCACCCAGCCCTTATTCGCCTACAACTATTAGAGATTGACCATGTGGCCTGGCAGGTAGCACATTTCTTGAAAAAGGTCCTTCAGCAAAGGAAAAGTATGACATTTGAGGTTTTGTAGGGTATTTTTAATGAGGAGAAGTGGGATATTAACTCTATATATATATTCTTTTAATGTGTAAAATTTTAATGTTTTGTGAACCTGCAATTTTAGAGCTGTATTAATCTCGGAATTTTATCATGAAATGTCATTGTTATGGTATACTTCTGTGCTTTTATGACTTAATATTATGGTCGAATAAAGCTTTTTTGATTGATTGAACACCGACAAGACCGAAATTGTGATCTTAAGGAAGAGCACATCACCATGGGAATCGATCTGGTGACTGCCAGAGCTAGGACCGCCAACTACCCCACCACCCTTACCAAGAACCTTCGGATCATTATCTACAGCAAACTCAACATAACTGTTTCAAGCCAAAGCAGTCACCGCCCCATGCTTCAATACCACGAAAATGCGGAGGATGAGTTTTCAAATGGCTCCAGATGACTGCAACCCATCAGCACCATGCTCACACTCATTCTAAATACCTCTGCCTCAGCACCCGGAAAACGCTACGTACGCCCTGGTCACAAGCAACCTGGACTACAGAAACACCCTCTATGCCAGGATCAACATACATTTTTTTTTTTAAAACTCACCATAAGGCGGACGACCATTCAGAACCCCTATGGCCCAAATCACCCTCAACCTTCCACACTGCACTCATCACACCACACCTTAAGGAGCTTCACATATTCACACAAGCACATTACAAACTTCTCACCCACACTTTCAAGGCACTCCAGGTCACTGGCCCAGCATACCTCAACAATCACATCTGCTTTCACAAATCTTTCAGACACCTCGGCACGTCCAGAATCCTACCTGCAGACATCTAATGCATACGTGATCGAACCTTCTCCTACATTGATCCTAAAGCATGGAACAACCAGTCACTACACACAAGTCTTCCCCTCACTTCTCCGAATTCTGCAATTAGCTGAATACCTCTTCTCAAGTAGCCCCAATGGGCCCTAGGTGCGTTATACCTGTTCATCAACAGGATAAATTCCTAGGCGATAGTGCACTCCACAAATTTGCATAGCATAATATAACAACCCCAAGTCACCCCCCCCCGGGAATGTGGCTGCCACAACTCTTGTAAAATGTTTTTCTAATATTTCGAAAGTAGCATGTAAATCAAAGACATCAGATGCAATCTACACACAAAATAGTTCAACTTCTCATCTTAAAATCTGAGACAATATTAGCAAATTTTGGACACCTGTTTTAATTTTTGTCGGACAGCTCACATTCCATGTTATGCGTGGTCAACCTCTGTATGATCTAGCAACATTATGCCCAGCTCCACTAGTTTTAATCCTATGTAGGTATGCCATAAATATGGCAGCATATTTCTCAGGGATGGCTAGGTGAGTACAGTTAACACTTTACAGAAAGGTATGGAATCACTGTAAATGCAACTGTTCTGAACCTTTCATCATGCTCACTTCCTTTTTAAACTTTCACAAATATAAAACTGAGGGGAAAAGGTGGCATATACAAAACCAATAATCAAATATGCAGATGGGCGTGGCCTGACTGGCGAGCATGGCGGTCGCAGCTTGCTAAAGCTCCGACCAGCCAACCAATATCCTGCAGCGATATCCTGCCCTCGGACGTCCCCGACACGGTGCCCTATACCGGAGACCATCGCAACGGCTGCCGGGTCCCCTGATGCGTTCCGGGGGAGTGGCGGCTGCGGAGAAATTGATTCCGCGGTCTGAGGCGGCCTAGTGGCGATAGGAGGAGAGAGAGCCGGGGCCTTGATTTGCTGCCCGGGCCGGGAGCGGAGGCCCTGAAGCCGGCGCGGCTGCGGCAGGGCTGCCGAGGCGGTGCCGGTCTCTGCATAAAGATGCCCTGTGGCTGCCCCCGGCCCTCCGGGAGTCCAGCAGCGGAGGAGCTCCTGTTGTGGGTGGCGGTGCCTGGACCAGAGAGCGGCCCTTCAAGGGTGCTGCCCAGTGGAGCGATCGTGAAGGGCAGGGGCTCCGGAGCGGGAGCTGCCATCTTGAGAACAGCGGTGGAGCAGAGGTGCGGGTGTGAGTTGGCTGTGGGGCGCAGCGGCGGTCCGGTCGGAGGCTGCTAGCGGGGTCGGTGTTGCCCAAAGGGCATCTGGGGGTTCGGGGGCCGGGCCGCGGTGACAGCAGTGGCGAAGTGAAGGTGGGGCACGGCCCTCTGGGACCTGGACGCCCGGTCTCTCACCCTGGGCTGCAGGTCAAAGATTAGGTACTCCAGAGCGGTGCGACAAGTGCACTGGGGCCCCATCGCGGAGCAGCACGGAGTAGCCCCAAGGCAGTGGAAAGGTGGTCTGACACTGGCCTCCTCCATATTGACAGTGGTACACTTGGGCCTCGCTGGCCTTGTGGTCATCGGCTGAGCCCGGGAGGGGCCAGGGTTGGCGACACGTGTCGGTGGTCGGGTCGGGCCACGGAGTGGAAGATCGGGGACCTTGGAGGTGACGAAGGTGGCGTATTGGGCTGTCCTGGAGGAGGTGGCCACCTGCAAGTGGCCTTGGAGTGGGACAGATCCTGCGTTGGGCCTGTGGTCTGGGCTTTGGGCTGTGCCGGTGCTCAGCCGGTTCGACAGCCGTTCTTGAGGATCTTGTGGCAGAACACCCCCTGAGACAATGACGCGGGACAAAGGTGGCGGGGGCTCTACCAAGCAGGGCACCCTGGATAAACTTACTGGAACGGGTGCGGCTGCAGGGGCTACGTGAATGCAGAGCCAGGTGCCGGACAATGCGGATTTAATGGCTGCCATCACCCAGTCTCGAGATATGTTACATGCGGAGATCGGGGCTGTTGGTTTCGATGTCATGCTACTGCGGCAGGATTTGCGCAACGCCGTCAATCGCATAGCAGGGACTGAGGCCCGAATATCAGGGGTGGAAGACGATGTTACGACCCTTAAAAAGAAAGTGGCGGCAATGGAGAAGATCCAGAAGGGGTTGGCACTGTGGGCAGAGGACGCTGAAGGGAGGGCTCGGCACAACAATCTCCGCTTCGTAGGATTTCCGGAGGGTTGCGAGGGAGAGAGCGTGGCTCCCCCCTGATACTCTCTCCTGATGCTTTGTGGTGGGGCGCGCTCACAGGGCCCTCATGCAGAAGCCCCCACAGGGGGCGCGTCCCCGGCCGATCATCGCCAAATTCTTGAACTATATGGACCGGGATGCTATCCTGAAGCAGGCCAGGGTTAAGGAGTCTCTTACATGCGACAACGCCAAGATCCTCATCTTTCCAGACTACACGCGCCAGGTGCAGCAGCAGAGGCAATCCTTATTAGCGGCCATGGCTCGTCTTCGACAATTGAAGATCCAGTATGCGCTGCTGTATCCAGCCCGCCTGAGAGTGGTATATAGGTCCCGCACTTTGTTCTTTGACTTGCCGAAATAGGTTTTTAAATGGACAGATGAAACTGTACGGGTGAGGGTTCACACACCGCCTGGCAACGACTCGGATTCATCGTCTAATGAAGCGGCACGAAAGGGTCAACAGGGTCAGCGGCGGGGCGGCAGGAGATAGAGGTCCAGGCGGCGATCGCTGTCTGGTTGGGCCCCCCGGCGGGATGACAGGTCGTCGGAGAGACAGGCTTCAGCGGACCGATTAAGCAGTTCTATGGGGTCTGATATCCTTGTGGTTGTATCTTGACGTCCGAATGGGCACATTTGTGGGGCTGGGTACCTGGTCACGTAGTGGTGGGCGGAAAGGGGTGAGGCCCAGCGGGGTATGGGTGGTCAGTTGTGGATCCATTGAAAGGGTTGGTACCAGTCCCCCTGTTGGGGATTAGGCTCCTATCTGACCACGACAGATGCTTCCATGTTTGGGAGGTGTGAGAGGGGGGTTTGTTCAAGCTGTTTGATTGTGCATTCACACCCATTGACTGGAACCTTGGCTGTAGCTTGGAGAACACGTATTTATGCTGTAAGAATGTCTGTTTTTTTTACATGCCTGATACGGAGGTGGAACGGCGGATAACCCCATGGTCCATACATGTGGTCAGTTGGAACGTTAGGGGGGCCTTAGACAAGGTAAAGCGGGGAGCTCTTCTTCAGTATGCTAAGAGGGCTGGGGCAGACGTGCTCCTGCTACAGGAAACACACCTTATGGGTACCAAAGCCTTATGCCTCCAACGCTATGGATATGTTCAGGTGTTTTACTCGGAGTTCACGAGAGGCTCGCGTGGAGTGGCTGTGTTGATCCATCGCAGGGTCCAGTATGAGCACAAGAGAATTTGGTCTGACACGCAGGGACGGTATGTTTTCGTACAGGGCAAGCTCGGGGAAGAGGTTGTGATCCTGGGTAGTGTATATGCACCGCCGCCATTACAGTGGTCCCTAGTGGAACGGCTACTAACACTGTGGGGGGATATGCCAGATGTGCTTTCTTTGGTAGGGGGCGATTGGAATGATGTCATGGACCGGGATTGTGATAGATGGAGGAGTGACGGGAGGCGGGTATGGGAGGAACCCCCACCAAGTTGCATTCCCTGGCTGCAGGGTTAGACCGGTCAGACGTTTGGAGACACATTCAGGGTCCTTGCAGGGAATACACGTACTTTTCCTCGACGCATGATTCCTTTTTGAGACTGGATTACATATTTCTCCCTAGGAGGATGGTCCACAGAGCAATGTCAGCAAACATTATGCCTAGAGCCCTGTCTGATCATTCGCCCGTTGCACTTAAGGTTTGGATTGGCCCAGGGAGGCACCCCCTTCGATGGCGCGTGTCGGGGTGGCAGCTGCAGAAAGAGGAATATAGGGAACTCCTGGCCAAGGAGATAGATAGCTACCTGGTTGCGAACGTAGGGTCAGTTGATTCACCGGCTGTGCTCTGGGAGGCAATGAAACCCACTTTGCGGGGGGTGGATATTTCCTGGTGTGTGGCCGCGCGGAGGGAGAGGCAGAGGGACCCTGTGTGTAGGGAGGCGGATATTGCGGTGCTGGAGCGAAGGGGCAGGGAGGTGGATGGGGGACCGGCTAGGAGACAGTTGGTGTTAGCGCAGCAGCAGTACACTGCACTCTTGCTAGATGAGGCTCGTCAGGCGTGGCTGGCAACGCGTAGTAGGGTCTGTCAATGGGGGGATAAATCGAGCAAAATGCTTCACCATCTGTGCCAAGGTACATTTCATGCCCAGCCCTTACCACGGGTCGTGGACCCCGTGGAGGAGCCGATATTAGAACCCTCTGCTATTACCGTGAGCTTTGCGGCGTACTTTGAGGACCTCTACTCTCCCAAAGAGTGCCTAGAGGAAGCCGTTATTGTGAAATTCATTGACAATCTCCCGCCTAAGACGGTTTCGGATGAGGTGCGAGAGCAATTGGATCGGCCTCTGTCGGATGAGGAACTCGGTGTGGCCCTGAGAGTTTTGAATCCGGGGAAGGCTCCCGGTCAGAATGGGTTCCCCTGCAAATTTTGTAAAACTTTTTTTACGCAGTTGGCCCCACACTTTCGGCCGGTGGTGGAGGAGGCACGGGAGGATGGATTGCTTCCCCCGTACTGGAGACATGCGGAGATAGTGGTAACCCACAAACCAGGTAGACCTCCGGAGCAGCATGCATCATATCGCCCCATCTCCCTCCTCAATATCGAGGCAAAGGTCTTGGCCAAGGCTTTGGCTAACAGACTTAAGCCGCACATCACGACTCTAGGCCATCCGGACGAGGCAGGGTTCATGTCACAGAGGGCGACCCGCCACAATATTAGGCGTGCGCATGTGGCTGTGTCTGCCCATGGGCGGCTCGGGGTGTCGGCGGCGCTACTGCTGGCGGACATGGACCGGGCCTTCGATTCTCTGAGTTGGGTATACCTATTTGCATTGCTGCGGAGGCTCAATCTGGGACCGCGGTTTTTGGCTTATTTGCAGCTGTTGTATACTACCCTAACGGCTTTGGTGCGGGTGGGGCGATTTCTCGTTCCTTTCCTACCCGGAGGGGTACCCGCCAGGGCTGCCTCCTTTCCCCCTACCTTTTTGTGCTCGCCATGGAGCCACTGGCAGCCTGGGTGAGACTAGATGCTCAGCTTAAAGGGTTTCGATGGGCACCAGGTTTTACTGATTAGATAGCATTATACGCGGACGATGTGCTATTCTTTCTTACAGACTTGGATAGATCAGGCCGCGATTATTGCGTATTCTCCAGATTTTCCGTGAGACCTCGAGGCTATATATGAATCCACGTAAATCCACACTCTGGGTGCTGGGGGGTGGTTCTGGGGGGGGAATGGGCATCGGCCCTGCAATTGGCGACGGGGGGGATGAAGTACCTGGGGTTTTTTTTGTCCGATGTCCCGGCGGTAGCCAGGGAGCGTAATTTGGCCCCGGTCTGGGATCGTACTAAAGAGGATCTCAAGGTGTGGTCTCGCATGCCCCTGACGATTTATGGTCGGTCAGCTATATTTAAGATGGTGGCGCTCCCTCGTCTTCTTTATCAGGTACAAAACCATCCCTACCAGATTCCACCCCTATGGTTCAGGCAGGTTAACTCGGCACTGGGCGGGTTTGTATGGGGGGGGGGGGAGAGCACGGTTAGGGTGTCCCAGCACACATGCTTCCTATCTACATACACGGGGGGACTTGCTACATCGGATGTCCTCTCCTACTGCCAAGCTGCACACTTGCTGGTTCTTAACGAATGGTGGTACGGAGATAGGAATGACCCGGCTTATGCGGTTGAGCGGCAGCTCATGGGCAGCCACTCTTTACATACGTTATTGTACTCTGCACCGCGTCGGAAGACTCTGCCCCAGCTACACAGGTTGTGTTTCATATTTGGAGGCAGGCCCAGCGCAGGATGGGGTGGTGGAATGTTCTCACTAGAGAGACTCCTCTTTGGGGCAAAGGACGTTTACCCCAGCTTGCTGCCCTGCAAGGTTTTAGGGGCTGGGATTCCATTGGCATCTCGGTTCTGGGGGATGTGATTTCAGATGTAACGCTTAAATCATTTCAAGATCTGCGAGATGAACACTCCATGCCACGTTCCCAGTTTTTTAGGTACCTCCAGTTTCGGCACGCGCCGTCGTCTTGTTTGGAGGGCCTGTAATCTCTCCCGACTTCAGCCCCATCAAAGCTAAGGTCTTTATGGGGGAGCTGTCAGATCGCAAGATTTCCCGCATTCATTGCTCTGCAACTTTACAGCGGCTCAAGACAGCTTGGGAGGAGGATGTAGGGGATCTAGAGGAGGAGGATTGGGCTGAGGCACTAGCGAGTCAGCGGGGGGCGGCAATAGCCACGCAATTGCGCCTGATTCAATTTAAATACTTACATCGGGTGTACTTCACTACGGTGTGATTGTGGAGAGCAGGAATGATTGTATCCCCAGAGTGTATTAGATGTGGCACAGAAGAAGGCACCTTTTTGCACACAGTCTGGAGCTGTCTTTCGTTACACAGGTTCTGGGGCGGGGTGTTTTCCTGCTTATCAGAAGTGCTGGGTTGGGAGCTTCATCGCACGCCGCGTCTGGCGCTGTTACCTGTCCTGGAAGGGGTGGGGGGGCAATAGATATAAGCGACACCTATTTTTGCTTGGCAAAGAGGGATATAGCGAGGGCGTGGAAGGCGCCCCAAGCCCAGTCGCTGACAGCGTGGAGAAATGGGTTCGATTTCTGCATGGGCCTTGAACAGCTGATCTTTACTGCTAGGGGGTGTCCCCGTAAACATTATAAGATTTGGAAACAGTGGGCAGATTACTGGGGACTAGACTTGGATCTGCCGTTGGAACGAGATGGCCCTCCGACAGACTAATGAGTGTGAAGAAGATGGGACCTTGCAGGGGGGAGGGGTTGTATGTGTTTTCAGTGTACTGCTACGTGTTTCCGAGGGGTGTGGGCACGACTGGGGGGAGGTGGGGTGGGGTGTTCTTGTTAGTTTTGTTAATATAAAAAGTCACTGTCATTTGCTACTGTGCTTTGGATGTATGCAGCTGTCTCCGAAGCTTCGGAGCTCTGCAATATATGTGAAACATGACGAATAAAGCTTGTTTTGAAAAAAAAAAAAAAATGCAAGTTGCATAAGACCTGTGGGCCAAAATTAGCATTCCATTGGACAAACTATTTAGACAGTGATGCATGTAAATGCCAAGCCAAATAGCTTGAGTGACTGAGATTTCCTACATGGGGACATGTACTCAGAAAGCAGCTGACACTGTCTTACAACTGTTAAAATAAATATGGAAGCAGTCAAAAAAGGTACAGAGTAGAATTTGGAATAGCAAGGCTGGCAAAAGTTTCTTTGGATTCCTTTTTATACAGGGGGTAGTCCTCTGTGAGGTACAACATAATCAGAGTTCATTTCACACTGGGCAATCTTGCAGCATCAAGATTTCACAAAAATGGGAGGAGGACTTAGGCGAGGACATCCCTGAGAAAGCGTGGGTGGGACTGGTGGGGCGTGCATGGAAATGGACCAGGAACACGCACTTTCCATTAGTGCACTTTTTAAATCTCCATAGGGCTTATCTTACACCAGCAAAAATGAATAAGTATTTTTATGTGAATTTGGCAATGTGCCCGCGCTGCAGTATGGTGGGAGCAGAAATCTGCCACATGATGTGGGGTTGTCCTCAACTTGGGACATATTGGGAGGAGGTGGTAACACTCTTGCAGGATGTCACAAGTCGGGACATAGAGTCCACTATAGGCCTTTGTTTGCTGCATTGGTTCCCTCACACCTCTAAGAATAAGATAACGAGTATGTTTATAGACTATAGGGCTTCTGCTGGCGAAGAGGGAAATCACGGCTCACTGGAAGGCCAAGAAGGGCACTAGTTTTCAGAGATGGCGAGTCGAGTTTATTAAATGGGCAGAATGGGGGGGGTTACGAGATAGCAGTTGGCGACCTGCGTCAATAGTGACAAGACACTGGAGATGGCGAGGGCCTTGGAGGCATTAGTACAGTTAATAAAAATCCCAGATACGGACTGATGCAGAATTGGGCGAGCCAGATTTAGATGCATCCCCATCAGGGGCTACCTTACTCTAGACTCTAGGGGGATGAACATGCTGAATTTCCGCATGGGAGCTACTTCTGACAGCAGAGAATTGTGTCATTACTTGATGCTTTGTATTTGATCAATGCCGACACAGCTGGGACTTGTTACCAAAAAATAATCGTGTACAATTGTTACACCAATGGGGAGGGGAGCGGGATAAGAGGGAGGGGAGGGAGATTGCATTTAGCAATGTCAGGTTCATGACAAGAGGGTGTATTTTTGTCTCATAAGTCATGGGCAGGATTGTTTATTGCAAATGAGCTAGCATCTTGCGCTGCAGCAACTCATGGTTTGCAGCTCCCATGGAGTGTGGTTTATTATGATAAGACTATCTGTCCGATGTGTGTGATAATCCTCAACTACAGTTAAACCTCATTGCATGTTACACTGATTGCAACTTTAGCCTGATATTGATTATAATTGTGTTTGAACTAAAACAATACAAATATATATATAAACTCTTTCCTTTTGGTGCTTGTTTGCCGTCCTGGGGCTGCTGTGTGCGTTTTCTCGCACCAATCTTTGGAACCAGCTAGGGGCCGGATTTGCACCCACGCCTCGCGGCTCCCGCTCCGCGGGACCCGCTTCGCCATCAGACCCCGAGGTCTGCACAGGACCAACTAGGGTGCAGCAAGGGCCGAGCAGGGCTGCGAGCGCGCAGGGACTCGGTGTTCCAGGAGTCCCTGCTGGCCGATAGAAGACACCTGGCCCGCTCTCCCTGCTAGCCCCGCCCCCCTGAGCACCGGGGGATTCAAAGCCTCATTCCTATTGGTCTAAACTATCTTTTAAGTGGAACACTCCGCTATGTGGGAGCGCGCGGGAGAAGCCCGGGACAAGGGCGGGACCGTCTGTGGCCGTCAGGGGCCGAAGGAGGCTGGGCTCACTTATTTTTTCCTGCACCCTCTTGATACTAACTGACCCTGGCCACGGCCATGCCCTCACCGGCTCCATGTGAAACCCCACTAAGGGTGGGCGGATCTAACACTGGGACCTTGGATAATTATTTTAAACCTGCAAAGGGCGAAGGGGGAAAAGAAAGCTCCTTAGAGAAGCGTAGGGCAGAGCGTCGCCGCTCTATTGAAACCATGAAATGTAGACCCCTGAGCGAGATAATCCCTTACCCCATCTCCCAAGAGGAAGGCACCCCCAATGATAGTCAGGATCCCTCAACCCAAGATGGCGTCCCCCTACTATTAAGAGATAGCATCACCACTCCTGGTACACTGTCCGGACAGATCACGGAGCCCATCCAACCCCCAATCTCTACCCATATGATGGTTGACTTGGTTACCCAAACCCTTCCTCCAGGCAAAATCAACAAAACTAAGCCCAAGCAAACTGTAGTGGCGGAGCTTCATGGCCCCCCACCAAGTAAGCGTAGAAGGAGGACGAGGGGGGGACAGGGGAAAACGAAAATACCTCACTCAGACTTCGGGAAAAAACATAAGTCTGCACCTACCCTAGGCAGGGTTAGAGAGAATGTGCACATTGAAACCCTTGCCAAAGATACAAGCACTATCTCTGTTGTTACCAACAGTGATTTAGGGGGTAATCCGTCCATTACAGCACTGGGGAGTATAGAATTTCTACTTCGTTCACTTTTGCTGCCCATCAGCGAAAGTTTGAAAAAAGTCGAAATTAGGCTTACTATCCTAGAGGCAACACTAACCACTCTGAACACCTCGGTTAGTAAGCAGACCAGAAACATGGGGTCTAATCCACCCTTGGGAAACCCCCCCAACATACAAAACCCTCCTTCTAACATAGGAGATTTACGGGGTTCCAATGTAGGAGCTCTGAATGGCACTGTCACTGCCCCCCCTTTGCAGCCACTTATGGCTATCCCTGTTCGGACCCCACGTAGCACTTTAAATACTATGCCTCCTCAGAAAATAAACCCTGCCCCCCATAGTCTAGAGCCAGGAACAAATCCTGGGCCACCTCCCACTGTTAATAATTCCTCTTCCCCTCTTGACCGGCCTGTTCAAAGACTACGGAGACCTGATCTGCCACCGGAGTCTAATAGCCTTATGGTGGTTTTAGCGGGAGCCCCCCTTTACAAAGGGGTGAAAACGAAGATTTTCAATCTCTTAAAAAGAAAGTCATTAAATGGCTAAATTGGAATAGACCCCTACCACCACATTTTAACAATGAGATTATTATGGTCGGAAGGGTCCCTTGGTTGGGGAATACGAGGAAAACAATAATGGGGGACTGCATAATGGTGTCCTTCAGGGACCCTGGTACTGTTTTACACATCTGTGCAGGGTCAAACAGATCATTGGACTCTACTATACAGACTCGCCCAGTCTCTTTCTTTTTTCCACCCACTCGCAGGCAGTATGACCCACCGCAAGGCAATTGGACAAGGGTGGAACAGAGGCCTAGGCATAAAGAATATGTTCAGCGTTCTAATTACCAGCTACCTGAAACACCTTTTTTCCACTTTAATTGCTTTAACTGCCTGAGCGGGCTTGATGGGGTGGACTGACTGTCCTTCAATAATTCTGCGACCCTGGACAATGGTCCCTGTGATCCCCCTAAGCCATCTGGATTCACTGTTGACAACGTCCCCGATGTAACAACTGGTGCAACATCTGGAATTGCCCCCTCTCATTCTTCCATCACGGCAACTCCTGTCATTGAACACTTAAGACTAATCTGGTGGAACGTGGCCGGACTGGCCAACAAGCTGGCTGATCAAGACTGGGGATCTTATATTGAGACTGGCGATGTCTGTATGTTCCAGGAAACCTGGGCAAGGGAAGACTATGGGCACCAAGGCTACCAGTCATTTTATATCCCGGCCAGGTGGGAGGGTAAAGGTCGCCCTTCGGGTGGGCTCACGACCTGGGTGGCGTCCCACCTAGGCTGTGAGGCCACACGGTTATTGACCCCCTCCGACGATGTCCTTGTGGTTCTACTGTCCTGGCCAAACCAAGCGAAACTTGCCCTAACAAACATCTACTCTAGGCCGGTTGGAATTGCTAGGGAATCACCTACCTTAGCCGAACTCTCGGATTATCTGTCCGAAATACCAGGAGATCTACCCTATATAGTGGGAGGGGATTTAAACTCCCATTTTGAGCCACTGCCAGGCCTCTTAGAGGGCTTTCCAATAGAAGAAGAGCTCAGGTGGTCAGTGCCCTCGGTAGAAGCTCCCCCTCCGAAGGCATGGACTCCTGTAGCATTGCAGATTACAGCTCTTACTCTAAGGTTTGGAATCAGAGCCTGTAATGGGCGTATTGGATCCGACATACCAAGCAGAACCACCTATAATAGAGTGGGAAGAGAATCCCGCTTGGATTATGTCCTGGTACAGATAGCGAACTGGCCAGCTATACGGGATTTCAGGGTTATGGAAAGGCTAGACAGCGACCACAACGCCCTCGAACTTGACCTCATTCACCCCGGCTTTCAAACCAGCTTAATGCCCGGGGAGGGGAGCAAACCTGAACTCCTATTGGAAAACAACAGGAGAAGAGTCAGGTGGGAACAACTGGCCGCGAGCGAGGAGAAACTCCCGAGGCTCTACGCAGGGCTGATTTCCACTTTTGAAACTGTGGGAGATTTAGCCACCGGGGGAGGTAATAAAGATTCACAGGCCAAATTATATCAGGCACACGAGGACCTTGTTAAGGCTGCGGCCCCCATCCTCTTTAGCAATGCACAGAATCCAAGGAGGGGGCAGCCACACAAATTTTCATGGTATAATGCAGCCTGCAGAGAGGCAAAAGGGGAACTCCTTAGATCCATCAAGGAGGGTTTGGGTGGGGAGCAGTTAAGAGAAAGGAGATGGGCATATAAAAAACTAATTGCCCATGCTAAAACCGAATGGGAGGAGAACCAATGGGAAGAGCTCACTAGGTCCTTAGCAACCAAGGATCATCGAATGTTTTGGAGATTAGTAAACGGGGGGTCGGGGAATCTCCTTTCGGCAATTGAGCCAAATATTGCACCAGAGGTGTGGCAGGCACACTTTCAATCCCTATATAGCTCTCAGCCGGGAGAACCTACCAACGACACTGGAGTTGGTTGGCCCGATTATGAGGGGGATCCAATAAGATTGGACGAGGTCAAGGTTGCAATAGCTGGACTAACCTCGGGAAAGGCACCAGGTTTGGATGGCCTACCCGGGGATTTGTTCAAGCAGGAGCCCACTATCTGGGCCCCCTACCTTGTTACCCTGTTCAATGGAGTTCTTAGTGGCATGGAAATCCCCAGTACTTGGCTGGGGGCGGAGGTCGTCCCTATATTTAAAAAGGGCTCGCCTCTTCTCCCAGCCAACTACAGACCAATCAGTCTAATTGATGTGTCGCAGAAGCTGTTTGGTAGGGTATTGTTGAACCGGCTTCAGGACTGGGCAGAAGAGCTGGGTGTCCTTAGCCCGTACCAGGCGGGATTTAGAAAGGGAGCCTCCACAGTGGACCAGGTCTTTCGATTGAATATGATCTATTGGAGGACTGCGATATTCGAGGGCGGCAGCCTATACACAAATTTTTGTGGATCTCCGGGCCGCCTTCGACCTGGTGCCCAGAGGGAAACTTTGGAGCGTTTTGGCCGAGATGGGCGTACCACCGGACATCCTGATAATCTTGCAGAGATTACACCATAACAATTATGCCCGTGTGAGGTGCGGGAGGTCCGGGGCACTGACGGATAGATTCCCCGTTGACCGAGGGGTTAGGCAGGGCTGTGTGCTGGCACCGACCCTGTTTTGCCTCTTTGTCAACGGGGTAATCGCCCATCTAAATGCCACTGAAGATACTGACGCCCCTAAATTGAACGGCAGCAGGGTGCCTGCAATCATGTTTGCAGACGACACCCTGCTGCTGTCCAAAACCCCAATGGGGATACAGAGGATCCTCGATTCGTTTGTGTCCTTTTGCACTGACAGGGGCTTAGAAATTAATGTGGGCAAAACCAAGTTTATGGTCCTGAACCCAAGACAAAAACTGCGGCTGAATCCACTTTTGGGAGCCTCACGGCTCGAGAGAGTTTCCACCTTTGAATATCTTGGTGTAACTCTCAATGAAACCATGTCTTGGGGATCACATCAGAGCAGGGCCAACCTCAAATTGGTTCAGACCACAGGGGGTATCACGCGGATGATGAACCGCTCCACATACCGCCCGTTGGGGCCGCTCATCCAGATCTACAAAGCTCAGGCCAGGGGCGCTACTATGTACGGTGCGGAACTGTGGGGACATATACCTTGCCGCAGTCTGTCCTCAACTGAGAATAACTTCATCAGGCAGATGGTGGCGCTTCCGGCCAGCACCCCACTCCTCCCCCTGAGACTAGATCTGGGTTTGCGACCAATAGCTGACGAACTAGGGCTGAGACCCATAGCCTTCTGGCGAAGGTTGTGGAGTAGTGAAGATCTTCTTGCCTACAGGGCAGAACTGATGGAGCTGTTATCCCACCCGAAAGCCCTATTGATCCCCTGGATAAAGTATATCCAGAAATCCTGTATGATCCTGGGGTTTCCTGACCTTTGGTTCAACCCGGCTAACGCCTCATTAAACATCTCAAAGAGAGCTTTGACCATTGCCTATCATGAACAAAAATTAGCCATGGCCTTAGTTAGCCGGGGCGAAGGGTCACTTACCTCTGTTTTTGTGCAAAGCAAGGATTCGTACAGGTTGGAGAGAGTTCTAGACGCTATTTCCCCCGTGCTGACCAGGAAGTTGTTTCTCCAATGGAGATATGGCACACTGCCTTTACGATCTTTTATCAGCTCCTGGTCAACACCCCCTTCCACAAGGCAGTGCCCGGCCTGTGCAGGTGCGGAGGAAAGCGATCTACACGTGGTTCTGTTTTGTCCAGTGTATAAGGCAGCGAGGAAATACTGGCTCCTACCATTGATTAGAAACTTGGGTTGCAGGGAGTACCTTCCAATGTATAGAATTTTAAAAACTGATGTTTCCACACTAACTGTGTTTGCAATAGCGAAATTTCTCACCAATGTGTGGCACACTCGAACCCGTATTTTGAAGATGCAGGCCCTCTCTTGATGTTAAGGTTTACACTTTTAAATGTAATTCTTTTAGCATGTAATTTTAAGGTTTTTACTGTATAAGAATGCATCGATTGATTATGCATGTCGATTTCATGTTGATTTATATATGTTTTATTGTATATCTTTGGTGGCCAACGGCCGAAATAAAGATTGAATGATGATGATGATATATAAAAAAAAAACAATCAAGATTATGAAAATTCTCAATGGGATTTTAGTTCTGAAAATGGAAATATATTTTCTTGATAAAGTTGAGGAATATATTCCTCAAACATAATAGATGTACTGGGGGGTATGTGTAGAACAAAGCTGTAATTGAAAATATTCTACTTTTGTAAGGTTATGGTATATTTTCCCATATGCTTCACTAATCAGGAATAGCGGGTTTTATTCACTGCAATAATAAGGTATCTTTAGTTTAAAAGGGTATAAAATTAAGAGATGCTCCTTTCGGAAGGCAAGGTGTTCACTCTCCTCTTCAGTGTGGGAAAGTGGAGATCACTAGAACAGTGTTCTGACTATTGGGTAGACCTTTCATTAGACTGATGAATTTTCTAAGCAATGACTGGACGAGCAATATGTACATATATGAAAATTAGTTCTGTTTGTATGAAATAAATAAGATTTAACTCATTGAATAGTGTGGATATATGCCAGATGAGATTTGCCTTACCAACCAGGCTTTAAAGATTTCTTTATAATACTACATGAATGGGCTTTCTGACAAGGTTTTCATCCTTTCTCAATTAAGGAAAGGTGGGTTGGTTGCTGGATAGAGAAGCCGATGTGATGCGTTTAAAGGTAATAAATGCCCTTATAAAAAATCTCAAGAAACTTTTGAAGAATTAAATATTTAAAGTGCATTCCACTAAGTTTATATTGCATGTTCAACAGGGAATAACTTAGCTAAAGTAGCCAATTCAGAGGACTCACTCAGCAGAAATAATCTGAAAGGGTAGCCATTGAGTCATATTCTTATCCCTATGGCTTTCTTGCCTGCCTCAAAGAAGATGGAATATAATTGTTGCAATTGGGTTCCACCCATTCAGTACAACAGGATTTGTTTTGTACTTTTTACTGCGGATGAGTCTCACTACATATGTCTAATCAATAGTAATCACATGGCTAATTGACTGCATATGTCTACCAACAGGGTTGGCCTTTCAGAAAAGGCAGCTGCGACTCAGCAAAGGTAAGAAGCACCTGGCTGGTTATACGAGAACGTATTTGCACATGTGTGTGGACTGCAAGTGGGAGAATACGGACATGCTCAGCCCTGTAACTACGCACCGGTAGTCTGGAGCAGAGGAAAATCTGCAGGATTCGATAAGGACCTAGTACTTATAATGTTAGTGAACGCTAAAAGGGAAAGTCAGTGTGATTTACTGTTCTGTCTGTAGTGACACTTTATTGTACACATAAGGAGAAAACTGCTTTGGAGTGCAGTTCCGCTTCCCTTTGCCCTACAGAGACTACTGACATATCGAAATGGGGAGTAACCTGTTTGAGGAAATCAAATCTGAAGGTTTCACAAAGATACCTGTACAACTTATGGGTCATCCAGAACTTTCATATTTCTCTGGCGCAGTTCAGGATCAGAGCCTAAGCCTTTTGTGACTCTGCTGTGCCATTTCTCTCCAGCAGAAGGAACAAAGGTCGCCCCACAAAAAGGGAGCAATAAACAGTGCTTCATCCAGGTCCCGAGGAGGAAAGGAGAGGAGCTGAAGGTTCTGCCTTAATCAATCAGCTGTCACATTGTACCAGGGATGGGCCAGCAAAACCCACTGAACAAAGGATTGAGCTCAGACCCCTGAAGCCAACGCAGGAGAGGCTCCCCTTTGCAGATTTAGTGAGGGAGGCCTGGCATGGATATCAGCAAAAGGGGAGCTGAGGTCCCCAAAGAGATGTGACTACTGACTCATGGACAATGTCATTTTGAACTGTCCCAGCATGTTGTGCAGGAGGGTTGGCGCACAGGTAGAGAGGTGACGTTGCACCCTAAGATTGGCCAGGGGTGTCTGGCTTTTGGTACCTTCCATCACCTTTAATAACACATACACAAGGGGGAGTCTCTATTTCCTGGTGTTTTCTGCGCTTCACTGCTGGACCCTGGGCCTGCCACACAACTGGAAGAAGGAACCCCGTGATTCTCAGAAAGGACTAAGGACTCCGGAGCACCCACTGACCCCTGCCCGCCTCACATCTTCCACAGGGCCGCCTCGGCCATCACACCAGAACTACGAAGGACAATCAATTGCGCCCTCGAAACAGGCATGTTCCCCAATGACTGGAAACGCGCTGAAATCAAACCACTCCTCAATAAGCCCTCCACAGACCAGACAGACCTCAAAAACTACAGGCCCATCTCTCTCCTCCCCTTCTCCGCCAAAGTCATCAAGAAAATCGTCAACACTCAGCTAACGCACTTCATAGAAATAAACAACATTCTCAACTCATCTCAATTCGGATTCCACAGAAACCACAGCATCGAGACCGCCCTCCTAGCCGCCACTGACAACATCTGCACCCTCCTCGATCAAAGCCACACTGAAGCCCTCATTCTACTCAGCAGCCTTCCACACAGTCTCCTATCGCACACTAGCCGCTAGACTCCACGACGCCGGCATACACAAAACTGCTATAGAATATATCTGCTCTTTCCTCTCCGACAGAACACAAAGAATAAGACTACCGCCCTTCCTCTTCGAATCCACAGAGATCAGATGCCGAGTTCCCCAAGAATCCTCCCTCATCCCTACACTCTTCAACATCTGCATGCCCCCCCCTGCAACCATCGTCAAAAAATAGACTCAGCATAGCATCCTACGCAGACGACACCCAGCTCATCCTCTCCCTCACCAAGGAACCTGATACTACCAGGCACAGCTTCCAGGAAGTAATGAAGGACGTCACATCCTGGATGAGCAGCAGCTGCCTGAACCTAAACTCGGAGAAAATTGAAGTCCACATCCTTGGATCCACCCCCGCTGCGTGGGACGACGCCTGGTGGCCTCCCACCCTCGGAAACCCTCCCAAACCCCACGGACCACGCCCGCAACCTCGGCATCAAACTCGACACCTCACTCACCACAAACCGACAGATCAATGCCGTGTCCTCCACATGCTTCAACACCCTCTGTATACTTTGCAACACCTTCAAATGGATCCCCCTCAACTCCAGGAAGACCGTCAACCACGCACTCATCACCAGCAGGTTGGACTACGCACTATGCCGGAATCAACAAATCACTCCTTCGCAAACTCCAGACCGTCCAGAACGCCACAGCCAGACTCGTCCTCAGCATCCCACGACTTAACCACTTCATCCAGCACCTCCACTGGCTCCCTGTCAAAAACAGAGTTCCCTTCAAGCTGCTCACTCACGCCTACAAAGCCCTCCATAACACCGTACCCTAATACCTAAATGACAATCACCTTCCATGTCCCCAGGAGAAACTTTTGCTCCGTCGACCTAGCCCGCGCTGAGATCCCCCACATCCACCGAGCCAGAAGGGGGCAGATCTTTCTCCTACATCGTGGCCAAGACCTGGAAAAAACTCCCCCTCAGCATCAGATGAAGCCCCACAGTCCAAGCCTTCAGAGAAGACCTCAAGACCTGGCCCATCGGATGACTTTGGAGCTGCCCGAAGCGCTCCCCTCCACCCCCCAGTGGCTTGAGACCCCTACAGGCGATTAGTGGGCTCTCTAAATCCCCTGATTGATTGACTCGCCCCAGTTGACCCCAGGACTAGTAGGTCTCTCCAAAGGCCAGTGAGGCTGCCCCCTTACGCCTTCTGAGGCAAAGCTGGGGGGAAGGCCCTGGACTTCTGTGCCCAGAGACAGAGACCAGAAAGAAGACTGGTGCAGGGAGTCAGAAGAACCATCCTTCTGTGGATTACACCACTGTGGAGACGGAAAGGTCTGCTGTAACTGCCACTAGTGGCTAGGGCTCAACACCAAGAGTAAAATGAGCCCAAGATTGTCAGAATTGCCCCAATGAGACTAGCAACATTTTTACCAACACAGAACGCGGAGCTCCAAGCTTGTGGTGCTCAGCCGCCGTTTCAGCGCAAGATGGCTGTACATAATATTTCCCGTGAAGAGGCGTGTGTGGGTCCCCCTCCCCAGGTATCCCTTCGGCCCAGGGACCGCAACTCTGTGGGCTGTACTTGCAAGGAAGAGGGCTGGGCCCCATCACCAACCCCCAAATGTCAGCGGGATGGAGGATTACGCCTCTCTCCATCGGTTGTGGTGAGGTGGCCCTGCTTCCTGTGTGTGGTGGAAGCAAAACAAGCACCCTTGAGAAAAGCTGCTGGCTCCACACGGCCAGAGGAGATGCTGCCCGCGTGGGGAGCCGGCAGTGGCAGCCAAAGTTGGGCTCCCTGAGCTGTTACGAAGATAGGTAGGCATGTAGGGTGCCTAGGTGGGACTGGGCACCCCCTTCCAACAAAGAAAAATAGAGAAATATAATAAAGACAAGAGGGCTGATGGTCACAGCTTAAGATCTGCAGTTAATATTCACTGCCCCATGCTCGAGCGCACCATGATGCCCTGCTGGGCTTTTTCTTTCACATGTTTGACTGTTTTTAGTGGCCCCAAACTAAAGCAGGGGACACCACCATGAAAAAGAAGGCATTGGGTGCTGCTTTAGTTCCCCCCAAGACGTTTTCGTTTTAAGGTACTGACCCTATGTCTGCGGTGGTCAGGAAAGTTGGACCTTCCAAGGACTTCATCAATGCTTAAAGCACTCCAAAGGCTGGAGCTTCGGTTCTACAGTTGGGCGTGCTACGCCCTGTAGAGCCTTGTTTTATGGTTGCATTTATTATGACCTAAAGATGGTTTAAAGAAGGCATACATTGTACAGCGCCCTCTAGAGGTTACGTCTATGGTTGCAAGACTATGATCAAAATGTGATGCCCTCTAGAGGCTGTTTATACAAATGCATTTACAGGATTTAAAAAGCTAGAAAAAGTACACAGACCCGTTTTGCTAGTTTTCAAATGACTTTTTCCTACAATAATGTTGACAGCGATTAGTGGTCAAACTGAACAGCTTTATTAACATTAATTAGTGCATTTACCCATGATTAATAATATTAAAACCTGCATTTACATACAAAATGTTGTTAACATGTGGTTTGTTGGTTTTGAACCTTTGATCAAGCCAGTAGACTTACATTCTGACCCCTTTTGGGGTGTGAGGCAAAGGTGATTATGCAAGATCGTCTATGGTATTTTTCATCTGCCAATGTATATAGTAGTGTGCATGTAATAAATGCACTTCTTTTTCTAAAGAAAAAGCAGACTGTCAAATCATTTACTGAGTGTTATTATTGCGTGCCAGTGAATGGTGATCACTAGCCCACACACCCATGAGTATGCCTTGATGGGTGCTTGGTTCCCATTAAGGAGAAATTGTGGCTCTATTACTTGTGCAGGCCATACAACTAATAGTCCAATTTCTAACAATAATCTTAGCCTAATCTCAGCTTAAAGAACTAGTTCGGTGGCCCCAGCGTGTTGGTGAATGCAATTCGGCTTCTGTTGCTAATCACTCCTGGGAAGAGCCGAAGAACCCAATGACTGACATCTCAAAGTTCCTAGACTAACCCCCACCAGAACATTCTTGCGTTTCCCCGACACTCTAAAAGCATTAATTCTCCTAAAAGAATGTTGTTGTATTGGACAGGATAAGATTCAAGGTGCTTTTTAGGAAGGGATAAAGAAATAATTGCCAACTGATTTGCAATTACAAACCAGCTTTGGGATCTGTAACAGCTGCAATAATCTGCTTGCCATCAACCTTCTACTACAATTGGGGTCTGAGGTATAGGATGCACAGTTTTCCAGTCTCTATACCATTGCCCATTCTACTGATGGCATAAAAAGGTAAGAGTGCGTGAACAGCATTTAAAAGAGAACGCTGTATCTGGCAAGTATAGAGTATCAGTCAAGGGTGGAGGAAGAATGGCCCCCGAGTACAGCAAAATCCTAGCACCGGTCTTACTTCAGTTTATTCAAAAGCTTTTCTTTGAGAGGAAGTCAGAATGTTATGCACAGGTGAAAAATCTATTCTAGCATTCGCAAATGTAAACAGTTCTGCATGCGGAAACAATCAATTATTACAACCTTTATTTCGCTATTACATAAATAGCATTAAAAACCATACGGATCCATTATTTACACATTTTGTAAAAGGGTGGAACGGAACAGTCCACTACCTGCTGTGCTTAAGGTACTCAGGTGCACCAAAGGCAGTGGTTATGGCAGCTAAACTTGCTGTAGCAAACCAGTCAGTTTCTTACTTGCTCATTCTTTTTATATGCCATGTCAGAACCTGAGGTCTGGCATATAATGACCTGTCAAATTCAGATGCACAAATATTATAAGATGGAACCTATGTTATCTTATGCAGATTTTCAGACTGCACTATCATCCGGGTATCCTGGAGCTGAGCAGATGAGAGCCTAGCCAAACCCCGAGCCTAATTAGGCTAATCGTAAAGTCAGATCATCAGTTTCTTTCAGAATTCAAGAACAGAGGAGGTGGGTCTTATGTGTAATGGTACCACATTTTAGAACCAATGTAGGAGAAGGCTCTACTTCTGTATCAGGTTTTCTGTATGCATGGATTGTCTGCAAGTAGGATGAGCGGTAGTATATGGAAGGTTTGTGAAAGCAGAAGCAATTGCTGATACACTGGGCCAGAGTTACGTAGTAAATTAAAAGTGTGGGTGAGGAGTTTGAATTCTACTCATTTGTGTATTGTGAGTCAGTGGAGGCTGAGTGAGCCTGGCTACCAAGTTCTGAATGGTCCGGAGCCTTCTAGCGATGTGTTTGTTGATTCGACATAAAGGGTCATCCCGTAGTCCAGCCTGCTAGTGACCAGGGTGTATGTGGCTGTATTACGGATGGTGATTGGGAGCCATTTGAGCCTACGGCTTTTGTTTGTTTTGAGTTCCCAGGCAATTAAGTGACTATATCTACAGGCTCACCTAGCATTTCCAGTTCTTTTAATAAAACATGGTACCAAAGCTAAAAAATGTCTTTACGGTCATTAAATGCTATTTAGATGTTCACAGCTGGATGCAATTTAAGACAGGGCACTTTGTTCCAAAGACTACCTGGTAACGTTTTGGTAGTTTGAGGCCTCAAAGACACCTCAACAAAACTGCCAGAGTAAGGTCTGCCGAATATTAACCAGTTTGCTGCTTCGAACGTTCAGCTTCAGTGCTGAACGTTCGAAGAAACGGGTACGGCCGCGTCGGCCGTTGGACGTGAGCAGCACCAGGGAGGTAGCTCGCGCAACGGCTGACGGCAACAGCGAACGGGTTAAATACTTTATCTTATTAGAATTAGGTAACAGCCCTAAGATTAGGCTCCATGAATATGGTCATCTTTAGGGCGAGAGGAACTACTGACAAATCCTTTGAGTGAGATCACACATTTACTTCACAAGAAATGCTGGTATTGCAATAGGGAAGGTAATAAATATTCTTCTCTTATTGTGGAATCCTATTTGAAGACAGGCGTCCTGGAAAAGGGGGATGTGAAAGAGAGGCTTACCCACTCCTTCCTCCTTCATTTTCACTTTGAAATCCGGTTATTCCAAAGGGGTAAGGAACACCAGTGATGAAGACTATAAAAACCTCACATTGAAAGAGTAGAACACAGGGAACAGGATGGTAAGAGGGGCTGAGGATTCAAGAAATGCAAGGACAATCTACGAGAGTCGCTTGAAGATAACTTGCAACTTTAGGAATGGACTTTCCTGTATCTGGAGGGCTTCAGAATCCAAAGTAGCTCTAGAAGCTGTTTAAATAACAGTGTTAGGAAAGCTGTGATTTCCAGAAAAAACATCGAAATATCAAATAACAAGAATAAGGAAGTGTAACAACTCACATATAAACATCCATGTACAGAGAAGTGCTGATTAGTGGCAGGTTGCGTTTTAGGGGGTGCGTGATGGCCGAGTCTGAACACAGATGGAGCAGTGTACATGCCAGGTTTAAAATTACTAACCACTCTGATGGTGAGTAACGATTTAGTATTTGGGTTTGATGTTAGTGGACTTTTCATGAGTTTGAAGGAAGAAAACTGGATACAAGAATGAGACATAGCTGCCAAGGTTTCAGATTGCTATGTGTGACATTTTCATAATTTCATTGTAATTATGAGTGACATTTCAATGTCTATGAGTGACACTATCACGAGCAAAATCATGTGATAAAGATGAGGGGAAACGTATAAAAATCAGAAATTACACTCATTTGAGTAACGGGAACCTCTAAAAAGCTCTTAAAACTACTACAAAGAACCAGAAATGGAAGGGCACTAACCAGAGAAATACTGCGTGACCGCAGTTTTCAGTAACAGAAGGTAGGCATGCACTGCAGCTGCTCAGAAGATCTAATTGATTTGATCATTCATGACAGCATGCTAGCTTAAAAAACAAAGTTCATAGCATAGCAAGTGCAACTAGGAGATTATACCATAAATCAGGCCTCTCCGAGACCAGTCAAACTGAATGACAAACTAACTTTGTTTTAATTTCTGTTTGAGGACTGACTAGAGAACATGCTGAACATTTAACACAGCAGACACCATCCCAAATACATACATTTGCTACGGTGCCACTTTCAGGGCTGGCAGCCAAGGGCCCCCTTCTACTCTGTTGTTAAAGAGGGTATTGTTATACCCTTGCCAAACCCAAAAAGTCCCTGGTTATTTGTGCACATTGTTATCATAGCCTATTTTACACTCTGTGTTATACGATTTGAAAATAATGACATGCATATTCATAGTGCTGCCAGAGGCTAGGACCTCATAGCACTTCAAATACATGTTCCTAATCTCCAATGCATCAACAAGGGTTAAATTCTGTGTCGATGTTACAGTAACCTGTAGTGATCACATTAACCAGTTGAGCTTCCACGACCTAACAGTACATTTCCCACCTGCTAGTTTAACTTGCATTTATGTTCTTCATTAAATGTGTGTACATTTTATTTTATATGCAGTTACCTGCAGGTAAAAGGCAAGCAGAAGAGTTAAAAAATATTTTGTTTTTAGCCCCGTCGCTGGCTCTATCCCCATTGCACTTGGGATAGCTTAATATTCTTTATGACCCGCTGGTGAAAATACGAGTAGTATGAGCTATGCTGCGCTTTTTGAACTACACTGAAGTCTCCCTCTTGCATCGTTCCCGCTGAATTTAACACCTGTTGTGCATTTCCTACGGACGGGACCCTTCACCCTGGGTTAGCAGCCTGCGAAGAAAAGACACTGAACTAAGGAGGTCAGTTTGCCTATTGAACTAAAATATACTTAGAGGTACCTTACGACAATGCCAACGGAGCTTGGAAACGGGGATTGCTGCAGCTGGCAGACCGTGGGGCCTGCCTGAAGAAATGAGTGATGAGAGCCGGCGATCTAAATGTCTTGCACGGGGCAAACAGAACCTTCGGAACTTGGCGGCCGTTAGTGTTTACAGTCATTCCAGCCCCCCTATGGCATTTCAGTTATGCATCACATACTCAGTAGTGCGTAAGTGTAACAACACCGTAAAGTGGCAGACTGTCTGGCTAGAAGTACTTACTGTCTCTCTCTGACACTGTGTGTTCATCAGTTGGGTAGCGCCCGGACAGCTGTGTCGACTGTGACTCCGCAGCCACCACTGTGGGGGCTGACCTACTTATGTTGAGTGACCTGCTGCAGTGCTGGCCAGCCACGATGTGCAGCACAGACTGCCTGCCACTAGTACTGCCAGTGTTGTGTTTATCTAGGCAGAGCTGCTGCTGTCCACTCGAGTCGGACACTCCTTACCTCGACCGCTCCCCCCCCACCCCGCCGTGGCCGTGCTCGTCCTCCTGGTGGGGCTGGCCAGCCCAGAGCTGACTTTCGCCGGCTCAGCTGCCTGCCAGGAGGTCAAGTCAACTGCTGCTGCAGCCAGGTTTGCGGGGCGCAGGCGGCCGCAATCGATCATGCGGCCGGACTCCCTGTGGTCGGCCCGGCCTGCCATGAGAGGCTGTGAGTGACTGAGCAGTAGGCAGCATGCACTACGACTCGCAGATTCCCCTGCCGCTTCACTAACTTCCTGTTGATGTTCGGACGTGACGGCACTCTACTGCCGCACATCCCCCGGATTTAATCCCGCCCCCCCTGGTGACACGGTGATCATTCATTGGCTGCACTATCGGACTGAGAGGGCAGGCATGATCCCGGCCCCCGGCTGTGTTATGAGCCGCGTGCTGGCGCCGCAGCATCACCATTTGCCAGTGACAGGCGCCGTTGGTGGCTCGCCTGGCAGCAGGTGCAAAATGCGTGACATTGCATTTCAGTGCGGTGATGCGGATCACCGCACTGAAATGCGTGAGCGTCACACGTGTTGCGTGACGCTTGGCAGGACTGATGAGATGTTATTTCGGGCTCAATTTTCTGTATTCATGTGGAAACTGGTTTCATTGAAATAAAATATTTTATATGGCCAAGAAAGTAAAAAACATAAAAACAGCTTTGTACTTTGATTAGGATATTGCTCTTTCGTCTCATTTTGAATTAGCTGTTAGCAATTGATTTTCTAAATTTCCCCTTCGTCTTAACAACAATGGCTATCATAGCTAGAACTGTAAAGAATCTAAATTAGTGTTTTTTAACCTGCAGACCGTGGCCCACTGGAGGCCTGTGACAACTACTCAGGGGGTCTGACTATTTAAAAATTAAATAATATTAGCAGAATAAAACAAGTATACGTGCATAAAAAAATAAATGCAAAATTCAACATTTTAAAACTATCTGTAATTGTGAAGGAATTTTATAATGGAAGCCAAAGATTAAGTTGACATCCTTAACTTGATTTATGGGAGTGGCTCAAGTACAGCCAACAACAGTATGGACAACTGGTTAAGCACTAGAATGCACAGACAAAGGTTAGAGCCTACATGGGTCCAATAAGCTAAAGCAACATGGTAGAGCCTGTGATATTCCTTTGTCTTTTAGAGATAAATCCAAATTGTGAAACACTTCAACCTTCCAGGTAATAAAAAAACAAATGTTTTGTTCTCTTTTTTCTCTGCATATATTTGTTTAATGTATACTTATGTCTGCAATTTTGTTTTGAGTTTCAAATCATGAAACAAATTGGATTGTGGTCCCCAATGTCCAGTAGTCATTCTTTGGGGGTCCGTAAAAACTAAAAGGTAAAGAAACGCTGATCCAAATGATCTGGATGCAGGCCTTCCAAAGTCACTGATTGAGATAAGTGTACACAGAGTGTATATAAGTGCAGAGACCATGCATCATTCTAGAATGCACTCCAGGCTGGGCACCAGGATCCATTTGCATTCACCTGGCCATAATATGCCATATATGACTTTTGTAGCCTAAGCATCCAATAGGACTCCACAATAAAAATTTCCCAGAGAAACAAGCACAAACAAATCTCTTCTGACTATCTCCATAGGACCACATGGTAAGGAGAAATATATATTTAACTAATTCTACAAAACTGTAACACTGACCCTCTAGAGCAGTGGTTCTGGAGATCCCACTGAATCACTACTCGTTTCGTTTCATAAGCTTTATTCGGTACATATCAAAGAAATGACCATAAAAGTGCAAAATAGCATACAAATATAAACAAGCAAGGTTTACAGGGGTAATTAAATCAGTTAACGCAGAGAATATTAAAACATCATACTTTTCCTCGCATGAATTGATTTGTTCAAAAAAGTAGCAGTAAAAAAGCATACATCCAAGTTATGCATATTAAAAAGCACGTTCATCGCCTCATTGACAGTGCGGACTCCATATTTCACAAAGATAGGTTTTAAATAAACAATGCGGTAATTCATAAATAGTTTACATAGCAAAAGAAAGTGCAAAGTGCTTTGCTTGGATTGGCCGGCACAGCGGCACGGGCCCACCGGGTGTTTTTTCGGAGACGGGAAGGCCACCAGATGATGTACTAACCCAAGCCTCATCCTCGTAAGGACAAATCTATGCGAGGGCCTGGTCACCTGGCTCAAATATAATTGAAAACCCCCGTTTCCTGCTAATTTATTATAGAACATACATGTTGGTTTTAAACTACTATTGCTCGTTCGCCTCTCTGCTTTATGTTTCATGAATGTGGTCTTCAGCTCATGTTTAGACATTGCTGCAGCAGCATATGGTCGGCCAAAATATTGATACCAAGGATTTCCTGGAAACTAACTATGACATATTTTAACCAGGGGATCTTGGAGTAATTATCCAAATAAAGGCAGTCACTAATTACAGATCTATTCATAGCTGTCTCCTCCTTAAGCCAAATCGAGCGCCATAACACAAGTGGTCTCAAGGCTATCAGATCTGATAGGTGAAAGATCCCTAGTTCTCTATGGGTTAAATCATTAGGGGCGGAACCTGGCAGACACAGAAGTCTCTTGAGAAAAACATTTTCCTCAACTTGCAAACATCCATTAGGACAATGTCCCCAGATCCCAGACCCATAGAGGGCGATCGATACACATCGTGATTGGTAGATCTGCAACATATCCCTAATGCGTCTATCCCCTATCTTGGCTGCAAATCTAAAAACCCCATGGGCGGTCTTAGCCATTTTTGCCCGTACATTGGTAAATTCGTGTGCCCAGGTACGGTCTCTTGCAAAGCTGATTCCCAGGTAGCAGAAATTCTCAACTTGGAGCACTCTCTGTCCTTCAATAAAAAAGCTGTGGGATTTCCTACGTCCTCCCCCACAGATCATAGTGTAGGTTCTTTTTATTTATAAGCAGTTTCCTATCCCTAATAAAAATGGAGAATCCGTCAATCAAGCGTTGGAGGCCGATGGGAGTCCTAGATAGTAACACGGCATCATCCCAATATAATAATACCGGTACGTCCAGGGCATTAACCTGTGGGGCATCGGCTCTGACTGTTTTTAAAACATGAATCTACCTCATTAATAAAAAGTGTAAAAAGCAGGGGTGCAAGGACACAACCTTGTCTTATACCGCTCCTAACCTTAAATTTAGGGGTGCATTCCCCCTTCACCCCGTAACGAACACTAGTTTGAAGATTACCATACAGCCGAGCTAAAAAGAAAATAATACCTTCTGGTGCCCCCAATACAAGCAGCTTTGCCCAAAGGATAGAATGATCGACCAAGTCGAAGGCGCTGCTTAAATCTGCAAAGCAGAGGTAGAGAGAGCCTTGTTTGGCCTGGGTATACTTCCCGATAATCAAATTTAAATTTAAACATTGATCCAGTGTTCCTCGCCCTTTCCTAAAGCCATACTGGGAACTGGCCATAATCCCTTTCTCTTCTGCCCATTCTTCCAATCGGGCCAGAAGTATTCTGCTCATAACTTTGACAGAGGAGTCTAACAAGGAAATGGGGCGGTAATTTTTGGCCTCCCCCTGTCTCCCTTTTTATAGATCGGGATTATGATGGATTCCCCCCAGGTCGGTGGAACATCATTACTCACAGTGGCATTAAATACTATAGTTAACACAGGGCTCCACAACTTAGGGGGAATTTTATACACATCAATAGGGACCCCATCTGGTCCCTGAGCCTTCGGGGGGAAGTAGTATTAATGCCTAGTTCTACCTCGCGATTGTGAAATCCAAAGGGACTACAGGCCAAGAGCTATTGTTGACACACTGGGGGTTGTCTGACTTAAATATGGTATAAAAGTGGGCTACCCAGGTCTCACTGCCAATGTTGGAATAAAGTTCGGGAACTGAATCATCTTTTAAAAAAGGAGAGTTAACTGTTGCCCAGAATAATGTACTATTAGCAGTATCTGCGGCCTCTGACAGTTTTTCACATGCCTCTTGTTGCAGCTCTACCTTTCTGCGTTTGAGGGCAGCTTTATAGTCAAATCTCAGTTGGTTAACTGCTATCTTATCTCTCGGCCTCACTGCAAGAACCCGCTTTAATGCGGTTTGCAGTACTGTACAGGCATGGTCAAACCACCCTTTAATAAGAGTGGTTGTCCCCAGGCTGGTTTTCGTGAACATAGTGTTAATAAATTTGTTAATAGACATAAAATTTCCTAGAATGCAATCGGGGTCCTGATCAATATTTAGGATGGCGTTAATTTGCCTAGTGCAACCTTTAACAATAGATTTTAAAACCTCATCTGATTTTTCACCCTTCCATCTTAATCGCACACCATTGGGTCTGTGGGATTCAATATTAGTCACAGTGCGTGAGATGGGTGGTGGTCTGCATTCCCATATAATAATTTCTAAGATAATACAGTTATAGTCACTCAACATGGTTTCCAGAATCTTTGGGGCTTTACAAAGCGAAGTGATGTTCGATGATACACATATATGGTCAATCACCGTATTAGCATTACGACCCGTATATGTCGGGATAGTATCACCATGATCATTTTTACCATAGGCCAAAAGTTCCAGATCTTGGGCCGCCAAGATTTTGTTAAGAGACTCACCATACAAGTTATGGGGGAAATGTAGGTCATCCTCATCTAAATTGCCTTTTACCCCACACACCCCAAGATTAGACAGTGGACAGGTTGGAATGTTAAAATCACCCACCCAAATAAAATCAAAAATAACATTTTCCCCTGCTATCAGTTCGCCTACTGCAATCTCTAAATCCTTCGCAACTAAATGTTGTCAAAAACATTATTATAAAAATTAATTAAAAGGACATTACAGGCTTGTTTTTCTACAAGTCATAAGACCTGTGAATGTGTCCCAACCTTCATATGCTGCTTCACAATAATTGGGAGGTTGACTGATACCAGTGTCAAAAGGGCACCTTTGGCCCTACCAGAGACAGAGCCCACCGCTGGTAAATTATAGGAGACATAACCATCATAGCTGATCACATCCTGACACCATGTTTCCTGGAAACAAATGATGTCATAAGAGTTGATAAAGTCTGA
Source organism: Lissotriton helveticus (assembly GCF_964261635.1). Classification (NCBI taxonomy): domain Eukaryota; kingdom Metazoa; phylum Chordata; class Amphibia; order Caudata; family Salamandridae; genus Lissotriton; species Lissotriton helveticus. The sequence goes on along the minus strand of NC_136057.1, from coordinate 560,073,920 downwards.
CCAGCCCAGTGATTCCCCTTTTGAGGCTAGTCAAGCAATGCTCCAACTAACTATAGAGCAATGGGGACGGTGATTGTCTTTATTCTGCGGGACGGTTATATGCTCCGGGTCAGGTGCTCCTGGTACCTCGGTCCCCTCCATTTGCATAATAGTCAAACTTGCCCTATCCTGAATATCGTTACTAGTTTCGGCTACATAAATGGCCCCTGACTCCCTTGTGTTACCCCTCTCCGTCTCAACATATAACCACCTCACCCATAATAATGTGATCCTGATTGAGTCAATCGTTTGCGTTCAGAGCACTCAGGGATTGAAATCGGTTAAATACCGGTACCTGAAACGGACTAGGTGTATGGGAGGGTGGGCATAGCTCTCTAGTAGGTCCAATATTATTTTGATACATTAAATGACTATAAAAATAACCAAGAGGGCGTAAAGTAATTCCTTGGTCGTTGTGTGGTAGTGATGTTGCTCTAATCAGGGATGTTATAGCAAAGTGAGGGTTTCTGAAATTTATGATAACACAGTCTCCCTCTACGTTTTTAGTTGATTTCCCGATACAGTTGACCCTTCTTGTAGTGAGAATCTGGTCAGATAAAGCCACCGGGAATCCACACTGGTTATTAAGCCACGAAACAATTTTGTTTCGTGAGGGATTCGTGGGACTCCATCTGATTTGGGGCCAAGTTTTCGTTTAGTGGTGGAACATTGGTCAAGACCGCCACATATGGGGCACAGTCGGGGGGTGACTTAATAGTCCTACTTCGCTTAACATTCTGGGTTATGCCCCCCCCCTCGGGTTCTAGGACTGTTTTACCCTTTTTAATTTCGGGAATTTGTCTGTTTAATTCTTCTGCAGGTGCATTGGCATGTATATGTGCCCTCCCCTTTCTATTTTGGGCTTCAGGGATGGCCATATCCCCTCTTGACATGCTAACCTGACAATTTTCAGGTGCTTTCACTAGTGTTCTTGGTGATTCGTTTTGTAGGGTAATATCAGTCCTCATTCTATTAAACTCCATAGTTAAGTTGTCCACTGCCACATAGGGGTTTAATTAATACTTTGATTTTGGCAACAAAAGTATTCATAAGTTGCTCAGTCTGTAAATCGGTTGGAACCACTGAGTTCGTATTACCCAGATAATCATCAACGGAGGAGGCATGCTCAACTGGTTTTTTCGCGACCTTACGCGAATGAGTTAGACCTCGCATGGTTTGGGCTTTCCTACAACCCCTTCTGGTTCTTGGAGCCGGGGATGGGCTAGGAGTAACAGCAACCTCTGTGTGTATTTCCGCTAAACTGGTCTGTGAGGTGATATCTATGCTGCTGTTCCCCCTACTTTTGTCAGGTGATACCAGGGGGGCTGCCGCTGTTATTATTGGACTACCCTGGTCAAGAGAGAGTCGCCGTTCTGCTCTTACTATTTGATCGTTGATATCGCTCACTGCTTTTACCAAATAGTTATCAAGAGTAGAACTGGCATGCTCAACTGGGATTTTGCAACCCTTTCGCCGTGACATTATTAAAATAAAATATTATAACTTTATCAAAAAGAAAAGCCTATGAAATGAACCAAGTATACAGTACTATAAATATTAAAAGGGAAAAAATGGAAAACAGTTTGCTAGGTATGGGCCCTATACCAGTCCAGTCCAAGTACGTTTGACTCATGGAGTCCTTACCCGCCTCACAGTCCTCAATAATCCTTTGGTTGTATCACACAAAATGGGGACCAGGGGTCCTGGCCCAGCCCAGCCTCTTCAGTCTCGGACGGACTCAGACAGGCCCGCCCTTGGCCCGGGCTTCGCCCGCGTTGCATGGGGCGGGAGCGCTTTTGTTGGTGCAGGGCGTCGCTGCTATCGCATCAATAGTCTGCGCCTCGCGGTGGGTTCTGGGTGGAAGTAGTTTCCACAGGCCGTTCCCCTCACGGCATCAGAGGTCCTCGCTCTCCGGTCCCCTCCCTCGCTCCAGTGTACACAGGGTGAGCCGTTCCCCTCACGGCTAGCGAAACAGGCAACAACTGGCACCCCAGGTGAGCGCGTCCACTACTCAAAGATAAATGACCCCGGTCCAACTAACTTCTATAACTTTAATCTCAAAACAATACATACAAATAAAGAAAACCTACATCACAAAAATTATGGAACAAGTTTACTTATTTTGCAAACCAAAAAAACACAACAAAAATCGTTTTTATTTTAATGGATTTATTGGAGCTTATTCAAGATGTGTTTTTTTCTCTATAAGATGACACTATGTGCTAGACTCATTTCTTATTTGCTCCTAACGCATGCTCTCTTTTTGATGAGCATGTGTCTGATCTGTGGCAGGGTATTCAATTGAAGCCACTGATTGTTAATACTAGATTCTCTAGCTGTGCTTTGCTTTCACTGCTCCCCTGAATCAAGTTAAGGATGCCAACCTATTTTTTTGTATTCAATTTTAATTTATTTCAATTTCCAAACTTTAAAATTCAAAAATTTAGCTTTTACATATACACATTTTTTTTAATTAATATGAAAATATTATGTAATTGTTTAACTGTCTCAGACCCCATGTGTAGGTGTTGAAGACATCAGATTAAGAACCACTACTCTAAAGCTACAGTAACTTAAGATCACTAATTTGGAAACCCCTTCATTGCAGGGCAGTGTGCACCATTCAAATAATTTAGTAAGTCATTATTTAAACAAAGATAAATGCTAATTAACGAAATCAAGGAAAAATAAATAACACAAGCAAAAGGGTTGAGTTTAATTTGTGTTCAACACTGCAGAAGAATACCCCCCACAAAAAAGTCGAACTTTGATTACCACCTCATACTGCTGTGTATATACAATGAGTTCAGAATGTAGACATGGTAGCTTCCAACAAATTCTCACATTCCAGAACTTATCTCCTAAACAGTACAAACTCATAGGAAAAAATACACCAATAGCTACCTTAAACCAGAGATTATTTTTAAATTCTATGATGGAAATTTGCTGATTGACAACAACACCGAACATTAAAAAAAAAAAAAGGAAATGATAGGCTTGGTTTCTACTAGCATGAATTTCACAACCTCAAAATAGTTCAAAATTCAGTATCCATGAAAAACATACTGCACAATATCCTACAGTTATTTCTGAGATGCCAATTGTCAATTAATCTAAGAAAGATGCAGCCTTGTCTACTGCGGTTCAATAAAATGTGAAAAAAAGAGGATCTGAGGTCGTTTATCTTTGCCCAACCCACTGCTCCCAAGAAAGGCCCTATAGCAAACCTTAAAATGTGGCAATCCCCAGCTCCCCCCTCCCATACAACAAAGGCAAGCTTATGAACTAAATTGCCCTTTTGCTGGATTTAGCAAGCTTTTGTGGTATGTGAAGGAGTTGACCCTAAAAGGAGCACAAATCTGGGGAGGATTACGGTTTTAATTAAGTTATGTAATCAAGTTACAGAACCACTACCGGAGGAAGATCGTTCTCCTACCTGGCAGCCAAGACATGGAACTCCCTCCCCGCACACCTACGACAGATCGAGGATCATCTCACCTTCAGGAAACACCTCAAGACCTGGCTTTTCGAGCAGTAGCGACACCCCTCCCTCCCTCCCTCCAGCGCCTTGAGACCCTCACAGGTGAGTAGCGCGCTCTATAAATGTACTGATTGATTGACTGAAGTTATATATCTCCCAGTTACAGTGATGTATAATCTATCCCAAATATTTCAGGACTTAATGCACAATTTTCATTAAGAGTTGGCAATAAGAACTCACCATGCGCCCTACAACAGGACAAATAACAGAGCCCTATAATTATGTCTATGTTACTTTCCCAGTAGAGGGTAGGTAAGCAACGGAAGGCTCGAGCAAGATGTCTGACTCTGCCAGAGGTCCTATAGGACTCAAGCCAAAAATTAGGCCTACTAACTTTATTTATTTATATACGTTTTATATAGCACTGGCTAGACCTGTAAGTGTCAGAGCGCTTTACATGGTTGGGATAGAAAACAGTAATGCAGGCATGCAATGAACATATGAGACAGAAGTTCAATAGACAAATGGTATCCATCAAAGGTGCAAGTTGAGTGAACAACATTAGAGACACAATTCGAGAGGACAATACAAAATTGGGAACCAATGGTGGACAATATTTAACAGGGTCCACAGTACATGTCCAGACAACTGATAAGCAAAGAAGTACTGAGTTCCCCAGGGACAGGAAAGTATGGAGGTGTAAGGAAATGGAGACGGAACAGAAGCAGGGAACAGGGGTGTTCCCTTGTTGGAACTAGGAGACCTCACACACCCAGGAACCTAGGTGTCAGGCTTCATCATCGGTCTCCTGCTCCTCGTCAGACTGGCGCTTAGTGGGTGGTGAAGGCTGTACATTGCCTGAGAGATACACGTTTATTGGACCGAGGATGCAATCAGGGAAGGATGGCCTCATGTAAAGTTCAATATACCTAATTTCGGTAATTTACTAAATATTTTGTGGATTGACATATTGTTTACTTTTCGGTTTATCTACAGATTACCACAATTTGGATAGCGAATGTGTTGCCTGCGGGCAATTACAATCATTGCTTAATAGGACATACAACAGAGGTAAATACATTATAAATCAATACCAAGCCAGTCAGTGTAAACAAACATAGCAGCGGAACTGCCCAGCAATCTCAGAGCTTCCTAAGTACCTATTGGCTATGTTACACTAATTCATTTTGGATATCTCTGCAAGTCAATCCACTCCAGTCGGGACAATACCTGCAGGATGCTGAGATGAAGCAGACTAACTCCTGTAAATAGTCCTTTAACCCCTCCCATGCTCGTGACAGAACCGTTCCGTCACGAGCCTCGGGTGGGCTGTGCTGGTGACGGAACGGTTCCGTCACGGCCCGCTCACCGCGCCTGCGCTGACGTTCTAATGGGCGGGCGGGTCCGCGACGGAACCGTTCCGTCACAAGCACAGCTCACCCGAGGGCCGTGATGGAGCGGTTCCGTCACGAGCACGGGACCACCGCGCGGCCCCGCCTCCCCCTTAGCGCTGCGGCGGAATAGCCGCCGCAGCGAAGGGGTTAAGGGCCCCCAAACCCCTCTTGGCCGCGATGTGACAGGCACTGTAGACGGAAACAACTACCCAATAGTTTTTGCTATAAACAAGACTGTGCAGCCATGCTTTGGTGGTAGGAGTATACTTATTTCCCCAATATAATACAATCTCCCGCTTAGCCAGTAATAGCGCAAGAGAAGTGTAACGGGGCAGTGCTTTTGGGATGTTCTGGACATACCCCAGTAGGGCCACTTATGGTGTAGGAAGTAGGTCCAAATGTGTCATCCTAGAAAGGATTACATACACTAATCTCCAATATTCTCTAATCTTATCACAGTTCCAGGTCATGTGAACAAAATCAGCATGCTGCGCTTTGCATTTGGGGCAATTATGTGGCCTAGATAGATCAATTGAGTTAAGTTTGGCGGGGGACATACAGGATCTCCACAAAATTTTAAAATGAACCAATTTATGGCGGAAATTTAGAGACACTTCCTTTATTTGTGCACAGCAGAAGGACCAATGGGAATCCTCGATAGGATGTCCTAAGTCTCGTTCCCAGGTTTCACGAATCTTGGCGTAACTGAGGGGCATTAGTTGCATTCAGGCCTGATACAATTTGGAAACGAAATGCTCCCCCCCCAGCATCAGAGATTACCAACATTAAGGGTGTGAATGACTCCGGCTCAAGAGGGAATTCCGTTAACAAGGACCGAAGTGTGCAGCCGTGCCTATTAAGTAGAAAGCGGTCCTAGAATGAGGCTTCACTAAATCTAGTATCTACCGAGCAATGAAAGTTTTTTAACTATTTAGATTTTAAAAGTTTTGGTCCACCCATTCTGCTACTGCTGACGTGTATATTGAGAAATTAACTGCTGTAGAGAGCGAGGTCTTGGGGATTGACACGATCTGTGTATCGTTCGCATACACGAGTACCTCCAGCCCAAACGCCTGAATTATGGCCGCCAAAGGGGCCACATAAAGACACTTATTCAAAATCAAGTAGGAGAGCTAGGGAAAAATCAGTGCAGGGGTACGTCCCTTCCCCAAATCAGTACAAGACTTAAACAATGTGGACGGACCCACTATGTGTATGTAATTTAGATCACTGTGAGTAATAAGAACATGGACCCATTAGGTGTTCTTAAAAGACCCCTCACACATCAACCTGGTTGGTGTCATGCTTCATCATTGGGGTCCCAACCGGGGGGCCGAGGGCCTCCCGGTTGTGCTGCGATGCCGGACTACAGCGGAGCTGGTGTTGTGCAAAAGTGTGATGTGACGTGAGGTATTTACAGTTAACAATATCTCCGAGGATCCTTGCCAAAAGACTTAAATACTGGCGGCTCAGGATATGATTAAAAATGGGAAACAACCATTACAACGCAACTTTTACAACGCACTACCATTACAATGAAACTTTTACAACGCAAAAACCATTACAACGCATGTATTTACAACGCATGTTTTTACAACGCAGGTACCTTTACAACGCATACCATTACAACGTAAGTATTGGTAAGTATATCATATTTTAAATTTTATATGTTTGGGTTTTTTAAGGGGTATTTTTAGGGTTCAGGGTCAGTTTTCAGTTTTTGGGTAAAGGGGCATTTTTAGGGTTCAGGGTCAGTTTTCAGTTTTTGGGTAAAGGGGTATTTTTAGGGTTCAGGGTCAGTTTTCAGTTTTTGGGTAAAGGGGTATTTTTAGGGTTCAGGGTCAGTTTTCAGTTTTTGGGTAAAGGGGTATTTTTAGGGTTCAGGGTCAGTTTTCAGTTTTTGGGCAAAGGGGCATTTTTAGGGTTCAGGGTCAGTTTTTAGTTTTAGGGTAAAAGGGTATTTTTAGGGTTCAGGGTCAGTTTTCAGTTTTTGGGTAAAGGGGTATTTTTAGGGTTCAGGGTCAGTTTTCAGTTTTTGGGTAAAGGGGTATTTTTAAGGTATTTTTAGGGTTCAGGGTCAGTTTTGGGTTTTTGGGATACAGGGGTATTTTTAGGGTTCAGGGTCAGTTTTGGGTTTTTGGGTAAAGGGGTATTTTTAGGGTTCAGGGTCAGTTTTGGGTTTTTGGGGTACAGGGGTATTTTTAGGGTTCAGGGTCAGTTTTGGGTTTTTGGGGTACAGGGGTACAAGGTAAAAATAAAATAAAATTTAAATTAAATCAATTAAATAAAATTAAATTAAATTATATTATTTTCAATTATTTTAAATTAAAAAAAAATAATATATACTTACCAATACTTACGTTGTAATGGTATGCGTTGTAAAGGTACCTGCATTGTAAAAACATTCGTTGTAAATACATGCGTTGTAAAAGTTTTTGCGTTGTAAAAAATTCGTTGTAATGGCATGCGTTGTAAAAGTATGAGTTGTAACGTCATACATCCATTAAAAATATGTGTCGTGCAACTATCTGGACTTATCTACCGTCAGTTGCTGTATGTGTGGCGGTCTACATGTTTCAGCCCGTAAAAACTATTGCAAGGGCTTTCTTCAGGACCAAAGAAGTGAGTGAAAGTGAGTGGCAAAAGGTGGAAGTGCCACGTGAAACCTTGTGATACCTACACATGTGCTAAGGTGTGTGGTAAAAAGTGTCTGCGTACTTACTGACACTTGAAAAAAACCTGCAAGAAAACCTGTAAGAAAAAGAAGAGCCACAACAAAACATACATTTGCAACAATAAAATGCAATCTTCATGGTGAGATGTAGTCAAGTATCTCTGACTACCACAGTGATTGTAGCCCAAGCTGGTGTCACATAAAGACACCTCATGCAGTCTGTGGCTGAAATCAGCGCGGGTTCTGTCCCATGAGGTTTCCTGAACCCGAACTGAGAATTATCTAGTCCGACCTGCTGTTCCACAAATTCAATCAGGAGGATATTGAGATGCTTTTTCTAATATCTTTGCTGGACAGGGTAGCAGTGAGATAGGACAATAGTTTTTGCAGTCCATGTTGTCCAAGTTATTTTTCTTTAAGAGGGGCCTGATGATTGCCTTCTTCCATCTCTAGGGTTAATGTCCAGATATGATCACCAGGTTCATTAAATTGGAAAGGGGTTGGACTATGGTACTTCCTGCCAGGTGGATAACTGAAGGTGGGACCCTGAATTCGTATTCAGTAGGTATTGTTCCACCACCAACTTAGTAGTGAAGGGTGGAAAGACAGACAATGAGTTTGTCTGTTTGAGCAAAGGCCTTCAGAGAAGCCGGATGCGGCCTTCTGGTAGGGGTTGGCTGCAGGGTGGGGGGCTTTAGAATCTGCTTTGAATCCTTTATGGATGTCTACAATCTTAGATTGAAAAATATTTGCTAGCGGGTTTTAAAATAGTTGTGAGCCCTCAGGTTCTCCAGTACCTGGTGAGTTAGAGATTTGTTACTTTACCCTAAAGAGCTCTCAGGCAGATGTTGCACTTTCACATTTTTAAGTGCAGTACTTCGATTTTTCCGCTGGCAGGGCTATTTTATATTCCGTAATATAATTTCTATAGCTGATTTTTTTCTTCCTCATGCTGGTTTTTCCTCCATATGCACTCCTGTCAGCCTTTTCAGTTTTCTTAGTCTGTTATTGTACCAGGTGGCTTATGGAGAAAGTCTTTTTCGAGTGGCTACCCTTAGGGGTACCATCTTATTGGCTGCCAACTCAAGCCACTCTGTGAATGCCTCTGCTCCCTTATCTATGTCTTATAAGATTTTGAGGGGTATACTATCTAAAGTTTTGGACAGGTCTTCCGCAGTTACCCCCTAACAATTTCTTGACCTGATTGTAGTTTGGAGGGATTGTCTACTGATAACTCAGGACAAGGATTTAAGAGAAATAGCTACAACACTATGATAGGTCCAGCTAAGAGGGGTAACTGATTGATAAGACAGCCTAATATTATTAGTAAAAATGCGGTCTAAAGTATGGCCTGCCTTATGAGTAGTGGCAGCTACTATTTGCATCATTCCCACATTTAAAAGGGCTTCTATAAGTGATAGTGAGCTTTGGTGGTTGGTTTCCTCAAGATGGAAATTAAATTCACCCAAAATGGTCAGACATTTGTTGGCTAAAAAGGGTTCAATTAGGTATTTTATCTCTTTTAAAAAAGAGGGTCTAGATCCGGGGGGTCTGTATAACAGCAGACCATTGAGAACCCCAAATGAACAAGTACCTGATAGGTTAAGTTTAAACTAGAGGGCTTTACATGTTTCTGAATCAAATCCGGATTCCAGTAAGCATTTAAAATGGGCTTTGAACTCAATGACCAGTCTCCCTCCCGGCTGAGTGGGCCTGTCCACCCTCATGATTGAGTAGTTTGTCGGAAGGGCGTCTATTAAATCGGGACCAGATGCATCATTTGCCCAGGTTTCAGTGATGAAGACCCAATCAAAGTCTCATGATGCCAGAAAAATAGCAAACTCCAATTTGTGCTTTAAGAGTGAACGTGCATTTATGAGTAAGCCATTACGCTTTTCCTCTAGAGCCGGGCCAGTTTGTCTTTTGTATGGGTAGGGTGTTGGTGTCTTTTGTATCTTGCCCTCCTCTTTGTTATATATCCCAATGGTCCTAAATAATTCATATGAAACCCACATGAGGTGAAGTCAGATAGTTGCTGATCATAAAGGTCCACGCACCTACATCACATCTTCAATAAGGTTTCTCTAGAGTACTTGATCCTCAAGCTTCGTTCCCCGCCATAAAGCTAAGTTGGACCAATGACTACGGTCTGGCTCGGCTCTTACCATAAATTATCTGGCTTGCCCACCTCTAACAACCAGGAATATTTGTCTACAGCTTGAACTACTCAAATATTTATGCTTTTCATAAATATATAGAGGGCAAAGAGACACCCTGAACCATATAATAAGTAGTAGTATCATCAGGATAGGATGTTATGCCTACTATGCCTGTGCATAACATATACCAATGGAGCAAGATCAAAGACTGATCCAGATGGAGAAAGGCTCCGGAATTCCAACTAGGAAACACTAGTCCATAAATTGAAACATGGAGGTCATGTCTCAGGCCTTATCAGTGTTCAATAGAATCAAGGTAATTGCACTCCAATGCACGTGTGCCCAGTTAGAAACATCTGTTACAGATTTGTATGCATTGTGGTGTCCTGAAGAAGACAAAGATACACTACTATAATTTGAAAATCCATGTTATTTAAGGCACGACGCAAGCTCTTTGCCAATATTTTATCCCTATATAAAAAAGAAGATGGAGTAATAGAAACCATATCAAATCAATGGGTTTGTTTTTTAGGGGTAAAACAACCACACCAATATTAAATAATGACGAGAGACCTCATGCTCAGTTGTAATACATACAATTACTTTCAAAATAAGTGGAAAGTATTCCCCAGGTACTTTGCCCCGCTTCAGGCTATTAAGGACAGCGATCACTTATGCCAGAAACAAAGGGCAAGTCAGTGTCTCTGTTCTTTTCTTCCATTAATTTACACAGGAAGAACTCATTCATACGAGTTACCTCACCTTCTGTGGGAACCTATATTTTGTGTACGACTCTGTAAATATAAAACTGCTGAAATGTCTACACAATCGACTTCGGAAGCAGTACCAATTTGTCAGTAACATCAAACACCACACTTGCGATTTAAGCCAAACTCCAGACAATCGTTCGTCTATGTTCGGCAATCTCCATTGCCGGAGTCATTATAACCCCTTCAGATTAATGCATTTATGTATGAAACGTAAGTGGTGAGAGTAAATGAAGCCTCAAAAGTTACCTTGGGCTAGTTGCTGATACATTCCGGTCTTAAGTGCCAATAACTGTAGCTTAAGCTTTGTGAAGAAGCATGGCTTCACTGCACTATAAGCTTTTCTATTTGGGAGGCATTGAGGGGGGGAAGAGGGGGGTTAGGCGTGGAGGGAGGGAAAGCCTTTACGATTGATTGACTATCCCAAGACATAATTGGAGTTTAAGTCCGATGGTGTGGCTCATACAACGTGCACATCTAATTATACTAACAATAAATTGTTTAAAGGGTTTCTGTCAAAATAATATCCTTTCTATCTTAGTAGTCAACTGCGGGGCAGCACTCTAAAATCCCATGGAAAAGGGCATGAAATGAAATGAAATGAAAGAAAGTACTTATATAGCGCATGACTGTCACCCTACGGGTATCCTGGCGCTTAGATTGAAGAAACCATTATAGCACTGGAAGCAGCTGTCAGAGATACGATCTAGTATTCGCTCCTAGGGAACAGCCAGGATTTCAAATTCTTCCTAAAACAGGTCAGCGAGTCGCTCTGTCTGAGGTTCTGCGGCAGCTCATTCCATAACCGCGCAGCCACCACACTAAAAGCTCTCCCCCCCAACCTAGATTTCTTAAATCTAGTAGCCGTTATCAAGTTAGCACTAGAAGATCGGAGTTTCCTCCTGGGGTTATACCAGGTGAACCTCTCTTGTAGAGGGACGGGTCCCAAACGGTGAACCGCTTTGTAAACAAATTCTCTCCTTAATGGGCAGCCAATGGACCTCACTCAAAGCCATAGCTGTGGAGGACCTACGCTGTCTATTAAGCACCAACTTTGCTGCCATAGACTGGACTCTTTGCAGTCCCTGCACAATATATTGCTGCGCACCTAGATAGAGAGAGTTACAATAATCCAGTCTACTTAGGATTATACTCCTTACTACCAAGGAGCGATTATCATTTGGGAGCAGCGGGAGAATCTTCCTTAGCATTCGTAGCAAGGAGAGGCAGACCCTGATGGTTTTATTGGCCTGTGATTCCATTTGGAGGTTTCCAGACACCCAGGTTACGCACCGTTTTGGCAGGAGTCAGTGGTTCGTCCTCGGGGGTAAGCCTGAACTGTCGGCAGGGGACGCAATACTCTAGTAGCCAGGCAGAACACCACCTCTGTTTTCCCCCATTGAACTGAAGAGTGTTTTTCCTGAGCCAACCAGCGGTCTGGTGCATGCACTCCTGAAAGGTATCCATGGACACAGCTTGTTTCCCTTCCAGAGAGAACACCAGTTGAGTGTCATCTGCATAGTTGACTAGGTCAATTCCATAGGATTTAATAATGGGGAACAGGGGGCGCAAGGAAATATTGAAGAAGATGGGGCTGATCGCCGAGCCCTGTGGTACTCCATGATGTACTATGGTTTTATCAGAAGAGAAGGGCCTCATAGACACCGCCTGTTGTCGTCCTGACAGGTAGGATTGGAACCACTGCAAGGCCCTTCCTTTAACCCCTATACTCTTCAATCTTTCCACTAGCACTGTGTGACTCACCGTATCAAATGCGGCTGACATGTCTAGTAATACTAGAACCGAGGAATTCCCATTGTCAGCACGCATTTAAAGGTTGTCGATTACGGATGTCAAGGTGGTCTCAGTGCCGTGTCCTGGGCGGAAACCAAATTGGTCTTTGTCCAGCAACAGATTGTCTTCCAGATAGCATGACAGGATTTTACTGACTGTCTTTTCCAGTATTTTAATGGGATAGGGCAGGAGGGATATGGGTCTAAAATTTGCTGGGGTTGTGAGATCCAGAGAAGGTTTTTTTTAGCAGGGGAGTCACCACTGCTTGCTTCCATACATCTGGCACCTCTCCTTCCTCCAAGGACTGACAGCAAATCTGTCGCAGCCAGGGAAAGGTTTCCTGCCCAAATGAGTTCCAGATTTTGTGTGGAAAGTGGTCTAGGGGAGATCCCGAAGACACACTTTGGGCTATTTGATTAAAGGAGTCTCCGTAGGAATGTCAAAGAATTCCAGGGAAGTATCAACATGGACTTCTTCATACACCCTCCTGACCGACTCATCCTGACTGCTATGGTCTGAAGTTCCCCAACAATTTTTAGAATTTTCTATTCAAAATGAGAGGCAATCTCGTCACAAAGTTGCTGTAAAAAGTTTCAGGTCTGTTTTATCCGTCTCAGAGTAGGCCTTCCTCCATTTCCTCTCCGCCTTTTTGCATGTTATACGTAGCAGTTTCAACTCCTCATTGTACCAAGGGGCCGACTTCTCTTTCCTGTTCTTAAGCCTTTTTATTGGGGCTAATAGGTCAAGAGTACCAGCCACATAGGCGCAGTAAGTCTGATAGTCTTCTCCTACGGAAATAGTAGGGTCAAAGAGGCTCTGTTTCGGTAGCGGCATAGGAGTACCGCTTTTCACCAGTTTAGACCATTCTCTTCCCTTAAAGATTTCCGTGCGGTTGCTGCCATCTTCTGATCCAGGGAGCATAATACCAAAGTGAATGAGGAAGTGGTCCGTCCAATTTTGAGGCAATACCTCCACCACCTTCGTCTCATTTGGATTTGCAAACAGAAGATCTAGAACGTGCCCTCTTTGGAGGGTCGGTTGATGAACCAGTTGATGTAGATTAGAGTTCTCGCACGTATGCTTTAAGTCTCTCAGATGACTGTCAGACTTGTCACTGTCCCACAGATTAAAATCCCCTAAGACAATCATTCTGGAGTGGGTTAGACTCAGGTTGGTAATGGTGTTGAATAGGGCTTGGTAATGGGTGTCTGAACCTGGAGGTCTATAGCAGACCACTCCTGTGAGTAATCTACCTTTCACCTCTTGAAGTGAGAAGCCCAGCATTTTGACTCCTGTAACAGCATCTACGTGTAGAGGTGCAAAGTTCCACTGTTCCTTAAAGATTATCCCAACCCCCCCCTCCTCTTCCAACAGCCCTTGGTTTATGGAATATTTTATATCCATCAGGGCAAGCAAAGCCCATTTCTAACAGGGAGTCTGAACTAGTCCACGTATCTGTTAGAAAGAGAACGTCTAGCTCCATATTCTCTAGCAGATTGAACACCTCCTGATGATACTTTATCAGGGATCTGCTATTAATCAGCCCACAGTTCAAGGTCTCTCTATCTGTCCCTTTGGCGATAGAGGATAGACGATTCCCCCTCTCATCCCTCTCACCGATATATAGTAGCTCTTTTCGGGAGTATATTAGCCTGGTCGGGTATGGGTGACCACGGGCAGCATAACTGGCGCTGGGCGCGGCAGGAGCGCGGACGGGCGCAGACGGGCTTGCCTCTGGCGCGCCACCAGTGCGCACGCTGCGCGCCAGCATTCCCTGTCTTAAGTAGGCAGGCAGTAGCAGAGCCCAACCACTAGAGCGCAGCCCTAGAGATACCGTAGTCCTACACCCAAAATGGCGCTAAGGAGAAACGTGAATCCCCAATTCCCGCTAAAATAGCGAGATGTGAATAACAAAGTGTTATGTGCAGGTAAGCGAGTTCCACAACATTAAAAATGAGGCAAAGTGCAAATTATTTCGGAATAACGATTTTTAAAATAATGTGGCTAATAAAAGTGGCAGGCCTTCCACAACTACTGGCAGTATTTCACACAGCGTTCCGCGCAATTAAGTTAGCTCCAAACTATGTACATGATCAGATACGACTACAGAGAACTGATGCATTTCTCCATTCCCCCTGCACCGTGAGGCGATCAACACTCTTACATATAATTACATCTTTTATTCATGTCTGTTTACGAAGCAGTCATTAAAACGATGAAAATTAAGTGTTGGATTAATACACATTGAAAGTCAACAACCTAATAAGTAACTCTTACTGCCACACTTTCTTACAGCTCAACATGCCTCAACCAGTTAATGGAACAACGGAGAACAACAAGATGCAGATCCGAGACAGAAAACGCTATCAGACAGCTACAGTGCCAATATGTTGTGCAAAACCAGAGTATTTTTAGAGGTGCAAATTGAAACCTTGCAATCTCGAACTGCAAGAACAGACATGGCAAGTCAGGAGATGTAACACAAAGTTAACCAGATTTTTCGTTTTTGAAAAATGATCACACCCATAAAATTGCAGCTTACATATACACAAATGATAAAAAATAAATAACAATATCGCATTAGAAACACGTGTGGCCTCTGTAAACAAGTAGTAACTCCTTGGACTGGTAAGGTGTATTTACCGTTTCACAGGTTCTGTTTGCACAAGGGCGGCATCTGTCATAGCCTTCATCCAGAGCTCCATTTCCTTCACAGTATCCGTGCAAAAGTAGTAAGTCCTCATATTTGGATGGGTTGCCTGATCAAAAATAATGGGGTAATTTTAACTGATCCGCACGTTTCTGTAAAAGAGGAAAAAAGAGGGGGGAGTTTGTTTTTTTGTTTTCGTAATTTTTTTTTTATTAACTACTGAAGCAGAGTGTAACTTTTTCTTAAGCATGGTAGTCCACTCATTTCACAGTTTTTCAGCTTGATTTGCTAGAATCATGTTAAGGGTGAGTAAAACAATACTTTGTCACCTACTAAAATGCTATTACGATGCACAGAACGGGGAAATTTGCAGATACAATATTTCAAAATCCACTCTTAAATCACGCAAGTGCCTCATCATTTTTAAGGATTTTATCTGTGTGCATGTTCAGCTATGCATGTAATAGCTGTCGAAGCAACAACCACCACAAACTAATAAGCTGAAAAAGCAGACTCAGTATGTGCTTACAAAAGCAAACCAAGATACATTGGGACCATGATCCCCCTGCAGGGATCCCACTAGGCCTAGGGGCAGTTGTTTATTTGGTTTAATGGGATAGGTTCTGTAGTGTCTTGCAATATGACAAAACCATTTTGGCTTCAAATGGACTCTGTAGAGTAGTGCCGTAGATGTCAGAGCGCGATGCCATGAAAACTTGTTTTAAAATGTTGAGTTTGCAGTTACACATAGCAGAATAAAGACTAAGCTACGTGTGTGGTGTAGTCATTGGCGAGTACCCAAGCTGGCAAGATGGCTACAAGTGGTGACGAGATAGGGATAAGTAACCCAAAGAATGACCGTGCTGACTCAGAGTTTGCCGTGGTCGAAGCAAACTGGTTGCAAGTGCCTTGTGTGTCGCTGTCGAAGAACTGAATTGCCGCTTCATGCATGTGGAGTCAAAGCTCAACTCCAGCTGCTGTAAAGCAAGTGAAGACAACTGAAGTGAATGTATACGATGATGGTCGAGAATCTGCTGGTCAAGCCATATATAAAGGTACCACGCTGCCACGCAAGATAAAGTTGTAAATTAAACTGAGCAATACTGCAAAAGGTGATTAAGTACTGATATAAGAAGTACCACATGCTGACAGAATAAGTGAGAAAGAAGTACATTATAATCACACTTATCAGACTCCATAAGCGAAGCTTACGACCTCAGTACCAGGTGAGGAGACCCAATAAGAAGCAAAAGGGTTGTGCTTACTGAGCTGTCTGATACCTGAAGTAGCCAACCGCCAAAGTTGCCAGGTGATGGCTCAGGACAACTCCAGAGGTCTTGAGCAAGTGAAGGGCTCCAGTGGGGACTGGAGAGAAGGCCCCCCTTTCCCAGATTGTCCATGACGAATGTGGCTGGCCCAATGCAAGTCCTCAGCAATAGAACGAGTGATGCAGACTCAAATGATCAGCAAAAGACACACAATTGATGGACGGAATGCAGAACAAATCAAAACATTCACCCCCAGTCAAGAGATTTGGGTTAAATCCATCATTATTTTGCTTACCATGCCACCCCAGTTTACACATGGCCATATGCAAATCAGTCTTGACTCTGTGCCTGGGAACAGTCCAGCCCAAACTGCCAAGCCAGGTCACCCTGGACCGGAAACAAGCATCCTAGGACCGGTGTCAGAGTTTCACCCCTTTTCAGCCAGGATAGCTTGATTCTAGTGGTACAGTGAGCCCAGGACCCATGTCTGGGCATACCTGGCGCAGTTTGGGCGAGAAAGCAAAAAAACAATGGATTTAGGCCCAGATTTCTGTAATGGGGTGAATGTATGACATTGTTCTGCATTCTGTCCATCAATAGTTCTTTTTGCATTTGTCACCCCGAGTGGGACGGTTATGATCAGACGTGGGTCCCGTGCTCTCCATGTCGCTGAAATCAAGCTATCGCGGCTGAAGAGGGGTGAAACCCAGAAACCGGTCCTAAGATTCTTGTTTCCAGTCCAAGGAGCACCTGGCCTGGCAGTTCGGGCTGGACTGTTCCCATTGGGCACAGGGTCAAGACTGATTTGAATATGGCTGGGTCCAAACTGGAATGGCACGGTGAGCAAAAAAACAATGGATTTAGGGGTAGATCTCTGTACTGGGGTGAATGTATGACATTGTTCTGCTTTCTGTCCATCAATAGTTCTTTTTTCAAATGATCAGCCGACAGGGGCAGAAAGAGCTCCACCCACAAGGTCAGCCACTCCCATAACTTGATACCATGTTGGTGCCTTTTTTAAACCGCCAACACCTTTCGATACCACCAAAGTGCCTAATTTTGGCGATAGATGGTTTGTGTGGATACAGACCTTTGATAATTTCTTTGATGCACTTGTAGAAACTGATAACAAAAAGATAATAAAAGAAGGAAGTTACACATTAATGAAAATGCTGCGTACTGATTGAGAAATGACATATTGTCAGATTAAAGAAACGCTGAATCTCAAATTCAATCCAGTACCAAATGTTGATAATGAAAAACATTTTCAGTCAAGAATGCCAAAAAGGTGGTGGAAATATTGTAGCAAGACTTGATACGCTCAAGCACTGCACGTTCAATAAATTTAATGATGAGGAAGCTATAGAGTTATTGATGGATACAAAAATGCTTAGAGAAACTTTTAGTCTGGAACGAGCATTGATGGCTGGAATAGCTGAAGAGCATGCTGAAAGACAAGCTGCTGACATGGATGCTAGGAGTGCCCAGAGTGAATCAATCATGAGAATAAAAAGAAAACCAAAGCAAAAGACTTAAGGACACAAAGTGTTGTCTACAAATAAAAATAATTTATTTTTTGGATGTGGATTTTCATTTCCACACAAAGGTAAATGTCCCGCCATTGGACAGATATGTAAAGGCTACGGGAAAGAGAACCATTTTGTGACTATTTGTAAACCGAAGAAAAAACAAAAGCGCCACGGCGCAAAGACAAAATAGCCACCAGTCCAGCGGCAACGTTCGACCACACCCCACAAGGCCAAGCGCTGGCATCACTTTGCAAAGTTAATTGTCATCTAAATCATCGTCAAACTGTCTGTCCGCCTCAATATCAAGAAAAAGTGAAAGACATTTGCACCATGTCAATGTTCATCTTCGAGAAACGTGTGCATGTCGGACTGGCTGCATGTGAGGAAAAATGTCAGGCAAAGAAATGTCTACATGCCAAAGTACGCAAGTCCTAAGAAATACTGTCCAAAAATTACATTGGAAAATAAATGATTGCTCGATACCTTTCATCATTGACAGTGGTGCACTGACAAAAAGAATGCCTGAAGTGAAACACAATGAATTGTCTCCATTGCCTTGACCTACGCCATCGAAAACCAAAGTGTATACCTGGGCTGCTTTGACACCCATAAAAAGTCAAGGTTCTTTTGTAGCAACTCTGAAACACAAGAAAACTAAGGTGTAAGCACCCATCCATGTGCTTAAGGCTACAGCGGCAAGTAAGTGCCGGTCTGCTCAGTTTCAGTACCGCTTCTGATATGGGACAGATTTTTGTCAATTACAATATGAAGGCGGACCACAAAATAGTAAGGCAATTTCCTTCCTTATCTCATGTTTTGGGAAAGATAAACACTACGAAAGTAAAGTTACACATTAATGAAGATGCCAGTCCTGTTGCTCAAAGACAGACTAGTTGCTATTCATTTACAAGAAGCTGTTGAAAAAGAACTTGAATCGTTACTTAAGCATGACACTATTGAGCGTTCAACCAGTCTAACGACATGGGTTTCTCCCATAGTGGTAGTGCCCAAAATGGACAAATGCGTTCATATGCACCAATCAAACAAGGCAATTGAACGAGAACGACATCCAAGTCTACATACTGCTGACATAACGCAATTAAATGCTGCAAAGGTTTTCTCACACCATGATTTAAATAAAGGTTATCATTAGATGGAACTCAAAGGAGATTTCAGGTATATTACAACCTTTTCTACACATATCGAACTGTTTTGATATCAAAGACTCAGTTTTGGCGTGTCATCAGCTGCAGAACTTTTCCAAAAGGTCATTCGATGTGTCATACAGCCTGTTGTGAAAGCATTCGGATATAGTGTTGACATATTAATTTTCGGAGCTACACAGAAGTATATAGCTTACTGACTGATGCAGGCCTGACTTCTGTGGCCATATCTTTGCTGATGGGGGTATGACAACATATCCTGCTAAAGGTTAAGCACTGTCAAATGCTGATCTCCTACAACAAGTTTCTATGATATGTACATTTCGTAGCATGGTCAGATACTGCTCAAGATACATAAGACACTTTGCTACAATAAGTGCTCCCTTAAGAGATTTAATGAAGAAACATGTTTCATTCAAGTGGTCACAAGAATGTGAGAAAAGTTTCAAGAAAATCAAACAAGCCATTGAAAGTGCTACTGAAATGGCCTTACTTAATCCAAAGTTTCATACAGAGGTTGTTCTTGACCCAGCCCCATCGGGTTAGGCACTATCCTGGCAAGGCACAGCAGACACCCCCAAGCTTGAAGGCATATTGTGGCATATGCCTTAGAGGTTTGTTCAAAAACAGAATGTGCTTAATCTCAACCAGAGAAAGCAAGTTTGGCTGTGGCATGGGCTTGTGAACTTTTCCATGTATTCCTGTATAGAAAGCCTTTTATGCTGGTATCTGATCACTAAGCTTTATTGATTATCTTTGGCAATCCAAAAGTCAAGATGTCTCCTCTCATTGAACGGTTGGGACTCCGATCACAGGAGTATGATTTCACCACTGTACATTGTACAGGAAAGGATCAAAACCCTGCTGACTAATTTTCCAGAGTGCCTATACAACATCACTGTACTCCATCCAAGACGGGAGAAGCCTACATTAATTTCATTCTAAAGCCAAATACGTCAGCTGCCATATCGTTATCCCAGATCATCACTGCCACGAACCAGGATAGTAACATGCTGAATTTGAAAGATATTATTACACATCAGTTGTGGAACCGACATGCTCAACCTCTCACCAGTGATGGTGAATACCAAAAGTACAAACATGTTAGAGATGTACTGTCTAAAACTCAGGAAGGAGTTATACTGTGAGGGCAGAGGATCCTAATTCCAGAGAGCTTAAGCAGAAAATAATTGGAGTTTGGTTTCCATATATAGATGAGTGTTGAAAAGGAACTCAAGGCATGTCACCTATGTAACTGCCACTCTACAAACATTATTCAATATACTCTTACCATGTCAGAACTCCCTAAGTAGTTCAACAGTCGAGAATTCAAGGATTTTCAGGAGCATATGATTGTAAAGCATCAGAAAAGTATACCTTTGTAGCCTCAGGCCAACGTACTTGAGCATTTTATATGTATTCTAAGGAAAGCAGTACAGCATGAAACTCTTGAATGGCTCAGTATGCAAAATGTTTTGAATTCCACCATATGAGTCTATTGATGAACACCTCACTCGACCACAGGCAAAAATCATGCAACTCGGTGATGTTTGGGAGAGCAATGACAACCAAGTTAAACACAATGGACAAACAAAAGAGAAGGATGTGAGAATACAACTCGAATGAAGGACATGGCTAATAAGGAAGCGATGAAAGCCTATACTGACCAGAGGCGACATGCAAAAAACACTGAGCTTAAGACGAGATCTAGTGATCGCCCGCCAACTGCAAAGGAGAAAATCTGATGCTCCATATGATGTTGCACCTGTCCACGTTGTGTTCGCCAAAGGACATATGGTGACTGCCCCGTGTGCTGGAAAGTCTATTACCCAAGACTATTCTCACTTTTGGCATTTGATTAATTTGTCTTCTGATCAAAATGATGAAAGAAAGACTGAACCTGAAATCCCAGTGACTGCTGTTACTTCTTCACCATCTTCAAAGATATGACAATGAAGATGACGGCTCCCAGCTTCCAGTAACTGGATCCGGTCAAATAAGTAAAGCACCAAGAAGGTTGATTGAAAAAATTTGATTGTATATATATTTGTTGATTTGTAAAAAATGTAACATTTTTATTTAACAGCGAGGGAGATTTTGTTTCTTGCAATATTTTATGACGGAACCCATTTGGCTCCTAATGGACTCCGTAGAGTTCTAAGGTAGGTGCCAGAGCAGAATGGCATTAACAAAAAATTCTGTTCGCAGTCACATGCAACAGAATAAGGACATGTAATACTAAGCTTTGTGTGTGGTGTGGTCATTGCCAGGTACCCAGGCTGAGAAGATGCTACAAGTTCGGCTCCCATGTCAAAGAGCCTGACCCCCTCCACGGGGCATAAATTGTTTGTTCAACATGACCAATGGGCCAGCGCAATTGAGTCACTGGCTAACTAAAGGGTGACTGATGGGATTCAATGTCTATATAAGGGCTTCCAACTAGACGTCTTCATCCATTGTCGCGTCACTGCTACACCTCTTCATTCATTACCGAGTGATTCATGTTTGTATTCAAATTTGTAAAAGGCCCACTATAGCGTACAGTATCGGACAATGGGTCAGTCTACTTCATGCCATTGTGTAACTGAACTGTGATAGCATTTGAGGTTTATTTTAGGAGCTTACATCCATCCATCTGGATCAACCAGTGTGTCATTTACATAGGTCTTTGGTGCACTATGGCATACAGTATGGAGCAACGGGTCATCCACTGGATAACTTCACAGTGAGTGATGGCTTTCTGCTCTTTCACAAGGAACAAATCCTCACACAAATGAGTCACCTTCTGTGGCAGGGACCACTATGAAAATATATATTACGGAGAGCAAAAAAAGTTGCCTTTTAGTTTGCCTTATTGTGTCTGTTACAGGTTGAAGCAATGTTTTACTTTCTTTTTTTTCGTGGGTTTTCTATTGAATTTGGTGAATGAGACCTATGGACAGATAATCAGTTTTGTTTATTAATTTGAACAATTGTTTTTGCGGTCTCTACTACTTTTGTGCTACACTCTGACTTGCACAGCATTACAATCTCATTTTAGCTCATATTAGATAGACAGTATTCTTAGTGAATTAAAATTTCTACGAGTACCTCTGAATTCTACCTAGCATACAGTTTTTTAATGAGATGGTGCCTCATTGGAGGACTGCTACCAAGGCCCGAACTCAAACAATTAAGGCAGGCTTTGATATTGAGATTCCTTCAAAGAGAGTAGGTTCATGGATCACAATTTGGAGGTGACTTTTCAGTTTGTGCACCAAGCAATTTTGCATGATGAACAGTTTGAAGGAGCAAGCAGGTGCCTCATTCTGGAGCACACTAGTGGATTCCAACTTCACTTGGGGAATTGGAAAAAATGGTGCCGCCTTAGCCTGCTCAGCTCTACTCCACCCAGTGTTGCTGCACTTCTTCTGAAAAATAGGCAACCCAGTTGTGTGGGACAGGAACGGATGAAAACAGACCATATTAAGTCAACATGTTTTTTCCATGGTCCTTGGTTTGGCCCATTCTTGTCTCGGGTAGGAGGCCCAGCCAAAGAAGTTGGGTACAATTTTGGTAGAGGGGGAAGCGCGAGAACGCTGGGTGGTAGCAATTTTGTTACTGTCCACAGATTTTGTAACTTTCCTTCACATAAATATATGATTGTTGCCAAAGTTTGAGGTTTGCAAGGTATTCTGGAAAAGAAAACCTAGTGGTAACCAAGGTAGTCTCACCATTTGGACTCCCCTGGGTATCTCTTGTTCACATATGTCGGTAAATTGTGTCCAAAAGTAACTATAATTTGCGTCCTTGCCATGCACTGCTAATTACCTCACATATTACATCACTCATGACATGGTCTATAACATCATTAATAACATGGTAGGAACATCTAAAATTACATCATTGATGACAACACTATGCATGGCGAGGGTGCGAGTTTATTACTCTAGGGCACGATGTATAGGTACTTGAGGTAACTAACCGTTGAATTTTGGTAGTTTTATTAGTTTAAAATGGTACATTTTAACTGCCACTTTACCGAATTCTAAAATCCCTTTAATCTTTGCATACCCATTGTAAAATGTATGCAATAATGAATAGCAAATGTATGATCTAAATGTATGCAACTCTAAAAATCTATAGAATCACGATATTCATCATAAAAGCTGGTCAGATCACCACATTATCACCTTCTTTATCAACGAAAAAGTTAAACCTAACCCGGCTCAACCAACCAAATCCAAAACATGGAAAAGGGACATGAAGAATCTTAACCCCTCTACCCTGCCTCCCCACATCGGCAATATCCTCCTTCCCCCTTCAGGTGCCTCGGATGTTCAACCACTGACCGACCACTACCTTGACTCTATGAATACAATAGTCAATGAAGTCGCCCCATTGCAACTGAAGAGTCTCCACCAAAATTTCTAACCCCTGGTATGACGATAGACTCAATGACGACAGGCGTTCTATGCGAATGGCAGAGCGCACCTGGAGATCTGACCCTTCATCACTGCATCTCAAAAGGCTTAAGAACAAGAGAAATGCCGACTTCAGGAAAATAAAGCGCACAAAGTTGGACTTCTTTAGCCGCCAGTTGGACCAAGCAAAAAACAGGCCAAGAAAGCTGTTCGAACTAATCAAGACTCAAACAAAGACACAACCCTTACAATCAAACAGCACAACAAGCGACACCCCACACTGTGAAGCCTTCTCTGCTTTCTTTAAGCTAAAGACTGACAACATAAGAAATGACCTCATCATGGATGTAAGCCGATTCCCCATCCACACCAGAATGTCTAACACTCAACCTAAAAACAAGGCATCATGGCTGTACTTCGATACCTACTCGGAAGAAGCAATACAAAAACTGCTCTGCACCTTGAAGCCCTCTAATCACCTCATAGACCCCCTACCTGCTAATGCTGTAAAAGACTTCATCACCTTGCTCCTCCCTCTTTGGACCAAAATCATCAACAGCTCCCTTCAACAAGGTCTCATTCCAGACTCCCTCAAGGTGGGGCAAGTCACGCCTATACTCAAGAAACCTACAGCTGATCCGTCTGACCTAAACAATTACCGTCCCATCACCAATATCCCCACCCTGGCCAAACTGCTGGAGAAATGTGTCCAACTCCAACTAACAAAACACATTGACCAATTTGACCTCCTCAACCCTCATCAATCAGGCTTCCGAGCAAAACATAGCACGGAAACAGCTATGACACACATAATTGATGACGCCCTCCAAATCCTTGATCGCAATGAGTCTTGCCTCCTCATCCTTCTTGACCTCTCCTCAGCATTTGACACGGTCAAACATGAGAACTTGCTGGAGCTGCTAAGCACTAGAATGGGGCTATCGGGAACTGTTCTCAAATGGTTTTCGTCCTTCCTTCATAACCGGTCTCAGAAGTTCAAGATCGACAATGTGCTATCTACACCTGTGCCTGCAGATCTAGGTGTTCCACAAGGATCCTCCCTCTCCCCCACACTGTTCAACCTCGTCATGGAACCGCTCGCCACCTTGCTCCAAGCATCCAATGTTCAATTCCATATGTACGCCGACGACACACAACTTTACCTAAAGCTACAATCCCCGGAAGATATCAAACATCTGAATTCCACACTTATTAACACTCAATCTTGGCTGGCCGATAATCACCTCAAACTAAATGCTCTGAAAACTGAGTTCCTACTCATCTCACCCCCGGCGAAAATTTCCATAACCCAAACCTGGCTCAATAACTTAACAGCACTCAATGTCCAACCTACCATCCTGGATTCGGCTAAATCCCTAGGCATCACACTCGACGCCAAGCTCAACATGCGGCAGCACGTTAGCAAAGCCACAAAAGGAGCCAATTTCCAAATCAATACACTGAGGAAACTTAAACCCTTCCTCCCTGCCAAAGACTTCCAAACTGCTGTACAATCTTTAGTCATCCCTCGAATAGACTACGGAATTGTGGCCCTCAGCGGACTCCCGCTATCCACAACAGCACCCCTAAGAGCCTCCTTGAACGCTGCCGCGAGACTCATTACTGGCTCAAGAAAACATTCGCATATTTCCCCAGACTTAAAAGTCTCTAAAATGGCTGCCTTTTGAAGCCAGAATACAGCTAAAAATTGCAGTTATGACACACGCGTCCGTGCACCACAATGCACCCAACTACCTCGCTCAAAAGTTGTCTATATCAGGAGGTTCGAGATCCAATAGAAGTACAAAAAATCTACTCCTGAAACCTCGTAGATTCCGGAAAGAGAAAACATACAAGCGCTCCTTCTCAGGAATGGCACACAGGATCTGGAATGCGCTCCCTCCTGAAACCAGGCTTATCTCCTCCACTGCACTCTTCAAGAAAGAGGTGAAAACCATCCTTCTGGCCAAGATCTCCTGAACTTTATAGGTGCTGGATCAGAGACTCTGCATCGCTTTGTATCACTGCTCACCTGTCCTTTGGCACTATACTCCTACTTGATGGTGACACTACTACGCTACTCTCTTACTACCGACCAATATATGATACACTTTGGTTTATTGAATCACCCTCCCGATGCCCCCACCCAGTGTTCTCTCTATCCTAAGAAATTGGTATAAGCCATCCACACATCCAAGGTATCACCTGAACACATCTTGGGTCAACTTGCTTTTTTCAACACCAGTTGAGAACCTCTTCGGCTTAACAGAGTAAAAAAGACA
This sequence comes from Lissotriton helveticus, assembly GCF_964261635.1. NCBI lineage: Eukaryota > Metazoa > Chordata > Amphibia > Caudata > Salamandridae > Lissotriton > Lissotriton helveticus. Next base: position 560,048,317 of record NC_136057.1, on the reverse strand, counting down.
TTGTAAGGGTGATTTGTTTCCTTTAAGAACATTACACGGTCCTCTGGGAAATCTAGGTGGCAGTACTGCAAGTACTCTGTTGCCAGGCAGTAAACTCAGCAATGGTAGGCCAGGGTGCATGATATAGTCCAGCATTATGGAGCAGAGATCTAAACCTGCACAAAAGATTCATGTGTGGCCAAAAGGATACGTGTAAGAGATCCTGGTTTTTTCATTACCTTGCATATTTTCAGATTTAATATTCCTTTGGCTATAGAAGGCACAGAGAAAAATATGGAGAAATTGTCTTGACTAGTCTATGAAAAGGACAATCCCTTTCAAGTGACGCTACAAATAGTTAGATTCATAATCCTGGCATTTTGGGTTATATTCGTCAGCAAACACATTAAGATCCAAGACTTAAAGTCTATGTGGACCTCTTTATTGTTTACCACCCACTTCTGCTCTTCTAAAAGGTGTCTGCTGGGCTATTTTCGATTTGGAGTTATGAAGACCTGGGGAAGGGAGAGAGGGAAGTAGCAAAGGGGATGAACTCCTGTGATGTAAATGTTCCATGTTAGGGTCGGTGCCAGATAATCCGAGCCTCTCTCTGTGCAGTACTGGACCTCCCTGCTTGTTGAATTAAAGTAGTATGGTGCTGCTGACTGTCAGTTCCAAGATGGTATCCGAGAGGTACTCTTTTTTATTTAGAAATAGGTGTATGTTTTTTGAAAGTTAAAGGTCAAATTAAAGGCCTTATTTTTAGTTAGGTCCTCAAAAACATAGGTGGAGTATTGGGTTTTTTACAGTTATGCATATTGGCTGGCAATCAATAATTAGTTTTTTTTTCTCTGTCACACTGGGAGGAGAGGCTCAGACTCTGCAGCTATTACACCTTATGTAGCATTTAATGTACACCTTCTGAAAATCTTGCCTCTTCACTGGAGCCACAGTCATCAGGGGTTCTTACTCTGGACTTCACCTCTAGTATTTTGATATTGACATGGCTATTCATGGAGTTTCCAGAATAAATGAAAATACTACATCTTTCTGTGGTGTGAGAGGTAAGGAGCAACCAGGAACACCTTCTAAATATAATTAGCAGAAAACCTGGATATTCGCCCCCTTATAATTACAAGATGACCTGAGGTACCCACCCTTCCCATCCTTTTAAGCAGATACTGAGAAACTGATACCAGAGTTCCAAATGATCTGCAATGGCAGAAGAAGTGGGCATGAGCAAAATGGTGGAGATGTCTGCCAAATATTCTTTCCCTTTGAGTTCATTCAAAAATCAGGTTTCTTTGGTGGTGCACACAAAGCTTTTAATCCTTTTTCGACATCCAAAAGTTGAATTTCTCTGATAGAATTAAGAATTTTATTTTGAACCTTACTTTTTACATTTTCTTATACGGTCTCTTCTTGGCTGGAACGCTAGAGTATAGTATTAATACCTGGTTAATAGGGAGTGGTCTTGTCTTGCTTGAGAAATTGGTTGAAAAGATTCAAATATGATCAATGGTTGTAAGAAAACAGGTACGGCATTGATGCTGAACATTTTGGCTGCTCTGTTCATTTTCTTGATGAAACAATGCACTTTCTCCACAGGGGAAATGAAACAAAGTACATATCCAAGCCCGTGGTGAACCCACCAACCCTACCTCTATACTGAGGAGACTCACTATGTGCTTTTGTTCATGGAACGGAGCTGGGTTACCTAAAAGAAAACCATGTGTGTACAGTGATCACATGTAGAAAGGTACTGACAGCGATCTGTCTCAAGCACTCTTTTGTAGGACTTTTCTCTTTCAGCCTATTGGGTCTGTGCTGCTTCACCATAAGACTCAAAATTCATCGTTTCCTGTGGCATCTGCATTCCTTAAATATCTTCTGTAGACTCAGAAGTGGAAGGCCTTAGCTTTGAGAGCTGGGGAGCTTGAAACACATCCTCTTAGACCGGAACAGGCAGGAGATCCTCAACTGAAGCCTCTCCCAGATCTAGAGGATGTGAGTTGCTAATTATTAAGTTGATATCCACCCAAATCGAGGCAGAGTAAAAACCTTTTGTTGAGAGCACTGGCAGCAGACACCTGATTTAAAGTGAGGTCCTCAATGTTGAAAAGGATTGAGATGGTGAAGGGTACCTCAATGTCAAACATGCTTTGATGATGAATGACTAATGGCATGGCATCTCAAATGCAGGTGTTTGATCAAAAGAAGAGATATTTAGGTATATCTCATTTAAGAGTTAATGTAATGTGGAATGAGGTGACTTTCTGTCAGGGGCTAGTGGTGGACAGAGAATGAGACCAGAGCACGGTTTGTCTATAGTTCAGTTTTTATTAAGTTTTGCTTTTAAGTAGGGATTTGACAACAGTCCTTCCTTCGTGGGGTTGTTTCTGGTCGCAGGGAACGTCAGGGTTTGGTCCGATGTCCCGGTTCTTGTGGCCTCAGGGAAAAGAGAAAACAAACGGGTTTTTACTGATCTGCTCTCAGTATTAAGTGTAGTGCTACCTTCACCAAATTAAAGAAAAAGGGGGGGATGTGCTTTAGTGCAAGGGTCACCGCGGGGCCTCCCGCCTCCCCGACCTTGCTACCTCCCACCTCCCCAAACACCCCACCAGAATGCCCCTTTTAACAGCACTTGCCTTGGGCTGTGGCCAGACTCTCGGACCACAGCAGCTGGACCCGTGGCGTCTTCTCCCTTCAGCCCACCGGGTATGGTAGCAGTGTCGGGAACGTCGCTCAGTAGCACTCGCCGTGCACTCTCTTCTCTCCGAGTCTCCTCTGCCTCCGGGTGTTCCGTAGCCGCCTCCGCTCTCACGCTCTTCGGATCTCCTCTGCCTCCACTCTCACGCTCTCCGCTCTTCGGATCTCCTCTGCCTCCGCTCTCACGCTCTCCGCTCTTCGGATCTCCTCTGCCTCCGGGTGCTCCTCTGCCTCCTCTCCGACCTCGCACACCGTCCGTTCCACGCCTCTCCCTCTTATCCTTCCTGGTTCCGCCGGCTGACGGGACTCCTCCCCCTTCCGCTGTGCAACTGCTAGACCGCGGCTGTTGGCTTCCTGGTTCTGTGTTCTTGGCAACCAGGAAGCGGTGTTTCTTTCTTCCTCGTGTGCTTCGGAGGGCTCCAGCCACTCCTCCTCCCCACACTTTCCTTCTAGTTGGCCAATAATTTCACACGCTGCATCAGTCAATCAATTAGTCCATACAGATTTCCACGTTCATAGGAGTCTTCATATTATTACAAATTATTTGGCTTAATTCGGTTCTAAAAATTCTCCTAGGTAAATTATTTAAAAAAATTAAAATCAATATATGTAACCAAAAGTTGTCCTTAGTAGCCGTAACAACGTAGCAGGAAAGCGGTGTGGGGGTCTTTTTCTGTGCAGACAGCTCAAGAGAGGAATTCATTGCCTCAGGAGATCAGATCACTTCCAGACAATCTCAAGTTTAGGAAAATGCTGGTAATTGTTCTATATAATGCTCCTAAACTCTAATTTAAAACTAGGTCAACTGGAGCATCATGTAGTTTGAATGATGAGGTTGGTACCCAGAATTCTGAAGCCATGAGGAAAATGTGCAGCACTAAGTTCAGACAATATAACATAAAAGGTGCGTTTTGGAGCTAACACAAGTGCAGCTTTATTGTGCTGCTTATCAATGTAAAAAGGAGAATCATATGATAAAGAATGTATAGCAATGCCAATCGATTCAAAGCCAGAGTGATCAAGGTCAGGATCATTTTGTATCTCATGTTTCCAGTTCTTTGTATCGCATTATTACACAATTTAGTTCCATGTTAGTTATGAAAGGTTAGATATGTATTGTGCAGAGGCAGATCAATGCTAAACAGTTGCTTTGAAACATACAGTTGTATTGCTAGTTTTAAGAGATATTCTGTGCTGTATGAGGGTTGACCGGTATTCTATGATTTATTGTAGAAAGGCAAATTGTGATGTGGAGGGTTGATATACTCTTTGCTGATATGTTGAAATATAAGTAACTATGTGGCATCTGATTGAGGGTTGCAAAATGTGCTCCACTGGATCGACTGAGATGCCCAATGTGGTGAAAGAATCCATGTACTTAACTTTAACATTGGTTTTGGCAGCCTGTAGCTCTTCAACAATTCACAAGTAGCGCATTATTCCACGATCTACTGGTTCCGTCGGTCATTTTTTCAACTATATTAAGTTTGTTCTTTTGGGCCTCATCATAGGTGGAGTCAGAAGCACTCACTATGATGTTGATGTCTGTCGTTGGCCCACAATGCCCAAATATATGAACTGTATTTTAGAATCACATATTTGCAATACAATGTTGATGCTTACTAATGTTGTTTAGTGAAACATTTCCTGTGAAGGTCAATGCTGACAATTTCTTCCTTGTGGAATGCATTTTTGGTTTAACCTCTAACATGTATGTATTGTTAGCAATTTCATTTGCTTTGCCCAACACTTAAGGAGCATGTGCAACAAAGAAGTGTTTTGATCACATGATGCTAACTCTCTCAACACCTTGTGTGCTGCCGTCGGCTATTGAACGTCGCGCGCTACCTTCCTAGTGCTGTGCACGTTCAACGGCCGACGTGGCCCCGCCGCGCAAGGAAACGCCCGCACCGCGGCGGAATTACCGCCGCGGTTAACGGGTTAAAAACGGTACACAATGGACCTCCTTGCAACTAATATGTGCAACGACCTTTAACTGCCTTAGTTGGCTTCTTTAAAAAAGGAAGGTAACTGCACAGTTTGATTTACATGAAAAGGTAACCCTACCTTTTGGAACAAACATCTGGTATGTTCTCATAACCACCCTTTCCTTACTAAAAACCTAAGCTTGAATCTTCTACCTTTAATACCTGCAGCTCACTAACTGTTTTTATTGATGTGATCACTTGCAGTGATGATATCAATATTAGATGTTTTAAAGTTATTTTGCTTATGATGCAAAGTGTGCTTTGGTACCACATATGGAGGATACATTGGAGAAAATGCTTTATAATAAGCACTGCAAACACTTGTCTTTCTTGTGTACTCAGTGTTTGCTGCAATAACCAATAATTATACTCTCAGCAATTCATAACGAAATCCACAAACTAATACATACATTAGATATCAGTGAATGAAAGATTAACTAGTTAGATGAACTATATCACAGTTCTAGGAACACAAACCGCTGTTTCTTAACCACCGGGAGCCAGACAATTGTCTTGCCGCATTAATAATGGCCATGTACTATACTGAAAGACATAAATGATCAAATGCTACAACTTCAGGAAACAGAAGGCTACTTGATTTTGTGGTTCTGTTTGGAAGAAATCACATTTACATTGATAGCATGCCCAAGGACTTATTTAATTCCGTGGTCTTTGAAATAGCTTGCTTTTTTTTTTAAGCTTTATTTTTCCCAAGTTTTGCATACAGGAATAAAATGATCAGTACATTGCAGAGTATAATATCAGTAGCGGTAAGAAGAACATGCATATCAAACCAAGCGTAAACAATAGCAGCTTTTGATGTAAATGGACTAAGCATTGCGGGCATAAATGACAAGTCAAATGTGAACAAAAACAGCGACTTGCAATATTAGAAGATAACTTCTCCCAAAGAAACGGAGATGTCGTATGTGACACAACACCACCAGCGGCAGCCATCGAAGATTAATCGTTAATACAGACCTATGTACCAAAACTCGCGTCTAGCTGACCCCCTCAGGAACAATACCGTTTGCGGTCTGTGATTGTTGATCGGATGTTTTTTTAGCAATGTATTCCCTATACGGGCCCCAAACGTCCACTGGTCGCGACGAGCTAGGAATCAGAGTGGAGTATTCTTCGCAATTAACGTTACAGAATGCCAAACTACTAAGCCATGCTCTCAGTGTTAGGGATCTCTTGCTGCCCCATAACAGAGCAACCTCCCTCTTGGCCAACAGGAAGCCCAACGCTGCTAGTTTCCTGACTGTCCGAGGGAAATTGGCCACGTAACCCTATGCGATCTCAGGGGTGGGTATTAGCTGCATGGAGAGTATGTCGCCTAATGTGGTATGTATCAAGGACCAGTATTGGTGTATTTTAGGGCATGTCCAAGAGAAAATCTGCAAAAGGAGCCCCACATTTCTGACAGTGGTGGGGCAAATTCTGTCTGAACGTGCCGGTGTATGATACATTCTGCGAAGAAACTTAAAATGAAGAAGTTTATGCCTACTGTTTAAAGAGATCTCCTTTGTTGCCCTACAGCACTGTTCCCATTGGTCATCAGTAATAGGCCTGTCCAAATCCACCTCCCAAGCAGCACGCACCTTAGTGTCGGAGATAGGCACGGATGCACTAAATAACTTGTATAATTTAAAGACCAAATGTGCACCGGTGGGATTCTGAAGGAGCAGCGTCAACGGTGGGGTCGGTTCAGGGGCCATTGGGAATGAAGGGAATGTGGCCCGAAGCATGGAGTACACATGTCAAAACAAAGGTGTCCTTAAAAGAGCGTTCAGAAAATCGGGCATCCTCTGGCACCGAGAAGGCGTGGTCTTCGGGGAACAGGTTGCCTATCATGCAAATGTGACATTTTTCCAGCGTGCGCTGCATCAATATCTCACCCGTTATTGGAAACAGAGAGGGGTTAGGTAGGGGTAGTGCCGGTGAATACAGCCGCTCGAGGCCCAGCAATCTGCGCAGTCTGTCCCATGCCCAGCATGTGGTCAAAACCGTTTGAATGTCGTGGGGGTCCCGAGGGAATCCAGTAGGTAAAATAGTGGAAAGGTGACGAGGGAGCACCAGATCGGCTTCAGGTGACAGATATGGGATGCAAGCGTCTGGATGGAACCAGACATGTGCGTAACAGCATTGTGCTATCAGATAATATAGATAAAAGTCTGGGACCCCAAAGCCCCCCCCTAGCATACGGTAGGGTCAGAATCCACCAGCTGACCCGAGGTGCCTTATCCCCCCCAGACGAGGCGCAATAATAATGTACGTAACTACGAAAAGAAGGTTTTGGTGAGCGGGATGGGATTATTAAAAAGATACAGGAACCGTGGGAGGACTACCATTTTAATTATGGCGACTCTCCCAGCCATTGACAATGGCAGACGCAGCCACTTCACGATCTGAGATTCAAGAGAACTGATCGCCCTACCGTAGTTTAGCCTAATCATGGTAGTGATATCTAGATGGACATGGACACCAAGATATTTGACCGAGTCTTGGCACCATTCAAGCGGAAATGCACAAGCTCAGGTAGTCGCGCTGGTTGTTAATGGAAAGATAACAGACTTGTGCCAGTTGATATTGAGCCCGGAAAATTTACCGAAGCAAATTATTTCCAAAATTAGGGGTTCGAGATTAAGATGGGGCACTCTCACATATAATATAGTGTCATCCGCATAGTGCGAGATTTAAATGGGGCCAGTGCGGAACTGCAGGCCACCATGTATGTGTTTTTCTTGAAAATGGCGAACCAGGGGATCCATTGCCAGAATAAAAAGCATTGGGGATAGGGGGCAGCCCTGTCACGTGCCTCGGGACAAAGTGAAAGGGTCAGAAATAGTGCTGTTCAGAAGCAATCTAGCAGTTGGCTTGGTGTATAGCAAAGCTACTGTGGAGACAAAGCACTCCGTCATGCCCATACATATCAATATAAAATCTGGGTCCCCCAATGACTTCCTTCCTGCCAAAATGGTCGCCCCTTTGATTCCCCTCCTGGGTCCTTCCATTCAATGTGTGATGAACATCTCACTGGCACAAGGACAGGTTCCAATGGAATGGAAGAAAGCGGTGGTGAACCCAATAAGGAAAAAAACGGCATCCCCATGGACAGATCTTTCGAACCTCCGGCCCATCTCCCTCCTGCCACTCATCAGTAAGATGACCGAGAAGCACGTGAACACCTACCTATCCAAACATATCGAAGCAACGGACGGCCTGGACTTTTCTCAATCAGGGTTCAGGCCCAACCACAGCACCGAATCAGCCCTCCTAGCAGTGACCAATAACATCAGGATGACGCTGGATGGAGGAGGATTAATGAGTCTGGTGCTGTTGGACTTATCCGCTGCTTTTGATACGGTGTCACACAAGGTGCTTCTCGGGCGTCTGAAGGATGTGGGACTAGGGGGTGTGGCGCTGTCCTGGGTAGAGAGTTTTCTCTCGGGCCGTTCTCAAGAAGTCAGATTGGGCTCCCACAAATCCATCTCTAGGGAGCTCACCAAGGGAGTGCCACAGGGCTCATGCCTAAGCCCCACATTATTTAATGTGTACGTGGCCCCCTTGGCTGACTTAGTGCGGTCCTTTGGGTTCACCCCGGTATCATATGCTGATGATACCCAACTTCTGTTCCCTTTTAGAACCTTCACGCCTGCACTATTAAAATCATTTGCAGACGGAATGAGGGCAGTGGCTGGATGGATGGCTAAGAACTGCCTACAGTGCAACGTAGGAAAAACCGAAGTAATGTTGTTTGGGGAGGCAGTGACACTATGGTCCCCCGAGTGGTGGCCCTCGGAGTTGGGACCTGTTCCCAGCCCCAAACAGACAGTTAAAAACTTGGGGGTGCTAATCGATCAAGCACTAACACTGAAAGAACATGTCAACCAAGTGACTGGTACCTGCTTTCGTGCCATCGGATTACTGAGACGGGTCTTTCCTTACCTACCTGACAGCCACAGGAAGACATTGATCCAGGCGTTAGTGATCAGCAGATTGGACTATTGCAATGGTCTTCTCTCCTCAGTTAATGAAGAACAGATCAACAAACTGCAAATAGTCCAGAACACCGCGGCAAGGCTAGTCCTCAATGTTCCACCGAGGACTTCCTCCCGCCCCCTGCTGACTAAACTACACTGGCTCCCAATGTGGCAACGCATTCGATTTAAAATCCTATGTACCATCCACAAATGTCTGTCAGGTAGTGGTCCTAAGTTTTTGGCGAAAGTTTTCGCCCCCTATGTACCCGGAAGATCTTTACGCTCTAGCAACCATCAGCTTATACAGGTACCTAGGATAAAAAAGTCAAGACAGGGAGGCCGTGCACTGGCCTATACTGGACCTATACTATGGAATTCACTGCCCCATACACTGAGACTAATCACTAATCACCTAGCGTTCCGAAAGTCCCTTAAAACCCATCTATTAGTGAATACCTAATTCTCATCTACAGCTCAACTATTATCTCTGACCATGGAACAGAATGCTCAAATCTTCCTTTAGCAAAGCGCGGAGATACCCCTTCGGGAGTCTATTCAGGCGCTATATAAGAATATAAAATAAAATAAATAAATAAATGATGGACAGGAAAAAAGGTCACTCTAGGGAATCGAATGCCTTATCCGCATCAAGGAGGACGGCGGGAGCAGGCGTGGTGGTGTCAATCCTATGCAAGACAGTGAACAAGGTCTTCAGGTTGAGGGATGTGGACCTAAGTGGCACAAAACCCGACTGAGCTGGCGAAATGATGGATTCCATTAATAAGGAAAGTCGTATCGCAAGAACCTTGGCTAGTATTCTATAATCAAGGTTCGGTAAAGACAACGGCCTATAAGAGCTACACAGTTTAGGGTCTTTGCCGGGCTTAGGAAGGAGAATAATGACCGCTTCTCTGAATGTTGGAGGAAGGCGGCCTACCTCTAGAGCCTCAGCATACACCTCCAATAACCGTGGAGTCAAGATATCTCTGTATGCTTTATAAAATTCGGCGGAGAAGCCGTCAAGGCCAGGAGCTGAGGAGCCCCACAATGTATCGATGGCCTCCAGTATGCTGTCCTGGGTAATGGGCACAGCCAAAAAGTCCTGCATATATCTTTCTAAATAGACCATTGCAATCTCTGCCAGGTAGTTCCCTTGATCCCCAGAGATTATGGATGTATATAGTGCTTTGTAATATGAAAGAAAGGAATCGCATATATCTGGGGTAGAATGTAGCAGAGTGTCATTTGGGCCAATGATTTCCGTGATATAAGCTGAGTCACGAGGTGGGCGTAGAGTCTGAGCCAATAATCTACCCGGTCTTTCGCCCTCACCATAACGTTGCTTGGTATTTTGTTTATTTAGGAACAATAACTCACGTACTGCTGCTTTCCTAAATTCGAGCAGCGGTGCCAGGCGTCTAGCCTCACCTGTACTGGAGGCAGTGACCATTAATTCTTGGTCCAAGGCGGCGATGTCTATTTCAATGCGATTCAGAGTGAGCGCAAATCCCGTAGCACTCCTGCATGTTTCTCAATACATACGCCTCTGATATAGGCCTTGAACCCCTCCCAGAGAACCGCCCAGGCGTCTACCGACCCAGTGTTAATTTCAAAATAGTCCTCAATGGATTGTCAAACCTCCTCATTAAAAACCGGATCTAATAATGCCTTTCCAGGAAAGTGCCATTGCCGTTCATAGCCACCCGGCCTGGGAATATTTAGTTTGAGAATAACCGAAGAATGGTCCGAAATTGTATGGGGTAAAGTAAGAAGCCCACCCACCAAGCCTGCAACTCCAGGGAGACTAACCAGTAATCTATCCTGGTCCACGTATTATGAAACCCTGAATAGTGGGTAAAGTCTGGAAGATGCGGGTGTAGTTTGTTTTCAATGTCTATCAAGGAAAAATTAGTGCATATGTCATGAAGGGCTTGCCGGGAGCGGGGTTTAGTGTCAGGAGAAGTGGAAGTGTTGTCCCTGGCCTGGTCCAACAATAAATTGAAATCGCCCCCCATTATCAATAGTCCAGGATCAAGAGTGAGGAGCTGAACCTGTAGTTCGTGGAAAAAAGTTGGGGAGTCTACGTTAGGACCATGAATCCCAATAAATGAAATCTTGTGTCCCAGAAGGGAACCTGTAACAATCAAAGTTCAACCCTCAACATCAGTCAAGGTCTTGTGCAGTGCAAAGGGGACACACTTGTGTATGAATATGGCATCCCCCCTAGCATACCGACTGTAATTGGAGAAAAATCTGTGGGAATCCCAGCTCCTGGCGACGGGAGAATGGTCGTAAGTGGACAGATGGGTCTCCTGCATAAATACAATATCAATGTTATGTCTGACAATATAGTTGAGGACTTGTCTACGCTTTTTAGTGTTGTTTAGACCCCTAACGTTCCATGACATCAGGGAAAGCCCTGAAGGACCGGGCTGATGTCCTAGCTTAACCATTGGAAAATCCTAATCACATTTGAATCGCAATGATTGAAATCCTCTGCCGCAAATTAACAAACTGAGCAATGATTCTAAAAGGAACAATGAAATTAAGCAAATAACCCACCCACCACCCGGCCTCTCTTTGACCCCCAAAGAGCAAACCCCATCTTTCTTAGTCGAACACGAGTGCAGTGCAGACAGACCTATTACTGTAGGAAATAAATGAGCATATCGTAAAAAAATCATAAAAAAACAGAGAAACTTTGGTATTCACCATAGGGCGTGGCAACGCCATGCCGGTCGGGCATAGAGCAATATGAGCTCAGCATATAGATAAGAAATACATGAACGTATTAAACAGAGCAAAATACAGTGATAAATGCAACAACCAGTTACGGGATCGGTGAATAGTTTGACGCTGTCCTACGAACCCCCTTGAGACGGGGAGCCCGTGCGTGGAACGACAGCCGCCCCTCGCGTTTCTTCCTATATTCCTGGCAAAATTCCTGTGCCTCCATGGGAGTATCAAAGATGCGAAATCTGCCATCCACATCGACCCTCAAACTCGCCGGGTATAGCATGCCGTATCTGAGGCCCGGGTTCTTCAGGGTTGCCTTGCCACCATTGAATTTGCGTCTTGCCTCCTGAACCATGATGGTGAAGTCTGGGGAAAAAAGCCAATTTGTTCCCATGCCACTGGACGTCACCCATGTTGCGAGCCGAACGAAGAGCAGCATCTGTATTTTTAAAGTTCATGAGTCTAGCAATGATGGGTTGTGGGGGAGACCCGGCCGAGGACGAGGCCCCAACGATCTGTGGGCGCGCTCCACCACGAAGCCCTGAGTGAAAGTATCTCTACCGAACAGTTCTGTGAGCAGTTGTTCTGCACAAATGTCCATACGCCCAGTGGAGGTCGTCTCCGAAACTCCAATGATTCGGATATTATTTCGGCGACTGCGGGCCTCTTAATCTTGAAATAGCTTGCTTAACTGTTGAGGTGCTATCTTTGCCCTGTCAACTGTGTTCCACTCCTTTCCAGTGAACTTCTCTTTGTACATAGAAGGATGGGATTTATCAACACTCTTCGACTGATGCTACCTTCTAGGTCTGGAATTTTTTGTTTCTCTGACTTTCTTTTTTTGTTGGATGCTTCAACAATTTTTGTACAGACCTGGATGATCTTTCCGTTAACCTTTGAAAGTTCTTTTATTGGAAGCACATTAATTTTGCAGCTTCTTTGTGACAAATCTTCTCAGGAACCGATTATTTTATTTATTTAGTGTGTTTTGGTATCGCGCACAGCTACCCCAACGGGGTGTCCCGGCGCTCCTGTTTATCTACATGCAGCCTGAGATGGTTATTTGAGGCGGGAAACGATCAGCAGAACAGGTGAGTTTTAAGTGCTCTCCGGAAAGGTTGTTCCTCTTTGATCAGCCGGATGGCGTTGGGAAGTTTATTCCAGAGAGCCGCAGTCAACACTGGAAAAGTTTTCCCACCAGAGCGAGTTTTCCTGAATCTAGAAACAGTCAGAAGGTTTTTAGACGAGGAACGTAAAGTCCTAAAGTTATTATAGGGGATCAAGCAAGAGGACAGATAGGCAGAGCCTTTGCCTTGCATGGCCCGGTGAGCTAGTACAAAAGCTTTAAATTCAGCCCTTTTATGCAATGGTAACCAGTGAAGTTCACGGCGGTGGCGGGTAATGTGCTCACGTAGGGGGAGACCGGCAACCAATCGCACTGCCGCATTCTGTACTGTCTGGAGGCGGTGACTAAGCCCTACAGACAGACCAGAATAAAGGCCATTAGCGTAGTCCAGGTGTGAGGTAATTAACACCTGGACTACGATCTTCCTGGTGTTACTTGGCAGAAAATGAATGAACTTTTTTATCATTCTGATCTTAGCTAGACATGCAGCGGAGACTGTGTGCACTTGATGTTGAAATGTAAGGTTGGAGTCCCATCTCACTCCAAGATTCTTCACAGAATCTTTTGGGAGAGGGGGGGGCACTCAGATCGATAGGCCACCAGATGTTGGGATCCAGAGGAGATGGCTGGTGAAAAAAGAGAACCTCCGTTTTCCCAGCATTCAACCGTAGGAAATTATTATCCATCCATTGGGCAATTGAACGGAGGCAGTTTTTTAAAGGATCAAATGTTGAGGAGGAAATGTCATTAAATGAAAACAATAGCTGGATATCATCAGCGTAGGAGGTGACCTTTATACCAGTTTGGGCGATGATATCGAAAAGTGGGGAAAAATAAACATTAAATAAAAGGGGACTCAGCGAGGAGCCCTGAGGGACTCTCCACCGAAGCGGACGACTTTCTGAAGTGAATGGAGGGGTAAACACTGCCTGGGTCCAGTTGGACAGGAAGGATGAGATCCATCCCAAGGCCGTGCCCTGAACACCCTTCGAATGGAGGCGGTCAAGGAGGAGGGGGTGGGAGACGGTGTCGAATGCTGCCGACAAGTCCAGCAGCACCAACACCGCTCTTGATCCCTCATCCAACCTCCATCTTACTGCGTCTGACATCTCGATGAGGGCCGACTCAGTACTGTATCCTGGCCTAAAGCCATGCTGAGAATCGTGAAAAGCACCTGATGTTTGGAGAAAGCCAGCTAGTTGTTGTTGAGCAAGTCTTTCTAGTACTTTAGCAGGGGCAGGTAATAAAGAAATAGGCCTGTAGTTAGCAGGTTCACGAGGATCCGCACTAGCCTTCTTAATTATCGGAACCAGACGTGCTTGTTTCCAGGTGTCTGGAAAAAGTCCCAGCTGTAATGAGTCATTCCATATCCTGTTCAGGAAGGGATTAAGAATGGGAGCTAAAGATTTATATTGTTTAGCAGGCCATGGGTCCAGCGGAGAGCCAGATTTAATTTTAAGAAGTTCTGCAAGAGATTGTTCCAGAGAAATCTCTGCGAAGTTGGTGAACAGGGACTCAGAGAAAAAGGCGGAAGTGGGGCTTTTATTTACAGGAGTGTTGCTAGGGAAAGAGTCATAGATGGTAACTATTTTATTCTCAAAAAAGACAGAAAGATTATCACAGAGAGTCTGTGATACCACTGGAGGAAGTTTCAATGCTAGGGGATCCGTAAAGGATCTAACTGTCTCAAATATTTCCCTTGATGAGCCTTGGGAGCGATTAATTTTTTCTTCTAAAAATATTCTTTTATGTTCGATGATCTTCTTCCTATAGTTTTTCAAAGCAACTTTATAACAAAATTTACGGTCTGGTGAGAAAGTAATTCTCCAACGTCTCTCAAGGCGTTTGCATTCCAATTTAAGCTTTCGAAGATCATTCAAATACCATGGGGCCGAGGGAACAGAGCGATAGGTTTTTATGGGGCAATATGATCGATTGCCGATGTAATCCAGTCATTAAGATTAGTTAATCGTGTGTCGAGATCTAGACTTGTGTCAGAGAGATCTACAGGTAAGAGGTGAGGGGCTAGGCTATCAGGGGAAATCTTGCTCCAATTTCTGCCCTGTTGTTTAGCCGGACAAATATAACGATTTATACAATGGCAGGGAAATGTGAAGGAAACAAGCAAGTGATCCGACCACACTATAGGAGCAGGATCGAGTGCATCTAAGCCTTCCAAATTAGTACAGACTAGATCGAGAGTGTGGCCCGCTTTGTGCGTAGGACCGCTAATAACTTGATTCAGTCCGCCGACTGCCAAGGTAGACAAAAAATTGAGGGAGGCAGTATCCTCTGTGTTATCAACATGGAGGTTAAAATCCCCAAGAAGGGTAAAATTGGCATATCGCAATGAGGCTTGTGGGACATAGTCCAAGAAAACTGGGAGGTGAGATGGTTTAGAATTGGGTGGTCGATAAGCCAAGAGACCGGAAAATGTAAAATTGGGCGAAATATTAATACAGAAAGGGAGCGCTTCAATGCGTTCCACTTGGTTATAGGAGAAGGACGAAATGGTCCAATGGGTTCTGTATATAATGGCCACTCCACCCCTAGGATGTGGGCTCTGTCTATTGGCGCATAATATACTATAGCCCGAAGGGATAGCTAAGTGTAACGCGGGGTTAGTATCATCTCCTAACCACGTCTCAGTGAGAAACAGTAAGTCCCATTTATCCTCTTCCAAAGAATGGAACACATCAAGTGAGTGTTTAACTAAGGATCGACAGTTTAGCAGGGCAGCTTTTAATCGTACCTGCGAAGGAGATGTCTGCAGAAGAAGGCAGTTATGTTTTTCATAGCCGGGTAGATCAAGGGAACATTTCTTAAGGGGAAAAAGGGGGTTGCCAGCTGTGCTGGTAATTGTTGGAATCATGCAGTGTAGAGGTCGCAGGGTTTTAAGCCTAGCGCTGTCATAAATTATGAAAGGGGGGGAGCCAAAGGTAACAGTACCTGCGTCTGCGGCCGCATACTGGTCGTGGACGGGCGCAGACGGGCAGGACTCTGGCTAACCCACTCCAAAATGGCCGACAAAGTTGGTCCGATCAATCACCCAAAACAGCGTTCAGATCTGCTGGGGTGCGTGAAAGTCTTAGTGATGGGAAATCAAGTTTCTAACCCGCGCATAGCAGGGAAAGAGGGAAAAATGATAATAGCGCTTTTTAGTCAAGCGGAGGGGGAGGCAACTTAAAACAGCGGAAGGGGTGGCAAATAAGTACAGCTTAACTTCGTATTCAAGCTAAGTAAAGTGCAATTAAAAAGCTGCAAAGACAGCTATTAAAAACGTGCAAATTATAAAATAACGAAACACAAGGAACAGCAACCTCCCGGCTCACGCCTCAAGAGGGATGTCAGTAACAGGATTAGAGAACCAATGCGGCGTGGCCCCTTTTGTAGTGGCCAATCGGGTGCCTTCGAATGCTAACCCACTCCAAAATGGCCGACAAAGTTGGTCCGATCAATCTCAGCACTCAGCACGAAGAGTAAATTAACTGAACGTCAGAATCTAAAAGGTATTCTTTTCAAGCATCGAAATAAGGTCATCTTACTATGAAAACTCGAGTTGCTGCTTGAATGGACCTTTTACTTTGCTTTCCTAGTTCTTTCAACCATGCTATGTCAATATTGGCTCACTGTGTGACCTTTTCTGTAAAATTCTGTTCATAAGCATAATTATCCTCTGACTAATGATCTCTCAGGAGGCAGGACATACACAGAGTGTTTGTCAATTACAACAAACCTTTGGTTGCTGTTCAGGCCTAACCTGAAGTGGGTGCTCATACTTCAGAATGGCAGATATAATCTGCTTTACAATAAAGGTTCTCTGACCTAGTCAAAGACTGTTGGAAAAAAATGATCTCTTCCTTCCGGTATCAGGGCAAACGTTCTGAATTTTCAATATTATTGTCAACTCTTGCCTCTTTTTCTAAGGAGACTCCTCAGACACCTCCAAAACTACTGGCAAAAAAATATTATCTATAATGGAGGGCATTTATTGGGACATTGCGGGCTTAAGATCAGTGTCATTGTGAGTCATACTAAGCACATCTATACCAACACTCAGAGGAAATACCTTTGTAATATTAGAAAACCTTTCGGACGCAACCCAATCAGTAGAAGGTGGAATAATGCACAGCATGAGAGACCAGAAGACCTTTACATTGCATAATTAAAATTCCTTCTGTGGCAGTTTGTATACCCATTCCTACGTGGGTTAAGAGTTACCTTGTACTCTGTGGGACGGGTTGTTTTAACGCGGGTTCAACATATTCTCAGGGTCGTAGAATAATATTTTGCTTTAATGTACAATGTCATACTAATTAATATGAATAGTCTGTATTCATGTAGCTTGCAGTGTTGTAATGTATTAGATAGGCCCATCTGATTAAACATAGTTCTTTTTGCCTACAAATGAGTTATTCAACTCACTAATACCTACAAGATTGGTGTATTGATGTAAGGGGAAGACTGTCTTGAACAAGCACAGGAAAGATCCATTATGTGTTTGCTGAGTGCAGTGTGAATCTGCGTGTGAGATAATTCTGCAGTTGTGATGCTATGAAGGGTGTGTGCCCGAGTATTCAGCAGCTGGTGTTATTTGGATCAAGACGCTGAATAAGAATCTTTCTAGCACCTATGGCTTGGGAGAGTTATTACCAAAGAATATACGTTGCAGTAACTTTTTTTTTTTTTAAACTTTATTTGTGGGTTTTACATCGATAACCTTCATCAAAGAGTGCATTACAGTTACACATTTCAGCCTATTTTTCACATTGCATGTGTAGAATCAGACCACCGGAACATACATCACAGTACGCCGATACATTAGCATCATCAGTCATTTCAGCAGGGCAATCAGTTACAGCACGAACCATAGCACGGACCCCACATATCTTCACTGTATACCCACGAGAAAGGAGGTCATCACAGAAACAGCGCACTGCAAGAGAAAACGCTTCCCACATGTCAGTTCTTCCACAAAAGCCTCCTAGCAGGATGATCCAATGTCCATTCGTAAGGCACTCTCCCCCCTTCAAAGATCACGTCCAATTTGGCCTCCACAACAACCCAGGCCACCTGATGTTACCTCACATCTGTCCGTGCAGTGAAGTGTACCTCAATGAGACAGACAAGGGGTTCTTAGACCGGTGGCCCGTTTTCGGTATCAGCATTCTCTTGGGATAGGTAACCTCGCAGAGGGGCCCATATATCGCTGGGCCGTGAAGTTATTGGCAACAATTCAGAATATGTATTCAATAGTTCCTGGCAATAAGTTAGATCATGTAGCCATTCCTTGAATTTAGGGGCTCTGCCCCTGCCCCATCGACATGCAACTCTCCTTTTTGCCACCAAGAGAGCTAGTGCAACAAACTTGCGGTGTGCCGCTTGTAGGGGTTCCACGTACCCCAATAGCGCTAGAACAGGGGAGGGAGCTATCACAGTGTGAATCATTTTGGACAGCTATGCGAGTACTTGAACCCAGTAAAGGTGGACTGCAACACATGCCCATGCAAGATGTAAGAAGTCAGCCCCTGGAGCATGGCATCTATCACAGTTGTCAGTAGTGCGAAGTTGAAGTCTATACCTACGGGCCAGGGTGTAATATATGCGATGTAAAAACGTATAATGTAAAATTCTATGTCTACTGCTAGCAGAGATGCGTTCTGTTTGCTGGAGGCAAAATGCCCACTGCTTGTCTGTGAGAGGTATTTCTAAATCTAGGTCCCATTTCAGTTTGGCAGCTAAAGGTAGATAATCTATTTGTGTATGTACTGTCCTGTAGATTGTCGACACTAGCCTACCAGGGTTGTCATTTTGGAGTATAAGCTGCAAAGGGACTAAGGCCACAGGTTCATTCGGAAAGTCCGGTGTCAGTGCTTTTAGCCCTTGACTGAGCCTGATGAATAGAAAGATTTCAAGCGGAGACGGTTGTATGCCTTCATACAGATGTTCCAAGGAGCGAAACGTACCATCATGATATAGATCCCCCCATGTTTCTACATGAATCTTGTGGAGCAGTTTACGGAATCCCGTTTCTTGCAGTAAGGGCATATTTGGGTGGTAGGCCAGTGGCAACAACGGCGCATACATAAAGCATTGCAACCTCCAGTCTAGCAGCCAGTCGGGCCCATGCCCGACATCACTGTTGTGGGCGTTTTGACCCTGCTAGGTACCAAAGCGTAGAGTGCACCCTCTATAGGGATAGGATGGGCCAGCCAGGGCTCAGCGGCTAGCTGGGGCATATATCTAGGTTGATGCACCCAAAAATAGGCATAGTGAGCCTGAGCTGCCTGGTAATACACTTCAAAATCCGGTACACCAAAACCGCCCTGGTTATAGGGCCGAATTAGGGTGTCTCATTTTAGACGAGGTGACTTCTCACCCATACAAGTTTAATGAGTTCTGACCGAAGTTGTTGAAAAAAAGACCTGCCCGGGTAGAACGGAATATTCACAAAGAAGTATAGTAGTTGTGGAAGGATTACCATTTTGATCAAGGATGTCCTGCCTGCCATAGAAAGATGCAAGGTAATCCAACGTGCGACGTTATCAATAATACGATTCATAGTAGTGCCATAGTTGGCCCGGAGTAACTCATCTCTATCTTTTTCTACGTGTATACCCAGGTATTTAAAATCCCCGTCGCTCCAGGTGAGAGGAAAATCCAAGTCAAAGCGTGTTGTGGAAGGCGTGAGCGGAAATATGCAAGACTTACCCCAATTAATCTGAACTCCTGAGAGTCTACCAAATTGTATGAATTCCCTAAGAATGGGGTTCAGGTTTTCGCTCGGATCACGTATATACAAAGTGATGTCATCTGCATACATCGATATTAGTATCTGCCTTTGAAAACAACACAGTGCACTGTCTCTATGATGTTGTCGCAGTTTGGCGGCTAAAGGTTCCGTAGCTATCGCAAATAATAGAGGCGAGAGGGGACATCCCTGCCTGGTCCCCCTGGTAATAGGGAAGTCCGCAGACAGTTTGCCATTAATAAGTACTCTGGCCTTCGGGCGCTCATAAAGGAGCCGGATCCAGAAGATGAATATTGCCGGAAAGCCCATCCTCTCCAGGACTTGAAACACATAATCCCATTCAAGGGAATCAAACGCCTTAGTGGCATTAAGGAAAACGGCCGCCATTGGTTGGTCTTCGTGCACTGAGTTGAGGACGGAGAAAAAAGTACGCAAATTATGTGAGGTCGCCCTGCCAGGCACAAATCCGGATTGGTCGGGTAGTATCAGGGTGGGAAGTAGGAGGCTGATACGATTAGCAATAAGCTTGGCAAGTACCTTAACATCACAATTTAGTAATGAGTGGACGAAAAGAGTCACATTTGTGTGCAGGTTTACCGGGTTTGAGTAGTGACGTAATAAGTGCAATCCTCATAGACGGTGGTAAATGGCCTACCTCAAGGGCATCTTCATAGTCCTCTCGCAATACTGGGGCCATAAAGTCAATGTAAGTTTTATAAACTTCTATTGGGATCCCGTCTAGTCCCGTGGCCTTCCCTGACCTCATACCCATAATCGCATCTCTCACTTCATCTAATTCAAAGGGCGTACTAAGGAAGGCCCTTTGTGCATCACTAAGCCAGCCCAGGTAGACGTCAGCTAGGTAGTCTTGCAGCCGAAGATCTCCTACTCTAGAGGAAGCGTACAATGTGCTGTAATGTGACACAAAGTAATTAAGGATTTGTGCAGTGTTCTGAATCAACACACTTCAGGGTCTTCGAGTTCTAATATAATATTGGGCGTGCGTGCTAGGTTAATCGTGGAAGCCAAGGCCTTCCCTGGTCTTTCGCCTTCGCCATAGCGGCGAGCGGTCCAGTACTTGCCTCTAAATTTCGATTGCCTAGTGGCCTCGGCAGCGTACTCAGAATTTTTTCCCGTACCTTCAAGAGGGCAGAATCAGTGGGAGCATTAGCCAATGACGTTTCTAGGTGCTCAAGTTGTTTTTCCAATGTCAGTATTCGGGCCACAATGTTCTTTAGGACCCCGGCTCCCTTAGCAATGCAAATCCCTCTTAACGTTACCTTGAACGCGTCCCAAATAGTTTCAACATCCCTAACTAAATCTTTATTTCTCTCGAAGAAATACAGACATTCATCACGGAGCTCTTCTTGAAAGGTGGCGTCTAGTAACATCGTAGGTTGCATTCGCCAAGCAGTTGTGGGGGAGCCTAGGTCCGCCGAGCGCAGTGTGATTCTCACAGGGGAATGATCCGAATATGTTCTGGGGAGGTGCTGTGATCTAACAAGCGAGGTATTTAGCTCTGGCGTCAGGAATATATAGTCAAGCCTTGCCCAAGAGCGCGCTTGTGCTGTAAAGTGTGTGCCCTCCCTCTTATCAATGTGGAGGTGTCTCCAGGCGTCTACCAAATAGTGGTCTGTAACTGCAGCACGAAGTTCCGTTCGCGCCCTAGTGTAATGTTGTGGAGCTGGGTGCGATCTGTCCAAGGAAGGATCTAGTGTGGTATTAAAGTCGCCTCCCCAAATGAGGTGGTGAGGCCCCGTCCCGACAATCGCCGCCCACAACTCAGTGAAGAACCCAGGGTCCTCTACGTTGGGACCGTAGCAGCACACCAATGTGACCGCTATGTGCCCTAGTCTACCCCACATCATGCAGTATCTCCCTTGAGAGTCTATCCTGGACCCAGCCATAGCAAAGAGTGTACCCCTTCTTACCAAGATTGCTGTGCCCCTAGCATATGTCGAGAAGGATGAGAACACGGTGTGGATCGCCCACCTGTAGGCAAAGGTGTGAGTGGTCTGCGCCCTGAAGTGAGTTTCTTGGAGAAAGGCTATGTGCACTGAGTGGCGATCCAGGTACGACAAAACCTGTCTCCGTTTCCTGGGGTACCCAAGGCCTCTTACATTCCACGTCAAAATATTTAGGTCAATGTCCCCCATGAGTGGTGAAGGGTATCATCTCTAAAGAGGTTATTTGACGATGGCCAGTGTTCAATCGGTCTGAATCTTAGCAAAGCATGCATTCCGGTGGTCGTCTGTAATCTTGTGCTTATGTGTACAAACTGCACTGCGAGAATGCCGTCTCGCATACAATCGCAACTTCCTGTAGTATCAAGATATAGCAACTCTTCGGTAGGTTTCGTGACTAACATCATCTCGCAACAGTGTAACCAAACATTCCCCCCACCCCTCTGTGCAACAACACCAATAGTCCCAGTCTGGAAGCAGTTAAAAGGACAATTAAAGTAAGCGCGATGGGTCTTATCCAATATTGCGCAAGGTTCCATCCCTCAAATTCCCTACATCGCAAGACCCCATAAAACACAATTACAAGCAATGCGATAAATCTCATCCAATATTGTGCAGGGTAACACCTTCCATCCTCCCCACATCGCAAACCCTTATAGAGCATTCGGGCAAATATCAAAATCCAAAGCACATCAACATGTAAGTCTAAGTTATAGCATATGTCAGGCGTATTGGTATTTAAGTGCCGGAGCACGCATCGCAAATAAACAACTGCACATATTGCCAAAAGTAGTTCAAATGAGTCAGGGAAGATAGCACAAAGGTCCCATTCTGCTCCAATCAGCGCGCCACTACCCTCCTCCCACTGAAGCAATCCCAACTTGCCAGTAGCCCCAACCCTCCCCCCACCCTCAACAAGTCCAAAACAACTCAACATTTGCATCAGTGTCAACAAGTGCAATGGGTACTCCCTATGGGGTACGACCTAGGCGCGCACATAGCCACCCCCCACACCGCGCCCATTGTCCTGTTCGGCCACACTTGGGCGCAATCAAGGGAGTGGGGGGGGGGGGGGTTGCCTGGAATACTTTACTTATCAGTCCAGCGCTCATCCGGTGCCCCTCGAACAGCAAGCGAATCGTCCGTCATACGAGTCCCGCCAGTGGGCCTGAGAGGGAGATCCACTAAATGGAACAGCACTCAGGTAGGCAGTGTCTAATATCACTAATCCTCATTCGCCGAGTGGAAGTCCTCTTGTCTTTCATCGCCATTTCGCCTGCTCCCAGCGCGTTCTCGGTTCAGTTTCTTCATGAACTCTTCCACCTGTTGTGGGTTCATAAAGAAGTGCTGCTTAGCTCGATGTGTCACTCAATTTTGCTGGGTACAGTAGTGCATAGTCCACTTGCAGCGCTCTGAGCTTTTTCTTGACTTCTAGGAATTTGCGACGCTGTTCCTGCACCACAGGTGTGAAGTCCGGATAGATGGAGAAGTTGACCCCCTCGCAATTAAGGGTGTGGTCGGTGCGTGCCGCCCTCAATGCAGTATCACGATCGCGTTAATTTAGGAGTCTTGCAATGATGGGTCGAGGCGGGGCTCCGGTATTAGGCCTCGGCCCCAGTGATCTGTGCGCCCTTTCAACAATAAATTGTTTGGAAAATGCGCCAGCTCCGATCGCCGCAATGAGTATCTTCTTCACATATTCCTCCATGCGTCCCGTGTTGGTTGACTCTGGCACGCCTATCACGCGAATGTTATTTCGACGACTGCGGGCTTCCAACTCCTCATTCTTAGAGGCTATGACTCTGAGGACATTGTCCATTCTTGAAAGTTGCGTCGTGTGGGTGGCCGTGGTGTCATCATTTTCGGATATACGCTGTTCAGTTGCAGTGATGCGCTCTTCATGAACATCCAGTTTTTGAACCATGGCATCCATTCTTGACGACATCCTGTCAACTTTGTCCACTATTGTGGCGAATCCTTGCCTCATTTCCTGCATCATCTGTTGCAGTTCGGAAGCGACGGAGCTGGAGCCATTTTCTGTCGCCGAAGAGATCTGAGAGCTTCCCGCCTCCTGTGTGCTTCGTAGCCCCTTTTTGGACGTGACGGAGTCGAACGACAGCTTGGGCTGCCGATTGTCTGGTTTGCCCATGGCAGGCCTTTTGTAGGGACTGGACGCAGAGGGTGAGAAACGCTTATCGCGGTTTTCACGGTGCGGGCTGGTGTCTGTACTCATTCGCTGAGGCGTGTAGGGAATCAGAACAGTCCTGTGACATCGGGGAGCATATATTGTCAATACTCTTATCTGGGAGAGTAACCACAGCGCAGGGAAACTCAGCTCGGCAGGTGGCTGGCCGAGATCAATGAGTTTACTTCTTGGTACCAGTATCCCTATACCAGGAGTCAGGGGTGCGTCGTGACTGGCCAGCTGTCTAGGTGCGTGATGGAAGGCACCCCCTTGGCTCAGCAAGCAGCTCTTAGGACATATGCAGGGAGAGCAGGAGCGCGGGGTCATAAAACGGCGGATCGCTAGCACACAGCCCTCCTCAGTCCGTCCCACCGCAGCAGAAAGGCATATGATCCCCAAGTTATCAGCCGGCAAGGCAGAAGTCCATACCGCCACAATTTATGGCCCTCCGGGCATGGAATCCCGGCGATTCACTGCAGGTAATAAGTACCGGCAGTATCCGCTGCAGGGGTGGGGGCACGGCAGCCGAACTCACCGATGCCGGTCGTTGTTCCCACAAGCCAAGGGCTCCGCGATGTCTCTGAGCTCCGCCGGTATGCGCAGGTATCTGTCCCCGATGGGGGAGGGAGGGAGAATACGCAGCAAAGGGTCAGCTCTCGACGTTGCCAGTGCCCGATCTGCAATGTTCGGGTATGGAGCGGGTCAGTGTTTAAAGCACCCCGTCTCCGATCAGGTTGCTCAGGCTCAAATAACTTGCGAAGTCACATCCCAATGTTCGCGCAGTATGGCCGCTCCTCTCCCAGGCCGCTCGCCTCACGCCCCGTACAGCGTCCCCTCATCGGCAACATAAACCTCGAGTCAGGGAAGCAGTGGTGCAGCTGCGGGCGGTAGTATCGCCACAAATTCCCCCCGCTTCACAGAGGAGCTTACTGTAACTCAGCGCCGCCAGAAGGTCGCCTCGTGGTGCGCCGCGGTCTATCGTAGGCTGCAGAACCCACCCGTGTCTCCAGTCGTTCTTAGGCTCAGCTCCGGTCCAAAACTCCGGTCGTCATATCTTCATGACGATAAGGCGTAGGATGTTGAAAGTTTCACCGAGGCTGCATAACTGTAGTCTCTTCATCCGAGAGTGGTTTGGACGGGCAAAGGAGGTGGAAAAAAAGGATAAATATCGGATTTTCTATCCAGGCTGCAGGAGCCTCACATGAGTGCGGCCATTCTGCTTGTGCGCCCTCTAGCGCCCCCGTTGCAGTAACATTCTTCCCATTAATATTTATAAAAATAAAAAAAATCACACACAGCTGTATGTAGAAGCATTATCCATATGCGGTTCCAGTGATGTATATGTGTTCACAGTTACACCTCCCACCAGAAACCAGCTGACTCTTCCTTCAGTTTCTCCTTTCAGGACATTACCTCACACAAATGCATAGATCAAACCTGTGAGACCACTGCACACACAACCGAGACAAAACACAGTTTATGAAGCTATGATGTCAGATGAAAGGGAAGTGGAAGGTAGTATGATAATGATAAAGGTTGATTCTCAAGTGCATACTATAGAGGACATTTGTTTCTATTTTTAAATGTCTTTACATTTCAATTGTTTAGTTTTAATTTTAACGAAGTTTAAACAGAAAATTAAAAGAACACAAAAGGCTTTCTTAGAACGATCTAAAAAAACAATGTTGCTTAATTCGACTCAATGGATTTGTAGGTGCCTATTTTACTAACACTACAAAATACTGCACTGCTTGATAAAGTTAAAAAGCTGTACACATTTACGAGTCAATAGTAAGCATGATGAGATGTCAATACAGGGCAAAAAAGTAAAGCTGTACGTGTTATTAAGCTTCCGAATTACACTGAACAGAGTGCACTTTTGTGACTATATCTGTAACCTGGCAACAGATTTAAAAAATAGTACATCTTGACATTTGTGAAAATTAGCATGGGTCTTATAGGCCGTTTTCTTAAATGAGAGTCAAGTTGCCAAAATAAACTTCGTATAAAAATGCTGAACCTGAATAAACTGCTGTCGAAAGAGATTTCCGATTGCTACTTACCATTTTGATTTAAGTTGTCTTGAAGCTCAAAAGTCACGTTTCCAAAGAATGTCAAAATCAGGACATACCATTTAATGAAAGAAAAAAATATCGTTATTAGAACTAGGAATCACACAGTAATAAAAAAAATTAAAACCTATACCTCAATCTATGTCATCATTCCTCAAATATTCTATGTCAATGCAGGTCGAGCCTTAGAAGTGGCAAGTCGATGCACAAAACAGAGAAATAAAGATAATTCTTGGATACAACCTGTTTACTCTCATAAAACTCGAAGTCCTAGTCTTCTTATAAGGTGAAAAATGCAATTTAAATGCTTTTATTTAAACTTTATGTATAACACTTCTGATTTGTATTTAAAAAGGCATTGGTTATGTTTCACATTATTTACATTTTCAAACAAATTACTACAACAGCATTAAACGAAAACAGATCTTAGTTCATTGCCCATTCTTCAGAATGATTAATGGCACGTGAACAAATAGTCCAATTCTCCTTTTTGCAATGTATGTTTTCTCCCAATACTTTTAGTTCAAAGTTTTTCCCTATAAACCAAACATTATTTTAGCTAATGTCTTAGGGTCCCATTCCATAGAGACCAAAGAAACGTTACGTGAAATGGAATAATCTTTTTGAAAAGCTAACTTACTTTATTCAAATGTGAACAATATACTCATTTGTTGACACTCACTGCCTTTGCTAACGCTATCGAATTAGAAACGTATTCACTGACATGTCCACATATTATTTGATAACTTGCTGACAAAAAAAAAGATTTCTCGAGGAGAAATAAATACAAAGCATAGTTAATAGTGCATGCAAAACGAAGTGCCATAATTTTTCTGTTCACATGATCGAGTTTTGATTTTTTTTAAGTAATTGCAAATATCACTGAAAATGCAACACTTTATTGACTTTGAAGCTATCAGTTTATCATGATATTTAGCCACATACAGTGGAACAATTGTAAGGCTGTAAGGTCATTCCTTTGGCATATGCAAGCAGCAGAAAGTGTCAGGACAGCAAGGGAGGGAGATACTAGAAATAACTACAACTGAGAATGTCGAGGTGGACATTCAGTACAACTGTGGTCCTCCAGTAATAGCCAGTTAAAAAGATAATTTTGAGTGAGACTGGTTGTGCCAAATATATGTGCTTGAGTTCCTCGGATAAAAGTCCAAAAATCTAGATATGCTGTGAATTCTTCTTAGATCTGTATTTATTTCGAAAAACATTAAAGAAAACATATAACAGCTAACAAGTTTTGCCCATATGGCTTGCACACCAAAGGCTTTTTCAAGGCACTAATATGTCCAATGATCTTGCTAGTAAAGTTTACGAATGGGTTGACAAGCTGCAAACTGGTAAGTCTCTGCGGTCCAATGCTGGTCACAGCAAGATCTGTGCCTTTAAAAAGCCCTTGACGTGCCACCCTAGCTGTTCTCGATTAGGTTAGAAATAAATACATAACTAAGAAAAATTCACGGCGTATCTAGATTTTGGGACATTTATCCCAGGAACTCAAGCACATATATTCGGCACAACCTGTCTTGCTTACAATTAATTCTCAGACTTTGTCGGTTTTTGGGTGTAACCACCTGACAGGTTGTTGCCCTGAAAACAATCGAGTCCTATTTGGTTGAGCGTGAACCCCATTTACTCGAACAATCCTTCCAAAGCCCCGAATCAGTGCAGGCTGGCATCTTTTGCTTTACCGACAGATCCAGGATGTTTAAACTTAAAAGAATTACAATGTTACATTACCCATTAACAATATTTCTCCCTAGTGAGTTTCTGTCCATGCATCTCCAACTATTTCAATACTGTAAGAAAATGTCCTTTTATGTGTGGTCAACCCATTTTTTGGGGAACTTTATTGCTGGAATTTAGACTCTACACATTGGGGCATTGCTGTCCCGTGTATGTGCTCTGACCCCTAAAACAATAAGAATTGGCACATCCCGATTGGAGTATGTAAGTCTTATAAATCCATAGCATATGCTGTAGAAAAAGCACACATGGCATGAATAGTTAAATGTCAGAAGGACTGCAGCACTTACTGTGCAAATCATTAGTGTGACAAGAAAAACATGTCTTCACCACTATCACTGTAGCTGGACTGCTGCAATACAACCTGTTAAAATAACCATTTTGACAGGTAAACACCTCCCTTTTAGCTATCTGTAGCCTTTGTAGCCAACAAGGTAGCTTGCATGATTGGAAGTGTAATTCTGTCTGCGCACATAAAGAAGTTTAGGAACTTCTTCAAAACATTTGCTCCGAGCTTTGATGGAACTGAATTTTAGGTTTGTCCCATTTCCACAGACTCCATATCCATCCAGGCCTAGATAAATCTACTCACCCACTCTCTATGGCGAGTCAGATTTTATCAGAGCAAGCTATTTTTAGGGCCTATTAGCCAATTCTGGCGAGCTAAAAAAGAACAGGTGTTCGGTTCACTCATAAGGGAATGAGCAATAAAGATGGTTTTAAATCTTGTTTTTATCTTGTCACATTTACTCTGTGTTTAGAGATAGAGGTCAAATGTCAGCTTATGTCTTCTTACAATTTGCTGCTTATTTTAGCCTGGAGATTGGTGTTTACCTTCCTTTCTCGGATTGCAAAGTTAGAGGATTTTGTAGAGTGAACTGATTGAAAATGATGCTGCACAAAGAGGGAAATGAAGGGATATATGATGTCAGTTTTTTTCTTACACTTTTAAAAAGCTTTTAAATGAGCCGTACAAGCATTTCAAAATATAGTTCGGTAGTTATGAAAGCATTTTTTGTAACTGTGTAATAAAAAAATATTCAATAGGATGAAAACATATCCGAATACTTTACTTGGTGATGTGCAAATGATAAATATTTTTGCTGAAACTCAATTTACACAGATTGTCGGTCTACAACGATATAGTTAGTGAGAACGTTTGCGGCTATTTCAATGGAAAATGTGCTATTTGCAGATGACAATGCACTATCAAATCATGCTTTATTAATACGTTTATTACAAATGAGTTTTAAACAATGAACTAAGAAACATTCGCGCCCCCGCCCTGAATACAATGTTATCAGTGACCTAAGAGGCTCGTCAGGGGCCATGTGTACCCTATATGTGGCGGAAGTACATGTATTTCGTGAACAACGGATTATTCTATTCTATAGGTTGTACTTCACTTTGCAGTTCATATTATTACATTGCTCTTTTGCTCTGTCTGTGTAGAGAATGAGATTGTGTACATGCTGTTAAAGACATGCAAACGCCAGGTGCAGAATGTTTTTAGCTTATGGGTCTTCTCGGAATGTGCTCGAAGGCAGTTTTGGTGCACCCTAGGTAGTCTCCTGAATCTCGTTTGACCCCAATGATTTATTTTTTGCCAACTGTCTTCAGTGTAATGATCTCCTATGTAGCTCGAAATGTATAAAAATCTGCTGAATATAACTCCCAGCATAATAGTGCAGTTGGTCGCTGGCTGTTCTCGCTCGAGCTAAAGCAAATAAACTTTGCTTCCTGACTGCTTACATCTGTGTTTGTCCGTGCTTTATTTAGAATGAGAAGTTTGCTTTGACAAATGGTATGGTGCTGAAACCTGGGATTCACCAAATCGGAGCCCAACTGGAATAACTGGCACAGTTGGAGTACAGGGAGATCCTGATGACTACAAACCGGAATACTCAAAATGGGAGCCCAGTTTTCCGCAGTCCACAGAATCTCCTG
The DNA here is from genome assembly GCF_964261635.1 of Lissotriton helveticus. NCBI lineage: Eukaryota > Metazoa > Chordata > Amphibia > Caudata > Salamandridae > Lissotriton > Lissotriton helveticus. Next base: position 560,019,113 of record NC_136057.1, on the reverse strand, counting down.
GGACACCCTACCACATGCAGCTGTGTTGGCTGAATCCCATTCTCTCGCACAATAAAATACAGTTATCTTCTATGAGGTAATTAAAAAAATTCTGCCGATATTGGTTAGTGGCTTCAATTCCCCAGTGAGGATAATACTATGGGTGCTTCAGGTGACCCATTCTTGTATGCCTTTATAAGGTTCGGTACATAGTTTGAATTCCCAATTGTTCTAGTGCTTTTGCAAGATGACTATGAAGTATTGTAGCATGAAAAATAGTTGTACTATTGGTAAGTATTGTTGGAAAAATTATCTGGCTGTAGTCCAACCGACCCCACCGCCGGAATGTTCGGCATGGTAGCTTATGAAGAAAAAAAGGGCCGGCAGGCCTCTTTCTAAAACAGTGGTATGAATATGCTAAAAGACAACCCAGACTCACAATGGCCAGAAATTGGATCTTTTGACAAACAGAAATCGGGTAATTTGCAACAATGTTTAATCGATAGGGATAGACAGAGAAAGATTGGATTGTTACAATATGAGGAGTTGTATTGTTGAGAAGAATATGCACTGGCCAGAAACAATGGAGTCCCCTGGGGTGGAGCAGAAAGGGGAAATGCCTGAGCCTATGAAAAGAAAAAAACAAAGAAAAACAGGTAGAAATAGAACGAGAAGCAGAAATGTCAGCTCAAACCCATAGTTTGAGTTTCAGCTCCATTCGTTTCAGAATCTGTGGAAGCGAATTGGAGATGCATCCCGCAGTGAGGGTGGGGGTAGACGCAGAGAGATCTGTGTAAAAGGGAGAGAGGATCACCACATTAAGGGGATGGTCCGTGTCATTCGGACTAGGATTTTGATACTATGGGTGAGATGCTTGGGGTCAGCCTTTTGATGGAGGGTAGTGTCAGAAGAGTAATTATTCGAAGATGTTCTCAGATTCCTCCAAAGAACGATGTGAGGAAAATTGCCAGCTTCTTCACAGGCAAAATTGCTAAAATTGATCAATCCTTCCCTCAAGTCACTGCCTTCCCTCCTCTGCCAATCTCTCTTAGCATCACCCTTCTCTCCACGACAACCCGACCTCCTGAACCTTTCAATAATCAATCAACACCAATTGGAACAGAAGACAACCGTTTCAACACCCAATTTAAAAAAACAAGGGCAATTGGAAAAATGTTTAACCCATGACTGAGCTAAAAGTCTTTAATATCATTGCGAAATCAAAGCCGACCTCACACACTTATGACCCTCTCCTGGCAAAACTAGAACATAACCTAAAACACATCATTGTCCCGTGTCGGACAAAAATCATTAATACCTCCCTTGTCTCTTGGTGCGTACCAGATTCCCTTCAACTAGGGCAAATCACACCCATACTAAAAAACCCCAGGGCAGACCCTAATGATCCCAACAACCTCCAGTTATAACCTCCAGTTCCTAGCTAAAACCATGAAGAAATGAGTCTTACAACATCTTAACAGACACATAGGCAAATACAACCTACTTGACTCCTTACAATCTGGTTTCAGGAAAGGTTGCAGCACAGAAACCGTCATGCTGAACATTACTGACGACATACATCGTTCCTTAGACAATGGAGATGCCGGCCTTCTCATCCTCCTGGACCTCTCAGCGGCTTTCAATACAGTCAACCACTCACCCTTACTGGAATCTCTGAAGACACGTTCTGGTCTCAATGGCACAGTCCTAAACTGGCTCACTTCTTACCTCCAACACTGAACACAACAAATCAAAATAATGACCTCAATTGCCCGCTCTCCTTATCCAACTCGGCAAAATCACTCTGTTTCACTCTTGAAAAAAACCTTACTCTTAATGACCATATAAAAAACACAGTCAAAGGAGCCCTTTCCACCCTCCGACATGTCAAGAAAATAAAACCCGTCATTCCATCAGATGACTTCACATGGGTCGTCCAATCTGTAGTTCTCTCCAAACTCGACTATGGCAACACTATCCTCACCGGAACTCCTAAAGTACACCTTGCCCGCTTGAGAGCTGTGCTCCACCTAGGCTCATCCCTGACTGTAAAAGATTCAACCACATCTCTCCTTCCCTCAAAGCCCTCAGCTGGCTCCCCATTGAAAGAAGATGCCTCTACAAGACTGCATGCATTATTCACAAAGCTCTTTACAGCAAACCCCTTCATACCTTACAAACTAAATAAAGCAGGGTGCTTCCGACTGATGAGAAGCCGCAAGGATCTCTTCCTTGTCCCACCACTGTTTACAAAAAATCCACCCAATCTTGCTCCCTTTCCAGGAATGCCCCTAACATCTGGAACTCTCTCTCCAAGGACTTATGCTGTAACCTCTCCTACTTCAGCTTTAAAAAAAGATCTTAAATCCCAATACTTTGGACCTTAAACTCTCTACTGAAACACTCCCTTCCTCTCTATCAGATCAGATACTCAGCCATATTTTTATCGCCTTTGCAAAACTGCTGCACCTTATTCCCTCCTCCCATGCTAAATGCTCTTCTGCGTCCCCCTTTTTTATTATTTGAATTCCTGGCATAATTGATTTATAACCGTCTTTCCCTCCTACCCCCTTCCTCATGTACTTTTGCCCCACCTTTTTCCCTCCCCTCATTTAATTTGCTCTTCCCATCCTTATTTTTATAATCTTAATTCTTCTGTTCTTTTCTGGACTGTCCATGTCCGACCTTCATACCCTCTTCCCATTTTAATCTTTTGCCCCCGTTCTTTTTTATTTCATATTTAATTTTTTGGTGTTGTAATTGACGATGTACGTTTTACCCTGACCAAATGTTTTACATTGCCTGTACTCCTGTTTGCAACTGTAAAGTGCTCTGATGCCCAATGGTCTAGCCAGCGCTATATAAAACCTTTCAAATAAAATAAATTAATAAAATTAAATCAACTCTTGCCTCTCGAATCCTTCTCCAGTCTCTCTTGGTGGCCCACAGGGCTCAATACTCTCCCACTCTCTCGTCAAACTCTTCATGGACCCCGTTACTATCATCTTGAAACAAGCTGGGATCAATTATCACCTTTACGCTGATGACAAGCTACTACAAAATCAAATCACACTGTCACATCATTGATCTTAACATCACATTGAGTAAGATTCAATCCTGGTTTTACTCAAACCATCTATTCTACCCCAAAAGTAACCACCTCCCTATCCAAGGCTGGATCACTGAACTCAAAGCCCTAAACTGTCCGCTCACTCTATCCAACTCGGCCAAATCCCTAGGCTTCACCCTGGACAAAGAGTTGTCACTGAAGGACTATATCAATAACGCAGTCAAATGAGCGATTTACACCCTTACACACCTCCCCCCAAAAAATAATCAAACCTTTCATCCCTTCTGATTACTATAAATGGGTAATTCGAACGCTAGTCCTCTCTAAACTGGACTACGGGAACGCTATACTCACCGGGACCCCAAAAACTCACCTCGCCCCCCTCAGATCAGTTCTAAACATGGCAGCCTGGCTTATAACAGACTGCAAACGGTATGAACACATTAGGTCTGCCCTTAAGTCCCTTAACTGGCTCCCCATCTTAGGAAGATGCATCTACAAGACCGCATGCATCACCCACAAAGCACTTCACTCTTAATCCCCTAACTGTTTAGACAACAAACTCACAAGAGCCGGAAATGCCAGACCTATGAGAAGTTCCACCGCTCTTCTTCTCGTACCCCTGTTACTAAAAAAGAAATCTATCCAGACTCGCTCTTTTTCAGGTAATGCTCTCAGAATCTAGAACACCCTCCCTAAGGACATTCGCTGCAACCCCTACTACCCAGGCTTTAAAAGAGACCTGAAACTCCATCTCCTCAAATACTGGAGCCCATGAATCAAACCGAACCAGAGTTTCTATTAGGCTCCTATGATGGGGTCATTCCTCTGCTGATCTGCTGGCCTTTCTTCTCTTTGTGTACACCTTATTGTTCCGGTTGCTCTTCTTTCCATTGTCCCTTTTTTATTTTTACGTAATTTCTGTAATTTTCCACCCTCCATGACCTTTAAATTGTTTCTATGTAAACAGTAATGTGTGCTCTCCTATCGATGTTTTACTTCCCCTATCTTATGATTACTACCATGCCTGCTTCTGTACAGCGCTCCGTTACCGCTGACATTAGCCTAACCAGAGCTTTCTGGCCCCTAAATTGTTAATTGTTTGGACCTCATTCCAGTAATTCCATCCTACATGTTCCTACAAATGTTTCTTTGTATATATTACTGTGTGTTCTTCTGTTAGACTTTCACTACCCTTATTTGAAATGTATGTAACCATTGGTCCAATGATTATTGCCTTGCTCTTGATTCTGTTAGACTTTCACTTCCCTTATTGTTAATTGTATGTAACCATTGTTCCAATTGATTATTGCCTTGCTCTATTCTGTAAAGCGCTTTGATACCCCTGGGTCTAGCTAGTGCAATATGAAACCTTTAAAATAAATATTTAGTATCATTTTACCAGCTGATTTATGGTAAAAATTGAGAAAGGAAGAAGAAACTCCTTGGTAGGCAGAATAAGACAGGAAGGCCGTGACCGCACCCCATAAGGATGTTGGTAAAGTGGCTGGTTGATTAGTAAAGAGACTAGACTTGATTATGCCCTGCAAAAAGATTGATTGGCATAGCCTTATTGCATGCAACCAGGAGCCTTAACAGAAGGTGTCAGCCTATTTTTCTAGGATGCAAAAGTCTTTAACAACATTGCGGGATACCGATGGACATGAAAAGTACACCGTTCATCTTGAGTAGCTGTTGTGTGAATGGCTTGAAGGACCAATATAGAGTGGCCATACAGACTCATGAACATACATGGGGACACAATACTTTGGCAGAGGTGCTGACCGTGGCTCAACATTACAAGAAATTAGAGCAGGAGAAGCAGAAGATGAAGGAGTAGAAGCATAGGGAGTTAACGGTGGTAGGGTAGAAGAAGCCACACCAGCAGCTTGGAGTCGGCAGGGGGGGGGGCTTGGAGGTGGGTGAGAAGCAGCAACCCCGACGCGGGGCTGTGAGGGAAGAAGCAACACCAGCAACAGGGGTGGGTGGGAGGGAAGAAGCAACACCGGCAGCAGGGGTGGGTGGGAGGGAAGAAGCAACACCGGCAGCAGGGGTGGGTGGGAGGGAAGAAGCAACACCGGCAGCAGGGGTGGGTGGGAGGGAAGAAGCAACACCGGCAGCAGGGGTGGGTGGGAGGGAAGAAGCAACACCGGCAGCAGGGGTGGGTGGGAGGGAAGAAGCAACACCGGCAGCAGGGGTGGGTGGGAGGGAAGAAGCAACACCGGCAGCAGGGGTGGGTGGGAGGGAAGAAGCAACACCGGCAGCAGGGGTGGGTGGGAGGGAAGAAGCAACCCCGGCAGCAGGGGTAGGTGGTAGGGAAGAAGCAACACCGGCAGCAGGGTGGGAGGGTAGAAGCAACACCAGCAGCAGGAAAATACTAAAATAGAAGGGAGGCAGAGAGAAATCTATAACAGTTAAAACACTTTGGCAATCCGTGTGAATAATAGGAAATGCCAACGGAGCGCTCGCCAGCCACAGAATGAATGGAACCCAGTCGAGAAGAGGGAGGGAAGAGAAAAGACAAAACAAGACCGGGAGCAAGCAGCAGCCACGGCAGAAGTGTCATGTGACATGGCACGGACCCGAAGGAGTTGGAGGGGAGGAGTTCAGTCCTAAGGAGCGAGCAGCAGCAGCCAGCTGGCAGCTTGTGCGCCCCTTCCCTCCTACGGGTAGGAGGGAAGAAGCAACACCGGCAACAGGGGTGAGTGGGAGAGAAGAAGCAACACTGACAACAGGGGCGGTGGGACACTGACAACAGGGGCGGTGGGAGGGACGAAGCAGAACCGACAACGGGGGTGGGTGAAAGGGAAGAAGCAGCACTGACCATATGGGCGGGTGGGAGGGCAGAAGCAACTCCGACAACGGGGGCGGGTGGGAGGGAAGAAGCAAAACCGACAACCTGAAGCAACATCGACAACAGGAACGGGTGGGAGGGAAGAAGCAACACTGACAACAGGGGCGGGTGGGAGGGAAGAACCAGAACCAACAACAGGGGCGGGTGGGAGGGAAGAAGCAAAACCGACAACAGGGGCAGGTGGGAGGGAAGAAGCAACACAGACAACAGGGGCAGGTGGGACGGAAGAAGCAACACCGACAACAGGGGCGGGTGGGACGGAAGAAGCAACACCGACAACAGGGGCAGGTGGGAGGGAAGAAGCAACACCGACAACAGGGGTGGGTGGGACGGTAGAAGCAACACTGACAACAGCGGTGGGTGGAAGTAATCAGCTAGACCAGGACAACAATAATTAAGGGCCACGATGATTATGATCACTCAAAAGATTGGTAATATTAAATCAGAAAACATGCAGAACATTAAGAATATAATTACAACACACATTTTAGTCTGTTGGTTTTACTAAGGTGCAGAATTTCAACTACTGCATAAAACTTTACCTTGTTCAAATTTATTTAAACACAATCAATATTTTAAGATGAGATGAAACCTTACCTTAAAGGCATACTTTCTGTTAATATGGTCCTCAGTGGACAGTAAAGATATTTTAAAACTAGGCAGTAGGATGCTGCCCAATATCCCTTCTTCTTTTTCATCTAAAACATAAAATTAAGATAATTAGTCCCAAAATGAGTCTAAGTACAAAAGGAAACACAGCCTCTTTTTAATGGATACATTAAATGGATCCTTTTACCACTATTGTCAACCTTTTTGAACTTCCATTTCGAAATACAAAAAAGGTATTGTTTCCAAGAACAGAAAATATATTTTCCACTAAATATTGAGGGCTTGGAATGTTCTCACGGCATTTTCACAAACATGTGAGTCTATAAATTCATGTTTTGGTCCAATGGCAATAGGCACTAAAACAAAATCTACTTGCTGCTTATGTAGCCAGTAAATGACCTACTGAAATGCAATGAAGCAAATGTTTTTTTTCTACAGACTAAAGTAAACTGAAAAAGTTTATGAATGAAGGTTTTTGCTGTGTTTACTAAAAAACATACAAATAATAAACCTCACCTATAAAAATACCATTAAATACAAATCGTATTGCATATTTAAGTATGCATCATCACATCCTAGCTTCATAGTTGTATGCTCACCAGAAAAAAAGCTAAAATCGGAATTAATCACAGCAGTGGGGTCCATTTATTTCAACGAAAATAATCAAAATATAATTTGTTTATGTGACTATAAAAGGAAGTGCAACGCATAACCTAATTGCAAGCTTTGGCAGGACATATCTTAGATTACCTAAGCTAGATGGTCCTATGTTTTCCTAACAAAGAGAAATGTCCAATAATTTAAAAAACCTACATACATGCTGCGGAACTGACCCTGTAAGGAACTTCATCACTATATGGTGGAATATCCTACTTTCATAGTTCACAAACAAAGAGTATCAAAAATCATAAGTAAAATATGGAAATATGTATACAATCAAAGTTAAAAAAACAACAACATAATTTCTGTTCAGAAAAGTTGTCATTGCCACTCAACTGCTGAGTGCCAATGGGTTTCTTTTCCCAGATCAGTGACACACTTTGTTGGAATAGGTCCATTTAATAGGTTAACAATAGTAACAAATATTTCATAAATGATTATTACTATTAGTTTCACAATAAATAGTCTCCTTTACAATAAAAGTAATCAATACCTAATCAAAAATACTGAGCTAAAGAACGCTGCTGATGTAACCATCAGAGAGTAGGGAAAAAAGTAAGGGATCAAGATCTGGGTGGGAATCTCAGTTATATGTGGATCCCAGTCATGTGATTTCACCACAAGGTATACTATCGTATATCAAGACGGAAAAGGTAGCTCTTCTGATAATGTAGCCTTACTTTACATAGTGAATATGAGCCATCACAAGGAATGGGAGAAAAAGAAAGCTAACACAATAAAGAAAAACAAGCATTGGCATAGCCAATAGGCCTCGCTTTTGGGACCTTTTAAGTATTTAGTTATGCAGCACAATAACCTTGCTGCAACCACATCAACTGGCTTAACACTTATAAGGTCCCAAAGACGAGACCTATTGGCTATGCCAATGTTTGGTGTGGTTGTGGGTGTGGTTGTGTGTCTGGTTGTGTGTGTGGTTATGCGTGTGGTTATGCGTGTGTGTGGTTGTGTGTGTGGTTGTGTGTGTGTGGTTGTGTGTGTGGTGTTGTGTGTGTGGTGTTGTGTGTGTGTGTGGTGTTGTGTGTGTGTGTGGTGTTGTGTGTGTGTGTGTGTGGTGTTGTGTGTGGTGTTGTGTGTGTGTGTGTGTGTGTGTGTGTGTGTGTGGTGTTGTGTGTGTGTGTGGTGTGTGTGTGTGTGTGTGTGGTGTGTGTGTGGTGTTGTGTGTGTGGTTGTATGTGTGTGTATGTGTGTGTATGTGTGTGTATGTGTGTGTGGTTGTATGTGTGTGTGGTTGTATGTGTGTGTGGTTGTATGTGTGTGAGTGGTTGTATGTGTGTGTGAGTGGTTGTATGTGTGTGTGTGGGGTTGTGTGTGTGTGTGGTTGTGTGTGTGTGTGGTTGTGTGTGTGTGGTTGTGTGTGTGTGTGGTTGTGTGTGTGTGTGGTTGTGTGTGTGTGTGGTTGTGTGTGTGGTTGTGTGTGTGTGTGGTTGTGTGTGTGTGTGGTTGTGTGTGTGTGTGGTTGTGTGTGTGTGGTTGTGTGTGTGTGTGTGTGTGGTTGTGTGTGTGGGTGTGGTTGGTTGTGTGGGTGTGGTTGGTTGTGTGGTTGGTTGTGTGGTTGGTTGTGTGGTTGGTTGTGTGTGTGGTTGTGTGTGTGGTTGTGTGTGTGGTTGTGTGTGTGGTTGTGTGTGTGGTTGTGTGTGTGGTTGTGTGTGGTTGTGTGGTTGTGTGTGTGTGTGTGTGTGGTTGTGTGTGTGTGTGTGTGGTTGTGTGTGTGTGTGGTTGTGTGTGTGTGTGGTTGTGTGTGTTGTGTGTGTGTGGTTGTGTGTGTGGTTGTGTGTGTGGTTGTGTGTGTGGTTGTGTGTGTGGTTGTGTGTGTGGTTGTGTGTGTGGTTGTGTGTGTGTGGTTGTGTGTGTGTGGTTGTGTGTGTGTGGTTGTCTGTGTGTGGTTGTCTGTGTGTGGTTGTCTGTGTGTGGTTGTCTGTGTGTGGTTGTCTGTGTGTGGTTGTCTGTGTGTGGTTGTCTGTGTGTGGTTGTCTGTGTGTGTGGTTGTCTGTGTGTGTGGTTGTCTGTGTGTGTGGTTGTGTGTGTGGTTGTGTGTGTGTGTGGTTGTGTGTGTGTGTGTGGTTGTGTGTGTGTGTGGTTGTGTGTGTGTGTGGTTGTGTGTGTGTGTGGTTGTGTGTGTGTGTGGTTGTGTGTGTGTGGTTGTGTGTGTGTGTGGTTGTGTGTGTGTGTGGTTGTGTGTGTGTGTGGTTGTGTGTGTGTGTGGTTGTGTGTGTGTGGTTGTGTGTGTGTGTGTGGTTGTGTGTGTGTGTGTGTGTGTGTGTGTGTGTGGGGGGGTGTGTGGGGGGGTGTGTGGGGGGGTGTGTGTGGGTGTGTGGTTGTGTGTGTGTGTGTGTGGTTGTGTGTGTGTGTGGTGGTGTGTGTGTGGTGTGGGTGGTGTGTGTGGTGTGTGTGGTTGTGTGTGTGGTTGTGTGTGTGGTTGTGTGTGTGGTTGTGTGTGTGGTTGTGTGTGTGGTTGTGTGTGTGGTTGTGTGTGTGGTTGTGTGTGTGGTTGTGTGTGTGGTTGTGGGTGGGGTTGTGTGTGGTTGGTTGTGTGTGTGGTTGTGTGTGGTTGTGTGTGTGGTTGTGTGTGTGTGTGTTTGTGGGTGGTTGTGTGTTTGTGGGTGGTTGTGGGTGGTTGTGTGTTTGTGGGTGGTTGTGGGTGGTTGTGTGTTTGTGGGTGGTTGTGGGTGGTTGTGTGTGTTTGTGGGTGGTTGTGTGTGTTTGTGGGTGGTTGTGTGTGTTTGTGGGTGGCTGTGTGTGTTTGTGGGTGGTTGTGTGTGTTTGTGTGTGTGTGGTTGTGGGTGTGTGGTTGTGTGTGTGTGGTTGTGTGTGTCTAGGGCTGAGAGGGGAGTGCAGCCTGGGAAACGAAGGGATGGCTCTGCGTCAGAGGAGCGCGCCTGCAAAACCAGCATTACCAAGCCTAATGTGGCCTACATCTTCCTTCTTGGGCTATGTGTAAATTTGCTAGTTTCCTATTTTCCTTGCCTCTATGCCGACCAGGAAGCTTACATGTAGTCTGAGTAGATATGTCTTGTGGGTTCAGAGTAACTATATGTGTGCCACTTGAGCTGTGAGCAATATTTCCAGTGCAACTTGCAGAAACTGGACAAATGTGGGCAGCCCGAGCAAAAGGTGCAAAATCACTTTTACTCGCCAAAGGCTGCTGAGAGGCTGAGAGCATTGCTAGCATCCTGAGTTAAACGTAGAGAATGTAACGTAACATGCGTAAAAAACGTAACATGTGTAAAACCTGTAGTCCTCGTGGGTATTGTAAAAGCAGTGGGATTCCACAGCTGGCTGAGAACTTGTTCAGGCAGCAGCACTTATCACCCATCAGCCAACCTGTACCACAGCCTTCAGCAACCATTACACCCAGAGAATAGGGAGGGAGGAGGACGGGCGGAGGAGGCAGAGGAAGCGAAGAAGGAGAGTCGCTTTGGATGGGGGAAGACAGAAGTAGAAATTGGGATGGGGACCAATAAGAAATTGGGCAAAGAATAAGTAAGAGCGGGAGACAGAAATAATCACTGGAAGAGCTATACATGATGGCCAGAGGACATGATAGGGAGAGATTTGGGATGTAAAAGAAGAGGAGACAGATGTAAAAAAAAAAAAGGAGAGACTGAGAAAACAAGCATTGGCGGTGCGGCAGTAATAGTAACGTTGCACGGCAGTGAAAGAGAAACTTATCGCGATCGCTGTGAAAGCGAAAGTGATTGCGATGACGCGCTATAGCACGCAAGTGACGCGCACGCGCAGCAGCGCGCATGCTTGTGCGCAAGCTGGTGGCCGCTTTGGGAGCACTTCTAAATGCCGGTACTAAATGTCTCTCCGAGCAGCGCATGCGCGCTAACTCAGCGAGACCTAAAAAGACAACAATGGTACTGATGGGATTAAAGGGTCCACATTGTGCTAGGTGATGACACAGGGATACAACTGTTTCAAAAGGCTGCCCAACTGAGACACTGCAGCCTACAGTGGTGGCAAGGAAGTGAAAACCTTTCAACTATAGGCTTAATGGTAGCAGGAATTTCCCTGATTGTTGAATATCAAAATCTGCATGCACAGCTTATTTTGGGGTTTTTATACCAACAGTGCACCAAACCCGCCTTATTAAAATAGTGCAACGATAAAAGTAACATAGATCAACAGGACAGCTTGGAAACTGTAATCACTGTGATATCCCAGCAGATATTTGACCCAGCATAGTTAAGGAGGAGGGGGGAGGGGGTGGGGGAGAAACATCAAGTTCAAAACCATTTCCAACAGATTTGTGTCCTATGGCGATCTAATCCTCTTATCTGAACACTTTTCAATAAAAACTTGCACTCTGGGGTGCTGATTTTCTCATCGCAATCTGCACTAATTGTCCCAATCCATCACATAAGAAGGGGGACTGCCTCAAGCCTTGTAATTATCAGCCACTCTTTTTTTGTGGATGGTGTTGAGAAATTGCTTGGAATAACTGGGGTTCAAAGATTTCAAGCTGGACACATATGCATAGTATCTCTATGCCAAACTTACACTCTGGCATTTTAAGTGATCTGAACTCAGTCAATACAGCTTATATCTTTGTGTATGTTTTTAATAAATTTTTATAATTAAAAAAAATCTTATTTAAGTATCTCAGGCATACTTTAAATTAATGCCCTGATGGACTTGTCAACTCATGCTGAGGCTGAAACGTAATAGAAACTTTATAGTTAAAATAACTGGCTGCCAACTTTCACCCCTTTATCATATGCGTACTTAGACAATACACCGAGCCCTGAGTCTTAATAAACAAAATTTTGTTTGGCTTTACATATACATACCTAGAAATAAGTTTAGTTTTAATGTGGTTTTCGTGTGTAGACTTATTAGATTGAGACAATTGATTTTTTACTAATAGTTATTGAATTATGCGTGTGAATGAATTATGATTATATCCACTGTCTCTTGATATATTATCCTGATTCCAATTGGCATGCCCTAGCTGTCCATTAAGAGGGAAGCGAAAGGCCCTAGAAATGAAACCTCACAACTTCTGAAGTTAGAGTCTAGATGTATATATTAAAATATAAGCCTGCTTCCTGAAACGGGATTTGAGCTACTAGACTTTCTCATGGACTAAGTAGAATTAGATCGACTACACACAAAAACTATATTACTAAAAGGCCAGAACACAAAAATGCAAGTTGTAAGCAGGGCAACTCCGGCTGGAAGTCTCAAAGGTGTAAGGTGAGAAAGTGTGAGCATTTTAGGCATACTATAAACATTTATACAGTAACAATAGTATAAAAAAGCAGCTGAAGAAAAAACAATCAGCAGGGGTTGCCTCAACATGCATAACTGTGATTTAGGAGTAGTTAAACAAATGAATTACAACCAATCAGGCTATCAACTAAATAACATTCCTATCAGTAAAAGCTTCTTGACAAGATGGCTGAGGTTACATGCATTATACTGCCGTGCTGAAAGCAGCACTTAAAAACATGAATTTAAACGCTGCGCATACAACTGTGTCTTTAATTGTACTAAATTAGATCCCATTGGATTGTCTGCGTATCCACCTATAGCTATTTTGAATTCAATGACCAAATGTACACAATGTGTGCATATTCTATAACCAGATCTTGAAGGAGAAGAAGCAGAGAGCTGAATATAGATCAGGTTGGATAACTAATATATCTTGGGTGTACTGGGGTAAATTACATTCACATAAAATAGGTTGCCCGAGGGGAGATGTGGCAAGTTTAGTAGGGACTTAAGACAACAGCTAGGATGGACATTACTGGTTAAAGATAAGGTGAATTTCTAAGAAATTAGCTTTTAGCATTGGTCTTAAAATGCAGGATTGATGAAATAAACCAGATATGCAAAGCAATGGCGTTCCATATTATATGACCATTATAAATAATGGGGTAACCCTATAAGTCAAGGCGGACCTGGGTATAGACAGGAATGAAGAAGTGGTCCTGATGAAGACTCACAGCTGAGGCCCTAATTTCCCTCCATGCATCAGTCGAGTCAAAACGTCGACGCCTTCCACTGTATAAGACCCGTACCTGCTCCCCATTTGATATCCCTTGTAGATGCTTTTGGTGCTCGTTGTATATTTACAGATTACATGTAAATGAATGTTGTACATCGATCAGGTCTTGTGTAACTGGTTTTGACCACCAGTAATTCAAAAGTACTGAATTGTATTTCTCCTTATTCCTTTGATTTGCACATCTATCACCCACCACTACCACTCCCCAACTCTTTCCCCTTTTCCACGCGCAACCTATTGTGATTGAACAATCAGTTTACCCAGAGATTTAATAAATGCTTTAAGAATGATTTTGGGTTTTGGCGCTTCTATTGCTACTTGTGTGGTTTCTCAAATACATGTACTCTTAAATACGAATTGAGTATAATTGTATAGTTCATTGAGATATTTAATATCAGTATTGTAGTATTTTACACAATACAGACTGTTTAAAGACTTGAACTCCTCTTTCTAAATAATTGGTCACGGACCACTTCTTCATTCCTGTTCCATATTATATGGGCAAATCCTCCACTTCGGCAAAGGTGAGAGGGTCTGAGCTAGGAGCACGGCAGTCACACTTTGAGGATTCTTTTAGATGTATCTATAGCATCAGGGTCAACTGCTCTGGCCTGTGTCAGTAGGAAGCCCCACCCATAGGAATGGCTCGTTACTTCCCTTTCCTGCAATGCAGTATTCGCCAGGTGTTTGAAAACAGGGTAACAGCTTTTCCTCCAGCTCCGATTCCAAATGGTGTACCCTTAACTCTTGGAAGCTGGATGTCAGGCAGACACCAGCTATGGTGGCACAGTAGTCTTCCTCTACATATCCAACTTTTATTTAGGTTTGGGTCAGGCTGTTGGGTAGGTTCTTCTTTTATGGGTCTTTCAGAGGCAGTCTTTCAGCCTTGTTTAGTGATGTCCCTCACATCAGGATTGTCTCCAAGTTGGGGCTTCCACAACAGAAGTACAAAGAGGTATGAGCAGTCTCCACCTGGCCACCTACCACCACACCTGGCAAAAGGCTGACCTTGGTAAAGAACCCTTCATAATATTAACTGGGAAAGCAGTCCTGCTGCTCACCCCCCACCATCTATTATGGAACACGTTCTCCTCTGGGTAGCCTACCTCAAACTTCACCTTTCATCATCTGGGGAACAGGGTTATGCTGTTATTCACTCCACTGGAAGAAAGACACAACACTGGAGCTAGCTTAGCACCCAGTACCATATATAATAGGTACAAAATACAGCAATCTCATGAGGAGAGACACTATATTTCCAAGAACTGATAAGCAGGAACCCCTGAGCGCTGCCAAATTCCACTAACATATGGAGAGGTCATCTTTTATACTTGACAGCGAGAAGTGTTTTCAGGAGTCAATTCAGGATGGGCCTCTAACAGGCCAGGTCACAGGAGATATATGGCCAGACCCTCTGCATGCTTGAAGGCAACTCCTCCACCGAAGACAGGTTTCCTGGAGTAGCTGTACAAATGATCAGGTACATCTCCTCCTAGGAGGGATGTTGACCCAGAGATAGCTGAACTCCTCTGTGAACCATCTGTGGTCTTCTTTTTAGCAATCCAAGTCTGGAGGTTCTTAGTGAAGGGAGGTCTGAATGCATTGAGCAAGTAATGGCCACACCATTGTTATCAGGGCAAGACAGTGAAATGATGCAGAGATGCGGGCACCAGTCAGACCTGTGAGAGAAGGATGCATATTACTGAGAACAACCGTATTCTCATTAATTATTATTATTGCCATTTATAAAGCGCAGGGGATACCTAGAAAATTGCCCTGGCACTGTAGATGGTACTATGCTGACATAGCTGATTCACCTGACTAACGGGTCACTGAAAACAAGTTTAATGAAAACACAGTAGATTTCCTATTCCAATAAATACCGTTCTAACAGCATCCACCAAATAGCAGTACTCAGGGAAACTAATCAGCAGCCCTCTGCAGCAAAAGTAACTTATTGAATTTCTAAGGGGTGTATGTCTCCTCTAGTCCCACTTCAATGTGTAGGTCCCCTCTCGCCAATGTTTGCAATACACTTCCACTGACAGAAAAGTAACCTCAACTCCACCTTGTGCGCATAAAGTGGCCAATGGGCTTCCAAATCTTAACTGACCGGCCTTCCCTCTGGTTCACTCATGCACAAAAGAGGTGTGTAACACTCATACCACAAACATATATACATACACACACATGCACTTGAGATATTGGCACAACGTTCCAGGATCGCCTGCAGCTGTGGAACTTTATACTAGCGGGCTGTTTGGCCACCACTCATGTGACAGAGACTAAACGGTCTGGCCACACCAAGATTATTTTTTTAAGTATGCTGTCACAACTCTGCTACATATTTGAACCTGTGACATGGATAGTAGTCTCCTGTCACTAGAGTGTGCTTGGTGGGTTTCTCCAAATCCAGGTCCAAGTCAAAGACCATTCTCATGTCAAAGGGACAGGCCTTCACAAACATGCTAGATTTTCAGAGAGTGGGGCCAAAAATATAAAAACCAGCATACCAGATACTTAAAGTTGGGCAAACAAGACCGAAAACACGACCGTACACCGTGCAGGGGCCACTCCTGATCCAACAATGTTCACTAATGGCAGGACTGGTGTCCAGGTTGAATTCAAATGCTTCGGCATTGGTTATAGTGGAGGCTTGAAGCTGTCAAGGTTCATGCCACTGAGCTACGTTTGTACTAATTCTTGTTCTTGGCAAAAAGAATGAACTCTGTTTCGATAGGGTTGTGCTTCAGATCTGGATGAGGAGCAGGATGTGCTTGAGACATTGAATGTCTGGAGTGGAGGAAACTTTAAAGTAAAGTTGTGCATCATGATGATATTGGTGCATTTAATGCTGTTATCTTCGAGTAGAACCCCACAGGGCACCATGTAAAGGTTAGAGAAGGCAACAGACAGTTTGTCAACCTTAAGGACTCCACAAGTGATAGGGATCTTTTGGGCCCAGCCGAGCCCATGTGAACAAACTGATGCTGGCTGGAAAAGTAGAAGGAACTAGTAGCCACTGGGCTCTAGTGATGAGAAAGTGTTTATAGTGTCTGTTTGAGATAGAGGAAGCAAACCGTTACTAGCAAGAAGACTGGATAACCTCGTGCCTAAACTAAAACATTAAGAACTTGTTGCATTTTTAGGTCGAGGACCTAAAGGCTGCGCTTGCGCAGTCTGTGGAGGAGATTTAATGTATCTTAGTAGGGCTTTAGAACCCGCCTCCCTGGCCCGTCTCTCCTTCATTGGCTGGCTTCCTAAACGGAGGCCAGCCATTGGAGGAGAGAGCCATCCCTCCAAAGAAGCTCCGTCTTTTTCGGATTTGGGGGCGTAAGTTTTGCTGTTCTTTAGACAGTGACGTTGTCTGTCACTCAAAACAGCAAAACACGCCCCCGAATCTGAAAAATTTCGGAAGCTTGAGTCCGCCATTTTCTTTCCTTCGCAGTGAAGGTGAGCCGTTCCTCGCTGTCCTCTTGCCTTCTTCCCCTGAATGCACTCGTGTTTTTCTTGTCTTGCCTTCTGCCCCGCTGTCCGTGTAGGTTTCCTGCCCCCTCCCGCTGTCCATGTCTTTTTCCTGCCCCCTCCCGCTGTCCGTGTCTTTTTCCCGCCCCCTCCCGCTGATGAGGTCGCCAGGGCTGAGAGCCCGAACAGCTGGGAAGCGAGACGGGCCGTGGGGAGCCGTGAACTGGGTGAGCTGAGAAAGTGATTCCGAACCTGTTTAGACCAGCAAATATTTCTTTAAAACTCTGCATAGTGCCCCGCTGTCCATGTATGTTTCGCGCCCCCCTCCCGCTGTCCGTGTCTTTTTGGGTGAGCTGAGAAAGTGATTCCGAACCTGTTTAGACCAGCAAATATTTCTTTAAAACTCTGCATAGTGCCCCGCTGTCCGTGTATGTTTCCCGCCCCCCTCCCGCTGTCCGTGTCTTTTTCCCGCCCCCTCCCGCTGATGAGGTCACCAGGGCTGAGAGCCCGGGCTGCTGGGAAGCGAGACGGGCCGTGGGGAGCCGTGAACTGGGTGAGCTGAGAAAGTGATTCCGAACCTGACCCGCAAATATTTCTTTAAAACTCTGCATAGTGCAAATGAGAGGTTGTTTGGTTGTCGGCTGTGACCGTAGGCAGCACATTCAGGGTGAGACCTATTGGCTGATGTTCTTGCATTGCGCTAGTTACCATTGAGTCTGGGTGGTGTCGAGTTCACACAGTTCAGCAAATGGGTCCTGACCCCTCCCCCATCCTACTTTGCTGTATGGTATCTGGTGCTTGGGCAAAGTCTCTCTCGGGGGCAAGGACTAGGTTCCAGCCGCTTGCTCCGAATGGATAGCCTGTTACTACCCAGAAGCATGGAGGGGGGAGGAGCCAGTGGAACAGCTGATTGAAGTGACAAGAACATGCTTCTTCCAGCCTCGGGGACGAGTGGGGGCTCTGTGAGCCCGGGGGAGTCTAGCTGAACAAACACCGTATGAGCTGCAACAGTGTAGAGCCTGGAGTACAGCTGTGCTGGCACACAGGGCTCGAACGGGGAGTCTCCGGCCTCAACTTTAGTTGAATGCGATCGTGGAGTCAGGCACATGCTAGTATTGAGAGAGTATTGTAGATTTCAGCCATGTTTTACCAGATGTTATGGCTGATTACTCTGAATGCTTTAATGTACTCTACAGCCTGTGAACGTGTAGGCTTAAAAGTACACGTATTGTCTTGCTGCCCTTCCACCTGTAATCACTTATAACTTTACGCGTGGCAACTTTCGCTTGTGCCTAATTGTATTTTCTTCTGCTAAATATTTCAAGTTTCTGTGGCATATGGTTGGCACATCACATCTCCAATTTTACCTTGCTTGAGCTCTCGCACATTAGCCATATAACTTTTTTATTCGGCTCTCAACTGTAGATGTAGACACTTGAGCACCGGTTAGAGGGTTTTTTCTGGACATGCTTTAGACCGGATTAAAATTTCAGCGCTTACTGTGTGGGGTTTTTAATAGCATACACTTCTTAGCAAAGCAGAATATTTTGTATAAACCAAAGTTTTTTTTTTTTTTTTACCATTGCAGCTAGACCTGCGGGGGTCCAGTTGTTCATTTTGGATCAGACCCGCGAACTGAAACAGTATTTTGTTGTAGCTGTAGAACAATAATTTCTGTATCACGAGCTGAGGAAGAAATGCCCCACTTGTAATCTTCTTAATGTGAAATTTGTGCAAACAAGGAAATGAGGTTGTGACACCTATGACTTCATCCAGCAGGTGCTTAAGGCACTAAAGAACACGTTCAGTCGTCCTCAATTGTGCTGTTGTTAAAGAGTGTATGGCTCACAAGAGCCCTTCCTGTATTGTAGCCCCCGGATTAGGATCGTGGGCATCCCATTTACTACAGAGATTAACTTTTAATATCTCGTGAAGTCGACACACACATACTCGTGTTTTTCAGAATTCAAAAACAAAGGCACAGCCAACGTGATAATTGCTTCGAGGCAAAAAACGGTAACATGTACATTTACTAAATGTTGTTTAGGAATAAGCATAGCAAAAGCACAATGTACTAGTTTGCGTGAAATAATTACTGTGTTGCAGTGTGCGTTGAGAAATGGCAGCCTTTCCATGGTGGGGTATGTTTACACACTTGATATAAACTTTGCAAGTGTGCAAACAGTGTTCTTTGCCATGAATCATATTGCGCATATTTTATTTTCTCTCCCCAGCCAAGTAGCTAGTTGTTTAAAACATATTGTTAAACCTGACTTCACGATATCGATATTAGAAGGCCTTGTGCATAATTCACATGTTGCATTTGGGACACTCATTTCCATCCTCGGCTATGCTCCACCTTATTTACCGCTCGTTATTGGGCAGCTACCACCCAGTCGCACTACGAGGGAGAAAGGAAGACTCAGGTGCCCCTGGACCTGCCTGTTGGCCCTGTAAATGACACTGCCATTTATTTGTGATAAAAAAAATATGTCATGAGCAATACCAATAGCTCTACCTTTAATAATGCCGAGACCATTGCATTGTAAATGCTTGTTTTTTTTTTTTTAATGGAAGAACAAAGTCTGGTAATACACAACTGATTTTTAACCTAATACACATCAAATTAATGAATATATCAATGCCAAAGCCTGTCAAAGAAAGCACTGTAAATACTCATTTAACAAGCATTTGCAATGCAATAGGTCTCGCATTTACGAGAGCTTGAGCTATTAGCAATGCAATAGCTTACACTCTCGCAAATGCAAGACCAACTGCTTGCAAATTACTAGCGCCCATGCGGCGCTTTCACATTCATGGAGGCCGCGTCCCTTTCTTTGGACAAGTCGTGTCTAAAGAAAGAGTTGTGGACGACATTAAAGTGAAACTGTGGTATGGGGTGCTTCGATAAACAAAAGCATCTGTTTGTCAAGCTATACTTAACGCGGACTGCGCTGCTAAAATAAATAAAGAAACACAGCCACTATCGCTAAAGCGGACCGCCATTAGTAAATAAAATAAAAGTGGGTGGAGTGCTGAGACGTAGTGGGTGGTATAGGGGCAAATCATTAAACAAAATAGTGCTCACAGCCAAGCTAAAGCAGATAGTAGAACAAGGCAAGTAAAAGGTCCAGTCGTTATGGGAGGTAACAAATGCAGACAAGGCGGTACAGAGGAGGTACCAATAAGCCTAATTACTACTTGGAAGCCAGCATTTACGAAGAACAATGACATAAGTCACTGAAAAATATCAGCGGAGAGTGGGCGGGGCATCAAAGCCATACTCCAATACTGCATGACTCGCAGCAGCGCATGCCCTGCCCAGGCTTGACTTGGAAAGTCCTCAAGAGGTTATGGTGAGGGGAAAGATATATGACCATGGAAGGAATTTAGCATGCGTTTGTTTGCCACATACAAGTTGGTCATAATTACAATCACACTTCAAGTAGGCATTTTTGTTAATGCTTTGGTGCACAGGCCCACAACAATTGATGATGCAAATACTGCAGCAAGGGTTTAACTTAGCAATGACAAAGTTGTAATAGACTAATGCAAGGCTCCCTCAATTAGGTGAGCACCTCCGTGCACTACTTGAAGACCATCGGTCTAATTCCATATAAATCAAAAAATATCAAATGTTAATGCCAAACGTAGTTTTTAAACAGCTGTCACATTTTATTCATGTGTAAGCGGTGAAGATCCATGAATTTATCCACAAAATAAACTACATTCCATAGGTGAATGAGTTGCAATCATTAAATTATTGCATATCACATTGTGCATCCCAATGAATTTCGGGACAAGCCCTTCCTCAGGGGACAGATCTAAGGAAACAATCCAAATGAAAACATTTCAATATCCTGTTCCGATAACTCCTAACTTGAAAGCATATATCACACAAACTGCATTATACTGTGTATTCATGCACGTGACTAAAAAAATACGTAATGTGAGCCAATAACGTTATCATGAGTACATATATAAACATGCTAAATAAACGTGCTAATACTAGTAACAATAAAACTGGACATAGTGGTAACCAAACCAAGTTCGCCACAATCAAGAGTGAAAGTGCTAGTGCTCGAAATATCCCACCGTAGACATGCTCCGTGATCAGGAGAAAAACGTGTGTTACAAACAAATATAACCAGTGTGTTTTAAATACCCTCGTGCAGTACACTCTGAACCCTGTGCCTGTCAGCAGATACATGGGCTAAATAACAATCCGAAACTCAGTACTTACAGATTGCAAATGATCAAGCGACTCAGCAAGGAGTCGTCAAAGCGGTGAACCGTCAAGGAGAGTAGGAGCATGAGTGTTCCTTAAATCAAAGGTCCGTGAAAAACGCATGCAAGCAAGAAACGAAGGACTACCCCCATGTGCTGCAAACACCATTCATCACCACATAAGCGGCCATCTTAGAGTGGTAAAACAAACATGAAAGCACAAAACAATAAAAACATGCAGAAATGATGAATCGATCAACATATAAAAGAACGAATCTGAAACAGACATATAGATACAAGCTCAAGTACTCATATAAAGCTAATGTGAAAACATGCAGGAATAATAGGTGCATAGACAGATAAACATACAAACATGTAAGAAGCATGCAGATACAAAGTTAAGCAATAATATGGAACAAGTTTAGAGATAACACAAAAATTCCATGCGGTCATTGAGACCATTCGGTGCCATGGTGGACATAAAGCGGATCCAAAAGTTCTCTCTTTTCAATAGAGTGTTCTTGTTGTTGCTGGTGATTTTAACCTGCTCAAGAATTTGAAACTTCAATTGCGCCACACTATGTCTGTGTTCCAAAAAATGAGTAGCCACACTGGATTTCATGTTTTGTGTGCGTATATTGCTTTTATGTTCCAAGATCCGTACTCGGATAGACAAAGGAGCGTATTAGACTCAACTGGCATTAATGCTTTCTCTAAACAAGCATTGAAAAGGCAATAGGTCTCGCTTTTGATTAAGTTAAAGCCATTTGCTTTCCTAATGGTATTGTATAGCAAAGCAAATGGGCTTTAACTTAAACTTTAACTTAAACGCCGAAACCTATTACATTTTCAATGCTTGTTAAAAGCAGATGCCGAGACTGGGCCCTATCTAGCTCTCCATTTTTACCCTCAAAGTGAAAAAAAAAACCTTATTTCTGCAACCCGACACCGACTTTGATGTAAATTCGAAGAGACTCTTTTTTCAGTTTTATATAGCGCAAACTTGGAGCGATTTACATGAGCGCCAGTTACATTACACAAGGGCATATTCATTTTTTGAATCACAGGACGTCAGGCTCCAACCTGTTTTCTCTGCTTGAAGCCAGGCTGTATAGCCGTACTCCACAACGCCACAACAGAGAGTAGCTTTTTTAATATTATATACAACAAAGTGATAGTTGCTGCTTATTTATCTTCTGCAACTTACAACCATTGACAAAGCCAACAGTCCTGGCTTGTTGAAGGAGCAATGTTACTTGTCGTGTTATATATCTGGATGAATGGACAGAAGCAGCAAAATACGAGTGGGACAGCACACTATGCTAAGCAAAGATTTTTAGCTTAAGTATTTTAGGCTACGCCCTTAATTATAATGGCCACGCCCCTATAAGTGAACCCCGAGTTTTTCATCTCACTTAAAGCCTTGCTGGAAAAACATTTATAGAGCGTGTTTTAAGTTCAAAACTACCTCAACATGGGCAACTGTTTTTAGCATTCTAATTCAGTCATGGAGGGGGGGGGGGGCATTTTTATCATGATGCCTGGGTCTATTTTCTGTCTCAGTCCGACACGGACATCAGCTGTTAGGACGATTTAGGAGTATAAACCAGTCTTCTCATATCAGATTTGAGGCGGGGTATGCTAAAGATGTACTCAGGTGAAATCACAATTCCAGTGAAATCACTTGAGTGAAATTCAGCATTAAACTGCCGCATAATTTTGCAGAATCATTCACTTGACCGCTTGCAAGGCCATGGGCCTGGACAGACTAGTCACGACATGAGTTAATATTTTTTTCTTGTGGTTTCTTTGTTGAAATAAAACTTCTTTCTCAAATCTGGCACGAAGCATAGGAATAGGCTTGGGGCAAAGGTACATTCCTGAGCGTCTTTGCCTAGTTTTGACCCCAGTATTTGAAAAGGCTGTAAATTGGTTGTTGCAGGGGCACATACTGGGGCAGCAGGGGGCTGAATGCCCAGGTCGACATCAGAGCCGGTTTCCGGCTCCCTCCCCGCTTCAAGTGGAAACTCTAATGGCAGCTCTTGTGTTAAAATCAGACATCGCTTCCCAGCGGCAGCCGCATTAGGCCTGAGTCTTCCCTTTTCATCTCACGGGCAGCCGCCAGTCCCGATAGCGGGGATCTTTATGCAGACCTGCCAAGCATCACACATCAGACGTGACACTAACGCATTTCAGTGCGGTGCTCTGCATCACCGCACTGAAATGTATTGTCACGCATAATTGCTGTCACAGAAAGCACCTTGCTAACAGTCTGTTGCATCTGGCAGCACGCCTCTGGGCATGCATGGGCTGCTCACGTAGGCTTGGGCGCCCTCCTAGGTCAGCCTCGCTAAGTAGCAGTCAGTACTGCCAGCTGCAATGTTTCTTTTGTGATACCGGCAGTGCACGCAGCGGGACTCACAGTCACTAGACGGCCTGAGTGTTCATGTCATAGGCCGGCCCAGGTGCAATAAATTGACAGTGTCACACTGAATTAAAATACCTGAATCCTTTTTGCCGCTGGACAGGCGCTGCCTGTAATCTGCCCTGGGACATCGCTTGGGATACTCTCCGGGACCCTGCCAGCCCGCCCGCCTCCTGTCTCTCGCCGTGGGACCCCTTCTGCCATCTCGGGAGTCCGGCTGACGAGTGGAGTGTGGGCGTGGTGCAGGCACAGGACCACAACACCCAGCAGACCTAGCGGGACATACCGCGAGATTTCGGCGCCAGGAGGCGCATAAATTAACCATCATCCCCGTCTCGCGGGACGCGAGCGGGACGCCGGGCGAAGCCCGGGCAAAGGGCGGGCCCTCTGAGGCCCTCAGAGGCCCGAGGAGGCTGGGTTGGGTACACCCCTCTATCATCCCTGCTCCACGTCATTCCAGGTACTATTCTGTTTATTATCTACACGTGTTTAAAACCCTCCCTCGCTCTTTATTACATGAAACCAGAACTGCCTCCATGACATTGACCTCCCCTGCATTAGATTGACTGAGAAATCCCTGGTTCTATCTACCACTGCCTGCCATCACATCCGGCCCATAATTACGTCATAATGACTACCAGGGGAAGTAGGAGCAAAACTGCTGCTGCTGCAAACAGCTCATCTATCATTGGCCCCCTTGACAATTTTATCACGAGAACTCATGACGCGATTGATTTAAGCATTTCTCTCCTTGAAAGAAGAGTCTCACAAGACTTAGAAGCTGCCAAGCGTAGGGCCTCATATGAACTACTAACAACTAAACGTTCCTCCCTTGGCGACATTTTGTTGGCAAAAACTCCTGTCAAACATCATGACCAACAACTAGGCTGCCTGCCAGAAACACGGCCTGATATTCATACCATTCCTAATGAAATTAATTTATCGGCCACAGACCCACTGATAGAGTGCGACTCTGACATGAGCAATGATCTTGAAAAAACACCAGATCTAAACATAAACCTTACTCCGGATAACACAGAACCGAACAGTCCTATACTAGTAAGATCTACCGAAGAGGGTGCCATTCGTAAACAGACTCAACAACCAACAATAAGTATCCCTCCTGTGGGTAAATTACGCGAAAACTCCAAAGTTCAATCTAGAAAAACCACAACCAAGTACCCCATAGCCAATGGAACATCTAAACAACCGGGCCCTTCAACTGAAGTCGCGCAGGAAAAGGTCCAGGAGTACATAAATAACCTTGACGCATCAGTAAAGTTAATAAAAGATGAGCAACTGATAGAAAGTGTCGGCAATCTCCTGGCAATTTATTTCTCACCAATCGAATCTAGATTGACCAGAATTGAAAAGAAACTTGAGGAACTTGTCGCTGTTAACAAAAAGACTCTCGCGAGAGATATTGTACCTACTAATGTAGCAGGGAAACCAAACACCGGGATAACTATTACTACAAAACAGACAGAAAAAAGTACATCAACTGTAACTAGTGCAACAAAACCGCAACCAAACTCATCTATTCTAGTGAACAAAAATAAGCCCACAAACAACTCTACCGTAGGAAGTGGCCCAACTTCAAGCACAGCCACTAGTATTCAGGCGGTAAACACTACTTCAGGAAAGACGACCACATCATCCATAGAACAAAAAAAGAGACGAAATAATTCAACATCCACTACCATAAACTCTCAAAAACCCCGGTTAACACACGATCCACCATATAACTCAAGGCAGATCCCGTCAAGAATCAATCTTCCTCCTGAATGTGGTGCTTATGTATTGATCTTAGTGAATGTCCCTAGGCTTAGGAACGATCAAGAGGAAACTCATTCATCTTTGAAAAATAAGATTCTGCACTGGTTGATAGCAAACTGTAACTATCCGATAGAATGTACAGGAGAAATAAACAATGTACAGAGAGTAGGATGGATAGGTCCTCTAAAAAAGAAATTTGAAGGTGATTGTGTATCTATCAGTTTTAAGAATCCACAGTGGGCCGAGAAAACTCTGGCCAGAGCCCCCTCACCATCCATATGGGAATTTAATACTACTTTACTCCCACTGGGGTACTTCTATAGGCATCTGATCACTGATGTACCAACAACAGAATCTAACCTAGCCACTCCTTTCTTCGATCAACATTCAATATTTGCAAACAACTCCCCCTTTTTACAACAGTATCCCAAATTTACATACCCAAACGTCCACATGCAAAGGTATCATCCACAGGTCCATCCTCATTTTACCTCTCACCCTTATCTATCTACAATGCCAACCAAAGAATACAGGGACCCTCGTTGGCAACATGTTGCCGCAGCTCCTGGTAATCTTTATAGTATTCCAACTCAAAATAGGTTTGCTGCACTTTCTACTCTTGATTTTAATGACTGACAAGAAAATTTCAATTCTGCAGACTCAGTGAACCTTACATTATATCCAGTAGGCCAGATGTCAGATAGCCCCTCTAGTACATATGGTTTAGACACGCAGAACATAACACCAGAGAATACTGTAAATACTCAAAAACATATAGGACCTAATGACGAAATCAACCCAGCTCAATTAAAAATTAGCCACCAACACCATGGAAACTCATTAATCAAGACAATTTCAAACAACAATAACAAAAGCACTTCCTTAATACATTTAACTTTCTGGAATATAGCAGGTTTGCTGGCTAAAGTAACAAATCCTAACTTTTTAAACCAAGTAACTGTAAGCAGTATTATCTGTCTTCAGGAAACTTGGGCTATCGACCCGCTACACATAATGGGATACAAGACTTTCCTTTCTTCAGCAAAAAAATCTTCATCTGGAAGAAACAGTGGCGGTCTAATTATCTATATAGCCAACACCCTACAATATGAAGAGATTGTTCCAGTAAAATTACAGGAGAATTACCAAATAGTTATCATCAAGACAACTAAACAGATAGTATACATCATTGTAAACTTTTACAATAACAAAAAACTAGATGATCTAACTAATCTTCTTCAAGAAATCTCTGGTACTTTACAAAACCTAAAAGAGAAATGTATTAATAAAACATGCACCATATTATGGGGCGGAGACTTTAACATCCACCTATGCGATAATAATAATACAGATAAATGTGGGATAGTAGATGATGATGGAAATATGATCACTCACTTTACCCATTCACATGAAGGTGAAGAAATGAATGAGGCTGTAACCGAATTAGAACTGGGTTTTGCAAACGAACAAAAAACCTCTCAAGTACCTTTCACCCCAACCTTTAATGGCAGGGGACTGACGAGTCTGATAGACTACGTTATGATCTCAGCACATAAAGGTCCAAATATAGAATTATTCGAAGTACCCAAAAATCCTTTAAGTGACCACTTTCCGATAGTAATCAGTCTAAGAGAACAAAGAAAACAAAAAGATTTTGATACTTTTTCCTTATTGCATCAACAAAACTTAGAGATGGGGTCTCTTAATGGCTACACCCTAAAATGGGGAAACGTTGATAAAAAAGCGACCACTTCAACAATTGTTACAGCTTGTAAAAATGAGATTTCACTTTGTTTAGACCGTGAGGCAGAAAGCTTTAAGACAATAGCTAGCTTTAATATTATCACAGAAAAAATAAAAAAGGCTTTAACTAGATCTTGCAAACAGATTATCCGTGATAAAAAAGGCTGGTTCAACTCAGCTTGTACGAAAGCACATGTAAAACTAAAAAAAGCATTGGCCAGTAAGGATAGAGATAGGGTGGAAATTACCGCTCTAAGGAGAGAATATGCCCTAGCAATTAAAAACAGAAAACACGAGATAAAAACTGACCTCTGGGAGTGTCTAAAAAAAAGCACAGAACTCAAAGACAGTGTTGAGTTCTGGAAAATAGTAAGGTCACCATACCTCACAGGGAAGGAGGATATACCCTCTATTGATGTCGCGATTACCAACACTGAATGGGTAAAACACTACTCAAATGTCTTTTGTTTAAGTCCACCAGATAATATGGAAACAACGGACTTGCTGAAGCAAGTTATCTATCCACTAAACCTGCAGTTTACGCACGACGAGGTACAGAAAGCCTTAAAATCCACTAAATTAGGCAAAGCCCCGGGGCCCGACGGGGTTCCCGTTGACATTTATAAATACGAGGAAGAACTCTGGTCCCCGCTCCTGACAAATGTTTTAAACGCATCCCTAGAAGAAGGGCTGATAAAATCATGGAAGACCTCTATATTAGTCCCAATCTTCAAAAAGGGAGACCGAAACTCGCCAACTTGTTATAGGCCTATCTCCCTCCTGGACTCTCTCGGGAAGGTCGCTGGTCGGATAGTTCTCGAGAGACTCCAGGAGTGGGCAGTCACAAACAATGTCATATCGGACATACAATATGGCTTCCGCGAAGGTCTAGGCACTGTGGACCAAGCACTAAACCTGACCCTATTGGCAGGAAAATACTTAGAGGCCAAGGGGAGTGCCTTTCACATGGTGTATGTGGACTTATCCGCAGCCTTCGACTGTGTCATACATTCAAGGCTGTGGACGATCCTGTTGAATATGGGAGTAGATCCCCCTATTGTAGATTTCCTACGAGAACTCTATACTGGAACAACAGGCAGAGTGCGATTTGGGACAAAGGGTCAACTGTCAGATAGCTTCCGGGTGGAAAAGGGGGTCAGACAAGGATGCGTACTGGCCCCCTTTCTATTCACCCTCTATACAAATGGCCTTGAGACAGCACTGCTTGAGGGAAGTAGAGACCTCCCCTCTGTCGGTCGTCGGCATATACCCGCGCTGCTATATGCCGACGACGCAGTCATTCTAGCGAGAACATCTGTGGAACTGCAGCGAGAATTGGATAGATACTGTGAATTTATGTTGAGCTTGAACTTGTTTTTAAATGTTAAAAAAACTTTTACTATGCATGCGGGGAGGAAAAACATGAAACCTAAAACATTATTTGTGAAAGGGGAAGCTCTGGAAAGAACACCCACTTACCAATACCTGGGAATTGTCATTGACGACAAATTTAAGTGGAAAGCGGCAATCTCGGCGAGAAAACTATCATTTCTAAAAACAACAGCGGCCTTGAGAACATTTGTCCAAAAACTGGGTCACAAGCCACCTCTAGAAACCTTAAAAATTTATAAGGCAAAATGTGTTAGTACTGCTATCTATGGGGCAGGGATATGGGGACACGCAAACGTGACTGACTTACAAAAAATAGAAAATGCCTTCTTAAGATACCTATTGGGGCTGCCGAAAAATTCTTCTACATACGCCTGTCATGAAGAGCTGGGCATAGACCATCTAGAGGACATTATAAGAATACAACCTATAATGCTCTGGAGAAGAATTTGGGTCACTGAACAATGCAATTTAACTAGACTGATTATTCAAGATATTCAAACGCTGGAGCATTATGGGCGGATGAAATGGACAGCCTATGTTAATGCCTTTCTTACAGATATGGGACACAGACATTATTTTACAGATCCATTATCTTTATACAGCATTTCCAAAAAAGATCTGAGGAAAGCATGCTTATCACATTTGCACCAAACACGTCTGCTAAAAGAAATCCATAAATCCTCTGTACAACAAAGTTTACTAGTTCAAACAGTATCATCTATTGAACCTTATTTGCTGTATAACATGACCCCATTTGAAAAACTACTTCTGACACGCTTTAGGTTCAACATGTTCCACTTAATGGTCTGCTTTCCCATACAAAATGATTGGACATCAAAAATGTCATTGTGCCCTTGTGACTCCCAATCAAAGCAGTCGACAATACATACAGTCTTATTTTGTAAATTCTTTGAGGCACCCCGCAGACAATGGCTATTGCCCATATTTAAATATTGGGGCCTACGCCAATGTCGCCCAGCCTATCTGGCGTTACAATACCTAGAAAATGAATTGATAGCAAAAGCAACTGTACGTTTTTTGAAATTTTGCATACGTCATAGGTCTAACCTCTGAAAAATCAAATGTATGAAGAGACTATAAGGGTTGGTACTAAGAGTCTATCCCCTTCTTTTAACGATTTTACAAAATGCATTTTAAACTCATGACTTTTTAATAGTCTTTTTAAACTGAATTAATGTATGAAATGTATTTTTATGAACTTTTATGGTCTTCTTTGCAAAACCGAATAAAGTGATTTTTGATTTGATTTGATTTGACAGTGTCACACTTGACTCAGCAGTTGCGACGCAGGAAGACGCCTGACGTCACTCCCTGCTTCCAGAGAGCGCGGGGAGTAATTAAAAGTTGGGAGGAGGACTTACTCAGGGGCGGACTGGCCCGGTTGCCTATTCTCACCCAATGGTTTGCAGGCGGCCGGAAAATCAAGGTGCTCGACCAGCAGCAGCTGCACACTGTTATTGGATGGCGTCACGGAGACTGCAAAAATGATTTGCCTAATTGTAAGCCAATACAGGACTTAATGGGCAGCAGTTTAGGTTTCCTAAATAAGTTTGGCAGCAGCCCGCCAGCCGCTCGCACGTATTATTTTATCACATAAGTAACACAGAATCCCTAATAGCATATTTAATTATTGTGTAGTGCCTCTGGCATGTACCTTCTAAGCGCTTTGTGTATTACTATCAGCATTCTCCTATCGATCTATGCGTTATGATAGCTGCAGATTGTGCACTTTGTTGTTGAGACCTGCAATTATGCTCTCTGTCTCAGTTAGTGCCCTTCCATATCTGGTGTTTTGTAGCAGTTATAAGACCTTAGACTTTCCCGTTGCTCAAATGCATGCAATTTCTGGTATTCATGTGTTTCCCTCGTGCTTGATTTTGCTTGCGAGAAAGTGTCACTCAGTTGTTGAAAAGTCACTCATAGTTACATTGAAGTTATGAAAATGTCACACATAGCAATTTGAAACCTTAGCAGCTATGTTTATGAAAGGCTAGATAAAACAAGTTTTCAACTTTGCTTTTTAAATAATTCACCTGCTGTTCGGAGTCTGTGTTTTTGTTAGGAGCTTGCTCCTCTAGCGCTAGGACACTGTTGCTGGAGTACCTATGCGCTTTATAAGATTCCCTATTATTATTTTAGGCCGCATATCAATCTCTTATGACAGACAGAAGTTATTACAGGCTACGGATGAATGCTGGAAATCCGTTCTACATTACACAGTTTGTACAACCGAGGCCCTACTTAGCAACACCAGGCCTAAGCCTGCAAAGACGGTACACACCCAAGTGCAGGCTGACAGATGATACAGACTAAGACATCAGACAGCCTTACCTTAAGTTGCAAGAAGGCTCCATGCATAAATTGCAAATGGTGCAGAATGCTGCGGCGAGACTCCTTGCAGGTATCCCCAAGTATGCATCTATTTCTCCAGCTATAAAAAAACTCCACTGGCTTCCAGTCAAAAAACGCACCCAATTTAAGGCACTTTGCCTGGTGTTCAAAGCCCTGCGAGGATCTGGCTCTGACTTTTTAAAGCAACAATTCCGCTGGTATATACCTAGAAGAACACTCTGTTCATCCGCGGCCAAGCTGGTAACAACACCACGCATAAAAAAAGCAAAATGGGTGGGCAGAAGCTTCATCACCAATGCAGCAAAGAACATCCTTCCCCTATATCTTAGACGCATGACCAACTTGTTGGCCTTCAGGAAGTCCCTAAAAATGTGGCTCTTTAACAACTAACCTGCTACTCCCACTCCACTGGTAGGACCTCACCATAGCGACAGGACACCTCAGGGTAGGAGATGCGCTCTACAAATCCAGTTAACATTAACATTAACATAACAGCAGGGATGTGAAAGGCTTGATCATCAGACAGCAAACTGTTCCTGAAGATGGACATATCTTACAGGCTAGTTGTCTCGGACAACAGATATTGCCCTCATAGCAGCACCATGCCGCAGGCTGAACAGAAGTTCTATAAGGAGTTGCCAAGCAGCAATCCTTCAAGTGACAGAGATATTATGAACAAGGCCTAAAAGTCATCCTTCCTGTGAATATAGACCGCAGAGTGAAAGATAACCGATCTATCAAGCAGACTATAGGCCATCCAGGCTCATACTTCAGACACAAGAGCTATGCCTCCAGCTTTACAGACCTTACAGGGTTAGACCTCAGACAGCAATGTTTCTGGTTAGGAGAATTCACAATCTCAGGGCCGTCACTCCTGTCAGGCCAGACTGACTGGCACTTCCCAGCATCCTTTGCGCTGCTCATATCAGGATTCCATACAGTCACAACGGAGTCATTGAAAGCGCGAGGATATTCCGCTTCCACGACCCACGTGCACAAGAGGCACACGGGCTTCCGTTGGGGTAAGAAAGTAGCAAAAGAAATATGACATCCACCTCACGCCGGGCGAAGCGTGAATAAGGTCATAGCATGCAAACCGAGAGGATTGATCCCTGTAGCGCCTCTACCGTATTGTAAATATTGGTATTAGTATAAGCAAATGGAATGACACCCAATTTACGGAGTTAGTAAAGATATATGGAATTATTCTTGGGGGATTCGGACATTTGAAAGCACATCAAGGCAGATGTCGGGAGCGAGCGCTTAAATCACAGATGACACTTTCAATGGCTGTCTCCCACAAGTGAGAAGGGGCACACAGAATAAAAAAGGTAATTATTGCAAACTGCGCAGTGTTATAACGGTAAACATATACTTATATAAATGGTGCATTGTTTCTAGAAATACAACCTGAGTTGGCAATCAGGTACTATACTGGGGCTGTGCTGGAACTGCCCCCCCCCACCGTTGCTTTTTGGTTCAAGCAAGAACGAATTGCTTACTTTTTTCCAAATGCCAGGATCAAACAATCATGTCTTTGATTAAATTATTAGTTCGCAATTATAAGTCTGAAAGCAAAGTCACTGCATTAAATCATCTCCGCTGACAAATATGGTGATCTGAAGGTTAGTAGTTTGCGCTCGAGTGATATAGTCCTCTATCATAACTGCGCTTAGAAACAGTGGAGCTGCACTCTGAAGCGCTATACAAGAATACGGCCATATGATTAGAAAAAACACTGGCTCTCAACGCGCCATTGAATCCCAGAGCACATCACAGAAATAGTCTTGAAAACACAGAAGGGCGACAAGAGGCACAAAAGCAGACATCAGACACACAGACGGGCCACAACTACATCAGACAGATGTAGCTGTCAATGCTGCTACTATTCTTCTATTCATTTCAGGACTCTGTCGACATCACTCTTAGCAGATCAACTACACAAACGTTTCCTTGGTCTTCAGTCAGTGACTGGTGGGTTGGACCGGGTGGGATCAGGATAGTCCTGTACACTCAATGTGCAGTTCTTTGTGCACATCTATCTACATTACACATATTTTCAATTTGCTGCATGTGAAGATACAAGGATTTGCTGAGGAACAGACTGTTTTAGTGGATTGTAGAAGCCGGGAATAGATCACACGTTTCTGGCTCATTGGCCAGATTCTAGCTTCTTTTCACATGGTTTACATTCATTCTTACGCTTAACCCTAGAATAGCCAGTGCACTGTTTGTTCATTTGATGCTTCCAAATTGCCAAGGTGCTTCGCTGTCGGTTCATGGGACATTTACATGTGCAGCCCTGCGGCGGCCGTCTGAAGAGGAGGGGTGGTGAGGGGGGGGGAGGGGTGTTGGCGATTTCTACTGCGGCCGCTACTGGCCCCTTGTATGACGCAGGTAGGAGGGGGAATGGGGGGCAGAGGCCGCCGCATTCAAAACTCGTGTCCCCCTCCCCCCCTCCGCTACGCCACTGCATTTACTATTAATGCTTCGGGAGCGACGATTTGGTACCAATAATCTAATGCAGGTGGTTTTCAAAGGTCAAATCTGGAAAAGAACAGCGAAGTATCTAGAGTTCAATGTGAGTCATAAACGAGCATTTAGAATACCATGCTTAAGAAGCCTGGAGCCCTCAGCCCCGGCCCCAGGCCATTGTGCCAGCCTCACCTCGCTGTGTTGTGTTTACAGTGAGGCCAGGCGCACAGTTCCAACAGCAGCTTCCTTTCATCTACAGCCCTCCTCCTCACCCCCTCCTCCTGGCATACGCTTGGAAGGAGAGCCCAGCCAGAGTGGGTGGGGGAAGAGCTGCTGCTGAGTACATGGCCCAATAAGAGCCCAGCGGTGGCGCGGGCTGCACGCATCAAGGCAGCGTGAGTGCCTGGGCCTGCTTCACAGCTGTGTGAAGAATGTTCTTATCTGCTTGTTAAATAAACAAGCAGATGAGAAATGTCTTTACGGCAGCCACAAAGCAGGCTACCTTGTCCGGAGGGGCAGTACCAAAAGCGGACAGGGTGGCACCCAAAACCCCTCTTTTCCAATGGGAAGCGAGCGTTTACCATGAATGCTGACGCTACCCAATGGAAAGGAGGGGCAGGGCTTACAGTACCCTTTTTTGACTGAAGATTCTCGGTCAATACAGCCACCCTGTGGAACGTGCTTTCTCTGAGGTTGCGCTCAGAGACTTGTACTCTTCGGTTTCGTAAACTTCTCAAAACTCATCCGTTTCCTGCTTGACGTTGCTGAACTGGCCTCTTGTTAATAATTGGCGCCTGGACAAGCGCTGGGATGCCCTAGGGTAACTATGCGCTATATAAAACTCCAAATAAAATAAATGTCTCGCAGGGCGTGGCAGCTTTGCTGCTTCGCCCACGCGAGACCGAACTATGTATGCATCTAGACACCCTATGCCATCTTTATGATTGGAGTCTGTTCTGACCAGTTATAAACATGAGCTATTTGGTACTGAAATCAGCAACAAGAAACGCTGGGATGCCCTTCGGTAGATGCTTCCAAAATGCTGTGTAGAATGAAGACCATTTTGCCTGACTTCGTCTTTCCTCCCTAAACTTTGAGTGAGCATCAGTGACATTGATGGTGCATGAACTACCTGGATTTAGCATAATTTTCTTATGTTCATAGCTTTTAAACCTCAATTTACAGTACATGTATGAATTATCCTGTTGAGTTCGACGCAAAGACCATATGGCCCAAATCCATATCTAGAAGGCTGAGACTCTATTTTCTCTACTTTTGTAGAATCATCAAGATGCCTGCTTTAGATGCAGATGTCGTCTGTCCTTATCTTTCTAAGAACCTGTGAAAGTGTCAAGTCACCCAGACAATAACATTGATAACACACTTGATGCAACATCAAACTAGAACAAGTGCCTTGTTATCTGTACTTCAAAGTCACACAAGAATAAAAGCCAAAAATAGAGTAGGTTGAATTGAGATATTTTTACCCTATTTGTTTATAAGAATGCGCCATAGACTAGCATCTTGTCGGACATTGGTTATGTCAGACATGCCTGAAGTAATTTCAGGAATTCCCATCTGAGATAACATACACTATAAAAGACCCAACAGTTAACCACTTGTCAGGTCAGTTCCTTCACCCGCAGAAAGTCACACAAGATACTGCCAGAGACGCCCTTGACTACCAGAGAATGCTGCCTGCTCACACTAACTGAAAGCTAATATCGAGCCCAAGTCCAGTAGAAAAGGAGTTGACACGATGTGTGTTTACCTTTTGCAGAGAGCACGGCCTTACTGACTTTTGACAACTACAGAGCTTTGTGCTGTTTTTATGATATTTCGTGTGGTTATTTTCGATGAGCTAAGCAATAGCCTGACTGTTGAAATAAAACGCTTTTGAAATAAAGTGTCTTTTTCAAAGCGCAGTTTGTGTGCGACATTGATGAGAATGAAATAGGTTTGTTTCCAATCACCATGGCGTCACTGGATCCATGTTTAAAGACTATTAGTAATCCAAAAGCTTTGACATCATTTCAACTACCTATTGGGTGGGTTTCTGCAGGGCTACAATAACCTGTCCTTTACATTCAAGTGCTAGTACATTGACCCAAGTTCACTCGTATCACCTGTGGGTGTGAAAACAGACCATGTAGAGATAAACCAAAGTCAATTTAAACAACAAGGTTTCAGTGGTGTCGATAAAGCCTTGGTAAACAGTTCCAAAACCTATGGATATATATATATATATATATATATATATATATATATATATATATATATATATATATAGATATATATATATATACACATATGTATATATATATATATATATATATACACACACACACACACACACATCTAATTGACAGATCCTAGGAATATAATTTACACTTTAGGGAGGAACTAACAGGTAGTTGAATAGCTAGCTTATTGTAAATCCCCAAAACGGTTCTGGAATAACATTACGCTTCAGAGCAGAATGTATCTTCCCTTAGGCTCACAGTATTACTAATGATCCAAACCGGACGCCTGGTTGTGGTGGACTCTCATCAAGGTCAAAGGGAGCACCCTTCTTAAACAGCCAAAAGAGGGTTAAGGAATCCTGCACTACCACAGAGTCTCATTTCTCTGCTCTGCGATTTTACAAATAAGGTTGCATCTCCTTGTGGAATAACTTGCTTCATGCCTATACAGGTCCAATGGTTGGTAGGGTGGGCTGTAAACATAGAATGAAAAGGGGGGGCCCTCGGCCCCCCCGCACGCATGGCGGCGCGGCGACCGCCTCACCCCTTCTCCCCTTCGGGTCCTTCGACGGTGGGGGCGTGCCCTGGGGGCGCGGCCCACCGCCGATTGGCCGGCGCCCCTCCTGACCCGGAATCAATGGACTGGTTCCGGGTCAGGGGGGGCGGGCGAGAGGAGGGGCCACCCGGCCCCTCGAGAATAAGAGGTAGGGAGCGCCCAGGAGACTCCCTTGTCCCTGGACGCTCCCTCGCTGAACGTCGTGCCCCGCGTTCGGGGCTTCTTTGTTTTGATAATCCTTTTTCCTTTTTGTTTCAGGAGCTGGTTTGATCTGCGCGGGAAAGGCAGCGGCGGCGGTAGCGGAGGCGACGGTGTTCAACGGGTGGGCTTCGTTACTCCCTTGGCGAGACTAGGAACCGGTGCAACCGCGCCCCGAGAACTGCAACAGCGAGGAGAGCAGCGCGTGTGGGAGGAGAGGCGGCGGTAGCAGCTCCTTGAGGCCGGTCCGTAAACGTGAGGCGGAGCTCATTTGTAAGCGGAGCGCTCGGTGCCCGCGTAAGGTATTGTGGCGCGGAGACCGGGGATAGGCAGCGGGCTGGCGGCAAGACGCCGAGGGAGCTCCCCGTAGCGCGGAAAAGAGCGCGAAAACGTCTTTTGTGCTTGGGCCATACAAGGGGTTTGACTGAACGCTCTTTAGGCGCCATGATCAATTAAGGGGGCGCGATATTGAGAAAGGTGCATTCACGTGTGGGGGGAGCCTAGCGAGAGCGGCCAGTGGTTTTTTACTCGCATAAGGCCACAGGGCTCATTAACGGTGAAATAGTTATACACAGCATGGTAATAAGTCAGGGGTGAATTTTACGTCGTTTACAGATTGGGTGGAGGGAACCTGTGATTGTTGTTGGCAATTTTCTGAAACAGTATTATTATGGTATAGGTGTTACATGAATGTTGTGAAAGGAAGGGTGAAGTAACAACCAGGAACTGTGTTATAGGTGCATGGCATTGCCTAATATAAACGTGTAATTGCCAAAAATTCGATAATTGCCTTATATATGCTGCTTGGTCTGCAATAATTACACGGTTTTTTTTTAACTACAAGCCACCATTGTTTTGAAAAACGAGGTTTCTGTTTTCCCTACAATCAGCCCACCTCTTTATTACATGCTGATGATACGTAGCTATATTACAGACATTTAACGACATTGATGGTGCAACAGGTCTTTTTTTTTTTTAGGAGGGATACTGTGGTGATTTGGGCTGATTGTACTGATATTATTCAAAGGAGTGTTATTTTCAATATTGCATGTACACGGTGATAACATACTTTTTTGATTCCAGGCAATTTTGGGCCACTTACTAGCGGACAGGACGTAAGAGCATCCAAAAAAGCACGCAAAGGGGGTGTGGACCAGAGCCGTGGACTGCTATCGCAGGCGAGGACAAGGGACTGGTCGGTAAGAGGGGTACGGGGGGCTAGCACTCATCGCTCCTGGTGGCCGCCGGGTGGGTCTACATTAGGTTTACTCACCCCTTTCATAAGCGGACAAGCCGCTAGTGTTGCGGTCGCCGTTGCTTGGTGCTGAAAGCCCCCTGGTGACCCTCCATCTGAAAGGTACACACGGTTGACCTGTTGGGAACTAAGTAGGCAGCGGGGGTTTTTTGGGGTAAGCGTCATGCCAGGTCCAAGAGGTGGAAAAAGGGGGTCCAACATGGAGGCTATGATGCGGGCTATGATGCGTGAGATGAACGACATTAAGCAACAACTAGGACAAATTAAGGAGCGGGAAGCTCAGTTGGAGGGTAGAGAGGGCGAGGCACCGGGCCCGTCCGGGAGACCGATCCGCAAGAGGGTGGCACCAGTGCCAAGAGGGGAATTTGTTACCCCGCAGGGGAAACCTAGGTCCAAACGGCCCAAGGAGGCGGTCCCCACCCCAGGCCCAGTGGGTCCGTTACCCGCCGCACCGCCAGCGGTGGTCCCACCCCCGCAGGTGCCTACACCCATTGCCCCCGTGGTGCCGGTGCCGGCAGGTCAACCAGTAGACGCTGGGTCTGCTCCCACACCGGTGCCCACAATCCCGGGTACAGGCGGCCCACACCCAGCGCCCGCCCTGCCAGCTGTGCCAGGACCACTGGGCATAACCCCAGTGGTACCTGTAGTCCCGGGGGGTAATGTAGATTCAATGCCACCCGAATTGTTGTCTCAGTTAACGGCCATGATGCCATGGCTTCAAAAAGGGGGAGCCTTCCCGAATTCTGCAGACCATGCGGCAGAGGCGGCAAGGTTCGTAGAAAAAATCAGATCGGCACCGATCGCCGACAGTGTTGCTTTGCCAATTTCTTCTCCCCTTGCAGGTTCAAGTGTTTCCCCGCTGGACGGAGTACAAGGGCAGCCGCCCCCGGTGCCCGCACTTGGTAAGGAAGTGGCATTGCCGCTCTTGGGGGACGGTGTAGTACCTTCCAGGAGCGAAAATCTAGCTCAACATGTGTCTTTAGCTGTTAAAGAAATGATTTGGGCTGACAAATACGTGTACATTTATTCTTTATTATTGGATAATAGGGAAATGGAGCAGGCGAAGGCACTGAAAGAGTGGATGCTCCCAAGTGAATGGAGGGCGCAGTGTACTAGATTCAGGGTTGAGGAAAATCTCAATAATTGGATGCAAGCATGGGCCGTTTTCACTGCAGTTAAGGCTGAGCGTCCTCCAGATCTGCAGGCTGCATTGGCTTGCTACTCGAGCAGGATTGTGGGGTGGAGTCAGCAGTATTCTGGGGAAGCATGGAAGGGTTATGATGTAAATTTTAGGAAGGCATTGGAATTCAATAGAGCATTACCATGGGACTCGGTAGATTCCATGGCCTGGCACAAACAGTTCTCTGACACTGCACCTCCCCCTCAGTTCGGTGCGGGCAGGGTGTTCACTAGACCGCAGCAGCCCTTTCGGCCCCCCCAAACGGGTGAAGTACCTGGGAAATTTAGGGCAGGTGGGCCAGAGAAGAAAGGAGTGTGCTGGGATTTTAATAAGCGTACCTGCACACGGGCCGCGTGTAAGTTTAGGCATGCATGTGCCTCCTGTGGGCACCCCTCTCATCCAGAATCTACCTGTAGGTCCAAGCAAGGTAACACGGGACAGAGAGGTAGGGGAAAGCCACTATAAGTCAGTCACGTCACGCCCCCCCACTCCAGTGGATGTGGTGGCAATGATTCCATTCTTGAACAGATACCCTGACCACAAAGCGGCAACCCTACTCCAGGAAGGTTTTTCTAAAGGTTTTAGGATCCCGGCCGAGGGATACACAGGCAGCGCGCACTGTAGAAATCAATTATCAGTCACACACAATCCGGCTGTTGTGGCCGCCAAAATTGACAAGGAGCTTTCCTTAGGCAGGATATCTGGCCCTTTTTCTGCAGTGCCAGTACACAATTTTGTGTGTTCCCCGCTGGGAGTTGTCCCCAAGAAAGAGAAGGGGCAATTCAGACTGATTCATAACCTATCAGCGCCAAAGGGGGCCTCACTGAATGATGCAATTGACGAAGGTATCTGTAGTGTTAAGTACGCCTCTTTTGATCAGGCTGTGACCTTATTACAGTCCACTGGACCCGGGGCGCTGATGGCGAAATCAGATATAGAGTCCGCCTTCCGCCTCCTCCCAGTCCACCCGGCGGACCAACATCTTTTAGGTTTCACCTTTAGGGATAGTTTCTACATGGACAAATGCATGCCTATGGGTTGTTCTATTTCTTGTGCCTATTTTGAGATGTTTAGTTCATTTCTTGAATGGGCCATGAGACAGGTGACAGGCCACCAAAGGGTCATGCATTACTTAGATGATTTCCTCTTCCTCGGTACAGCGGGTTCTCAGGAGTGCGCACTGGCATTGCAGGAATTTTGCGTGCTCATGCGGGCTTTTGGGGTCCCGCTTGCGCCTGGGAAGACGGTGGGCCCGACCACCTGCTTGGAATTTCTGGGCATCGAGATTGACTCGATGGAGAAATGTTTTAGACTACCTAAGGACAAGGTGCGCAAATTCAAGACGTCGCTACAGTTATGCCTCCGGAAGGAGAAGGTCACTTTGCAGCAATTACAGGAGGTGGTAGGGCAACTGAATTTCGCACTAAGAATCATCCCAATGGCTCGCCCCTTCTCTCGCTCCATCGCGCACGCGATGCAGGGGCTGAGGGAAAAGCACCACCGCACGCGCCTATCGTCTGAAGTTCGCCAGGATATGCTTATTTGGATGGCATTCCTGGAGGATTTTAACGGTAGGGTGGTCTGGCCCGGCCCGCTCACTACATCAGCGGAGTTAGGACTATGGACCGATGCGGCCGGTAGTGTGGGCTTTGGTGCCATCCTAGGGAATAGGTGGGTCGCTCAACAATGGCCAGAAGAGTGGAACACATGGGGTTTGCTCGGCAACATTGGCTTCCTGGAACTTTTTCCAATATGGGTGGCACTGATGGTTTGGCCCGAACACCTATGTAACCAATCAGTGGTGTTTTGGTCAGATAACATGACAGTGGTGGAATGTATCAATCAGC
This sequence comes from Lissotriton helveticus, assembly GCF_964261635.1. NCBI lineage: Eukaryota > Metazoa > Chordata > Amphibia > Caudata > Salamandridae > Lissotriton > Lissotriton helveticus. Next base: position 559,978,752 of record NC_136057.1, on the reverse strand, counting down.
AGGGGGCGCGGTGTCCTTTCATACTTCGTTTGATCAAGGAAATTGTTCTGCGTTGCCTTAAACTGAATGCTAATTTTAGAGCCAAACATGTCCCTGGTGTTTTAAACAATGCTGCTGACGCCCTTTCTCGCTTCAAAATGCAGGTTTTCAGGGAACATCTCCCCACAGCAGACCCCTCGCCAGCACACTTCCCAGCAGTACTTTGGCAGATTGGTGCCCCAGATTACAAGACCTCGTGGTCGCTAGCCTAGCCCCCAGGACCAAGACGGCTTACGAAGGGGCGTTTCTGTCTTATTGTTCTTTTTTGGGGCCACAGTGGGAAGTGCTTTGGGCGAAGGAGGATGGGTTTGCAGCCTACTTAGAATGGATGCACAAAGAGGGGCGCTCAGTAGCAGCGGCAACCAGACATAGGGCAGCAGTGTCATTCTTCGCTCAAGCTAGGGGCTTCCGGGATCCCACCAATACCTTTATGATACGCAAGGCTTTAAGGGGATGGCGCCGTATTCAAGGACACCAGAAGGATAAAAGGAAGCCCATGGGGTTGGCCCGGCTAACAGCCTTACTGGGCACGCTGGAGATTGTTTGTAACTCAGAGTGGGAAGTGCTTCTTTTTAGGGCGGCATTCTCCCTGGCATTTTATGGGGCACTGAGAATTAGTGAACTTGTGGCAGGATCGAAGGCTGACATACTAGGTGGCTTGCAGAAGGCTGGGGTGACGATAAGGGGTGACACCATGTGGGTGATTATCCAGAAATCGAAGACCGATCAAGAAGCTAGGGGCCACACCATAGTTCTGCGACGGGCCCCCGCCAACCCGTGCTGCCCGGTGAGGCACGTGGAATCACTCATGGGATTATTGGTCGGTTCAGTAGGCAGGGCGTTGCTCTGTCACGCCGACGGGAGCCCCTTGACCAGGTATCAATTCAGGAGAGTGTTCGAAATAGGGGTTACAAAAGCGGGTCTTGATCCTAGAGATTTTGGATCTCATTCCTTCAGGATTGGGGCAGCAACTGAGGCGGTGGCGGGGGGCCTCCCAGTGGAAAGAGTGAAGACAATTGGGAGGTGGTCGTCAGACTGCTATAAACGTTATGTTCGGATTGACATGCTATGATTACCTGTCACTCACGCTTGGTCTCTTTTCCGCTCTCTTACAGTTTCTCAGACCTGTTACGCAGGGGAGGAATTTGTCGTCGGGCACCGCCAATATTCATCAGCACGGAGCGGCGACCAGGAAACAACAAAGAACAATGTCTGGATTGTTGGTCATTCATATGTTAAGCGAGCGGAATGTGTTTTCCTGTCAGGTGACAAGAAGGAAAGGGCGGCACAACTAGGGTTGAATATCACGTTTTTTGGCAGAGGGGGGTTGTGTCTTCACGAGTTTAGGGGATTCTTCCAAGGGCTGTTAGCACGCCAGCGGGCTCCACCGTCAGTGGTGATACTTCACCTTGGGGAGAACGATTTGGCAACACTGGGCAGGCGCACCTTGATTGAGGAGATTATCTCAACAGCGGGTTGGATAGCTAGGACCTGCCCCGGGTGCACACTAGTATGGTCACAACTAATACCTCGACTTCAGTGGCGGGGGGGCGATTCAGTCAGGGCGTTGAATCACTCGGTAAAGAGGATCAACACACGGCTGGATAGGTTGTTCCGAACCCCCGTGTTACAGTCAATACCTCATGGGTGCATCTGGGGTCAAAAGTATTACTTGAAAGACGGGGTTCATCTGACAGAAGAGGGTAATGTCCTATGGGCTGACAATATCTGGGCTTGGCTGGAGGGCTGGGGTAGGAGGATGTGTCCTTAGATAGGGGCTAGAGGGGGAGGCCAGATCGTCGGTTAACAATACTGGCCTGTGGCGGTAAGGTCATTATCGGTGAGCACATATTTGAGGTCTGAGGGGGCGGGCATCATCCTATGGAGGTTCCCGCCCAGGGGGAGGAGCCTGCGGGCCACTCCCAGTACTCCAGGGGCAAGGTAATATGCAAAGGAGCGCGGGTAGGAGTAGTTCACGCTTTCCTTAGGCTGGTAGCCACCCCGCGCGCGTGGACTCATGACGCCATCGGCGCAGAGTAAGGGCCCTCCTTTAGTGGGTAAATGGAGTTTGGGGCGTAGACCGGGCAATTCCCGGGGTAACACTGCGCATGCGCACTTCTAAGGGGAAGGCGCCGCTTTGTAGGACCTGACACCGGTAGTGACCCTGCCATATGGCCAGAAATGTACAAAAATCAAGATAGGATGTTTAGTTAAGCTAGGAACAAACTTGTATTAGAGTTTTGTTAAGGTCAGGCTCTCAAACTTGTTGATAACGATTGTATAACTGAATGTCCTGCTGATTTTTGTATCTCATTGTTGATTATGCAATTAAAACCCTTTTTTAATTTCATACTTTAATAAATACGGCCGGGCGACTAGCGCCCGCCTTCCAAAGAGTAAACACGTCTCGTGTCCACGTTCCTTGGTGTTGGGTGCCGGATTGGGGGGGGGGCGGCAGCTAGTCGCTGACCATGTGAAAAGGGGGGGCCCTCGGCCCCCCCGCACGCATGGCGGCGCGGCGACCGCCTCACCCCTTCTCCCCTTCGGGTCCTTCGACGGTGGGGGCGTGCCCTGGGGGCGCGGCCCACCGCCGATTGGCCGGCGCCCCTCCTGACCCGGAATCAATGGACTGGTTCCGGGTCAGGGGGGGCGGGCGAGAGGAGGGGCCACCCGGCCCCTCGAGAATAAGAGGTAGGGAGCGCCCAGGAGACTCCCTTGTCCCTGGACGCTCCCTCGCTGAACGTCGTGCCCCGCGTTCGGGGCTTCTTTGTTTCCCACCCACCATCCCTTGGTACAAAGTTTAAGCAGCATTATGTCCGGTCTAATGGTAAGTTTCATAGGTATAGACCGCGGGAGAGAGTAGGTTGTTGTGGTATTTTGTGATCTGTTGTCAGGACTTTTTTCCCTTTGTAGAAAAATGATGTATGAAGTGAACTATATTTGATGATGTGTGTCTTTAGGCCTTTTTTCCCTTTGTGGATATACGTAGTTATTGTGACTGTGAGCAACATGCGTGAACCGAATTGTAATTTATGCCATGTGTCGTTAGGCCTTTTTTCCCCTTTAGCTATGCGTGGATACTGTTCTTTATTAGCCAGTGTAGTTGTCCTTTAGACTTTTTTTCCATAGGTCGTCGTATTTATTAGGTATGGGGCATGCGGTAAGGTCATTATCGGTGAGCACATATTTGAGGTCTGAGGGGGCGGGCATCATCCTATGGAGGTTCCCGCCCAGGGGGAGGAGCCTGCGGGCCACTCCCAGTACTCCAGGGGCAAGGTAATATGCAAAGGAGCGCGGGTAGGAGTAGTTCACGCTTTCCTTAGGCTGGTAGCCACCCCGCGCGCGTGGACTCATGACGCCATCGGCGCAGAGTAAGGGCCCTCCTTTAGTGGGTAAATGGAGTTTGGGGCGTAGACCGGGCAATTCCCGGGGTAACACTGCGCATGCGCACTTCTAAGGGGAAGGCGCCGCTTTGTAGGACCTGACACCGGTAGTGACCCTGCCATATGGCCAGAAATGTACAAAAATCAAGATAGGATGTTTAGTTAAGCTAGGAACAAACTTGTATTAGAGTTTTGTTAAGGTCAGGCTCTCAAACTTGTTGATAACGATTGTATAACTGAATGTCCTGCTGATTTTTGTATCTCATTGTTGATTATGCAATTAAAACCCTTTTTTAATTTCATACTTTAATAAATACGGCCGGGCGACTAGCGCCCGCCTTCCAAAGAGTAAACACGTCTCGTGTCCACGTTCCTTGGTGTTGGGTGCCGGATTGGGGGGGGGGCGGCAGCTAGTCGCTGACCATGCGACCTTTGACAGGGCAAGGTAAAGTGCGCTGATGGGTTCCTTAGGTTCGCACATCATTAACTTGTACACAGAACTAGGTGTAGGGCTATAAAGTTGTACTAGACTGTGTGATAAATGTGATGGTTCCAAAGATAACCGAGATACTGAATAAGGATTCAATTTTATCCATCACTAAACTATGGAGGCTTGGTTTTTCCTGTGAAAAAAATACCACTTGAATTATTTCAGTTAAGGTTTCTTGATGGCATGATATGGTGTGCACACGCTGGAGGGTATATGCTTTATCATTAACATTTGACACGTTTTTAGCATTTTGACGAGCAGTGAGCCTTTTGGGAAAAACCTCCGTATTCTAAAACCCGTTGTCACTTATAGAACAAAGATCAGTTTTCGTTTTAGTTGTATTTTAATACATTCTGAAACTCACATAAGGCAGTGAGATATAGAAAGCCTGATAAATGTTTGCATGCAAATAAACCTTACCTTCCCATTACCCGGTTAAACCAGCGAGAACAAACACGACATTCATCGCAGGTTGTAGAAATTCTGAAAGCCTGCCATGGCTGTTCGCTTTTTATGATCGCTATAAACAATATACCAACAGTTGGCAGAACTGAGCATCCAGCCTGCAAATACAATTATAATAGCAAGCCTGCGCCTTAAATGACAACACATAAATCTTCCACAGCTTCAAAAGTGTAATACATCGCGTTATTGTTATTACTGGTCTTCTTGGGCTGAAGATTTAAGTGCTATTTGAGGGGACATTAGGTGTACTATATTGCTAAACGCCGTCTGCAATGAAAATAAACATGAAAGCACTAGTGTGTTCGTAATGAGTTAGATGATAAATCCACAAGGCACATTTATGAGAGGCAAATGACCATTTTATTCGATAACATATCAATATTGTGGTTCTCAAATAACATTTTATGCAACAAAACTTCATAAAATTAGAAACTTTGCATAATTATGTCGTTTCCCATAATCAGAGCTGCCTGTCTCTTATTAGTTTGAAGACCGTTAAAAATGTATTAATGCAATATTTATTATTCAATAAACAGCATTAAAGGCAAGAAGTCTGGCTCTTAATTGGTATTTGAAAGCTGGCTTCACTACAAAGACACACCCGGCGTAGGCGGCAACAAATGCAATAATGGACGTTTACAGAGTTAAACTAGAATTACAGCACGCATAGTAAAATATTTTAATTGTACTTGGTATTCAAACATGCGAGAACAATTGAATTATATAAATGGACTAGAATGTAGTTACACCAAGTATGTAAATATGGTTACGCAGACACTGCAATGTTGCACATTTAAACCGATTTGTGAAAAAAAGTTAAATATAGGAGTGTATGTTAAAACTGCATTTGATCGTTTTAAGTGGACGGTGCATATTGAGGCAGATAGTGAAAAGATGTTCGCAAGGTCAACACAACGAAGCACATTAGTAGGAGTAACTAATGGTAAATTAACTCACACATTGGGTATCTTTAACTGCTGTATGGAAGCACACAATGCTGTCCTGTAACTTTAACGAGTTATAATCTGGCAATGCCCGGTGAATATAGGTACTGGTTTTCTGTTGTGGAAAATAGGCTCTTAAACCCACAAAATAGTTGCCCCATACTGGCTGGCATTAGGTTCCTTTACATTAATGTTGAGGCAGCAGCAAGTGGGGATCGCGATGAAAACAGATCTTTTTATTTACACAAAAAAACCTACAATAAGAAAAGAGCGGCAATTGAAGTAGAGATTGTGCACCATCTCCTCTGTGACCGAAGGTAAATAAAGGGCACTTGCGTATCTGCTGCACATGGCTAAGCTAGGCTAAAGAGTGGTTCTGACGCTGACCCATGAGAAAAATTCACTCCACTCACACATCGTTCAGAAATTCACAAGCATCTTGAACAGTTTCTTGCTAAAGTTGTGCGGTGAGGTCTGGGCGGTTGTCGGGTAATCTACACGGTTCTCCAGAACATCCACGACTCAGATGTGCCAACACGTCTGCAGAGTTAGTCCTGCCTGCTGAAGACTGATTCTTTAGTATCGTTTGGCATCATTAAAATGGAGAGAGAAGTGAGACACATCATACCGCTGCCTGTTTAGTCTCGTTTTTGTCATCAACAATTTTCCTTTATTATATGCTATACAATCCTAAAACAGCTTCCGAGTACACGAAGGATACAGGCTGAGATGTTGAAAACAGTAACATTTTATTTTCTGTCATACAATGCAACATATTATTTACTTCATGAATATGAAGTGATTAGGATTTTGACAGTTTTACACCACCAAGGAATTTGTCACCTCTCATCCTCAATTTGTGGAGGACACAACCATTTGTCACGTTACCACAGGCACTGGGCTGGACTATAAAGAGAACACACCTTCCTTAGATCACAAAGTACTTCAGCATGGAGGTTTTTCTATGCAAAAGGCTGCCCTTGAAGTTAATGGTGACTGGAACAATGAATAAAAGAAACCGGTGCAATAAAGGGAAAATCTACAGGACAGGACATCACTTTTCCCCACAAGGCTCTGGACTGCTTGTGATTTTTTAATATTTAATATGGCTTTCTAAGCAATAACAAAAAACTCTAGATCCACAATGGTCCTAGCCAATGTTTCTATGTAGAAAGGAATGGGGAAATTATGTAATTCTGGAATGATGATTAATATTGGTACACCCATCTGAAAATGTCCATAGAAATTTTAAACATATATCTACTTACTTGCGGTTAGAAACACAAACTCTGTCTTTGATGTGCTCGGGCTCAGCAAGTTCAAATTCATCTACAATTGGAACTGTAAAGGTAGATAACTGGTAGATCTTGTTTTGGCCATCAGGTAATCGTAAATATTACTCAATAATTGGTGAAATTGCATAATTATTGAACTAAAAGTTAACCCAATTGCTGCACAATGACACAAACGCAGCAAAGGCAAGTAGGACCACTCTGGTGGTATGTCTCTTACACAGAAAATGCTTGAAACAATAGCCAACAAATAATGACACGCTCCAACATCCTAGACAGCAATATACAGTGGTCAAGAGTGTTGAATTCAAGGATGATCCATTTGATGCTATCTCCCATCCTGCGCTCCTTCAAAGGGGATCTGAACATGGCATTCAGGGCCTGGCCTTATCCTGGCTTTGTTTCACAATGAAAGACGGCTCTTTTCCAGTTTTTTTGAAACCCCATGGGCCTTTGGTTCACTAGCTACCATATGGAGTTCCGCAGGGCTCTTCCTTGAGCCCTACTATGTTTAATATCTATGTCTCCCATTTGGTCGACATAATAGAATTTCATCAGCTGACACTATTCTCATTGTGTCACTTTCTGCTAAGAATGGTCTTAGATTATCTAACCTCAACCCTTATCTAGCAGAGGTTGTGAGGTGGATGAGGAACAACTGTCTCAATCTAAAATGATAACAAGAGAAAAGTTTGTCTGATGAGCAATCAACCCCAACTTTGGGGGCCCCACTGCAGGCCGGATGAATTCGGGTCTTGTCCAAATCCCACTCAGGTGATCAAAGATCTTGGCTTCTGGCTGGATTATAAACTCAATTTGAGCCGGCAAATAATTAAGGTGTCCAGCTGCTAATATGCCATTCTCGTATGTTTGAGGAAAACACCTGCACCCGTCCAAGGAATGATTGTGTGGGCCTTGGCAATCTCTAGACTTATTATGGCAATGTTCTTTATCTTGGTTTTACCAAATCCTTAACTAAGACTTTAGATTGTTCATAATGCAGCAGCCCCTCTACTAAGTCACATTCCAAATTCTGCATTTGTTTCCCATCACCTTCCGAATTTGCACTGGCTCCCTACTACTAAGCGCATCCAGTTTAAGAGGCTGTGATGTATGCACAAAAACCATGACTAATTTGGGACCTTTATATTTAAGGTCACTTGTGCAGCCATAATCTCCGAGCTGTACCCGAAGTTCAAGCAATCGTAATCTTGCAGTAATTCTCAAACGACCCCTGTGTAAAACTGACCAGGCAGGGATGGAGATCATTTGTTTTTTGCTTTATCAATTTGTGAAGCCCATCCTACCCCACTAAAGCTTTGCTTACGAAATTATTTTGTTAAGTTTAAAAAGTTATTGAAGATCTGGCTTTTTTCAGCATTTAGACCCATGCTCGCTCTGTTTATTTTAGCGCTGGATAGACCCGCAGGGGCAGTCATGCGCTTTATAGAATAGAAAAGTATGCTGTGGGAAGATCCACCAATATCACCAGACAAGAATTCTAGTCATCCACAGATAACAAAAATGGAACAAATAAATGTGGAATAGAAAGGCTTGGTTAAAAATGTAAGATTACCACCAACCAAAGTCCGTTATGTGCCACATAAAAAGTCCAGAGGGAGAGAGACACACCTCTTCCCACCACTGCGCTGACTTGGGTCACATGCACCTTTCAGAATTGTGAGGCACCTAGTAACAACGCTGGATCTCTGTAAGCCAAACCTGATGCTGCCCCTGCTGTTGCTGCAGAGCCAGGATTGGCTCAGTTTCAAGACCCCCCCTCCACCTCCTCCCCCCTCAGGACTGCACTGGCAGAGTGCTCATCTGCTCGATCTCACTCAGTTTGTTACTGCTGCTGCAACGGCCCACGCGGCTGACCATTAAAGCACTTAAATATTTCTAATGACGGCTGCCTAATATAGTATATTAGATTTGGGGGTCAGTGGGCTGATATATAAGTGGGGCAACGTCCTAAAGCCCTCATGGGGGCACAGCCTCTGGTTTTAACTTTGGATGCTTCAAAAGCTTTCAATAGGGTTAATTGGACACATTTGGGTACCATGTTAAAACACTATAACTTGGGCAAAGGTTTTTGTCGAGCTATGCATTTGATTTATCAAGATCGCTTTGCAGAACATGTGGCAAATGGAAGTCTAACTACAGGTTTCAAAATAACTAGGGACACAAGACAAGGGTGTCTGCTTTCCTCTATTATTTAACTTTTACATTGAACCTCTAGCATGCAGGCTCAGGAAATAGACTTCCATTTCTCCCTTCATTTGCAATGACTGGGACGATCTTATGGTATACACCTCAAATCTACCTGCCACTATCCAAGGTATAGGCCAGTGAATTTGGGAAAGGTTTCTGGGTATTCAGTAAATGCAGATAAAACAGATCATGGCGACCTGAAACCAGGGGAGGGGTAAATATCTAACCAAGAGTGAGCTGAAATACCTGGGTCTAAAAAAATCACACAGGACCAAGATTTCTGAAGCGAAGTTTGCCAAAACAGCAAGACAATAAACCAGATTAATGATGGGGTGGGCTCACCTTCCATTAACGTTTCAAGGCAGAACACATTTAGTTAAGATGATCATCCTGCCCAAATTCAATTTTCTCTTTAAAACAACCCCCTTGCACTTTAATAAGAAATGCTTAGAAAAATACAAGTTACTAATTCTTTCATCTGGGCCTTTATAGGAGCAAGGATATCGTGGAAGAAGCTTAGCAGAAGGAGAGGTAATGGGGGTGGAGGTGGGGTGCAGGGGGGGGGGGGAAGAGGCACCCCTGCAAGATATGCAGTACTATGCATGGACTTTTCACCTGAAGAATGCCAGAATCCTCTAACACCCGAGACGATTAAGAAATAGGGTCCCTGTTTAAAGCCATGTTAAAAATGGTCATTTTCTGCTTAAATTGAACTCGAAGAACTACAAGAAAGAAGGCTGAAAGTACTACAAACCATGGCCTGGATGTGGTCCCATATTAGAGGTGGTATGAAATTGGAGTACTACAGTAGGTTTACCCCTATCTGGGGCTCCCCAGAGTGTGTTACAGATAATTTAGCACTATCAATTAAATCAGCAGGCATTCAAAAATGAGGCCAGCTTACAGTGGATGGAAAGTTACTCCCATGAGATTAACTTTATGCGGTTATGGAAGTAAACTTTTCGAGGTTTAAATACTTGCAGCTAAAAAGTTGGACCCTGAGCCTGGGTTCTGAAGTAAGAATTACAAACTAATTAGAAGAACAGCTGATCAAAAAGCCGCCACGGAAGAAATTAGTTTCATTTTGGTATTGGGAGTTGATGGATATCGTGGATGGTGATTTTAGTCTATCAGAGGAGATCTGGGGAGGACACTTGCCATGGAAAGAGCTACAAGATCTATGGCAAGTATCAATGTGCCCATTATATAGCATTGTTAAACATGCTTTTTGACTTTAGAATCATCTCTTTTTCCTTCACAGATAAAACTGGAGATCCTACAAGGATCTCAAAGATGGGAATAGGGAGCACAACTAAGTGTGTGAAATGTGAGCTAGAGAAAGCGACTGACATCCATATGTTTGTGGAAATCCATGGGATCCAGTAATGTTGAAAAATTGTGGGTAAGACTGGCAGAAGCATTTTGGGGATAAACATTAAGGTAAGCCTCAGTTTAATTATTTTATTTTATTGGGGAGAGGAGTTGGCCTAACGACTAGGGTGGTCGACCTTGAATCTGGGGAAAGGGGTTTGAGTCTCGGCAATGACGCTGAACATCCTGTGATCCTGGGCAAATCACTTAATCTCCCTGTGTCTAAAAATGAATGTGTTCTCGTGTAACGCAACTGGTGCTATGTAAAGCGCTCTGATACCCGATACCTTTGGGTCACGTTCGCACTATACCTTTGGGTCACGTTCGCACTATATAAAACTTCGTAATTTTTTAATATATATATATATATATATATATATATATATATATATATATATATATATATATATATATATATATATATATATATATATATATATATATATATATTGCTTTATTCCCCCGTGGAAACGAAAATAAAGAAATAAGAACTTTACCTTGTGTGGATTGCCGACTGTGAAAAGCGACCCCATTTTTCCTCGCAGAGGAATTGTTGTTTATGATATATATATATATATATATATATATAATCTTTGGGGCCGTAGCGGAGCCAGCAAGACTGAGTGGCGATAGGAGCAAGTTACTTTTTTACATGGTTTTACTGGCCAAGAAGGAAGTGTAGCTAATGTACCTCCGCTGTGTTCAGAGTGGCTTAATACAGTCTCCTATTTTTCCAAAATGGATGCTGTAGGGGGATCTCTAAGAGGAATACGTTTTAGCTATTCTTGATTAAGTGCATGGGTGGATAAAGCTGGTAGAAATGCAATGGGTCATAACTGTCCAATGATTACACTTACTGCTGTTTTGTTTATGAAACATGGCTCTTGGACTCGGGTAACCCTAAAGAAAAACAATTGACTCCACGGCCATCGCCCGCAAATAAAGGGCGAGATACAGCAAAATAGGAGGTCTGATTGGAGCCCAAGGTGAATGAGGGCATAAAATAACAAAATAAAAGAGACAGTGATGCTTTACAAGCTCACATTGCAGAACATAAATAGTAAGACTAGGCGGTGTACCAACTGAAATAGTTTACAATTCAGCTGAATGGTTGCACTAATGTAGTAGTGCAAGATTCAAAACAAAATGTGCATAACTTCAAACGATTACTGTGAAATACCCGGATTACTAATACAGGAGAAGTCTGATCATGATAATCATCAGCTAATTTCTCTTTAAATTGATCTTAAGATCCTAATGTTCATCATACAAAATAGGGTTGTAAATGTAATAACTAAGCATATTAATTACTTACATTTTTACTTTTTGAAATGTAGTATTGGCAGTAGTAATATTCACTGGCCCCATCTCAGCTGAACTGATATTCTAATGTTCCAAAGATGGTAGGGGCCAGCCGTGATGGATAAAAATAATTCGATATTCTCAGATAGATATTTCTTTGAGCTGATTAGAGATCTGTAGCTTTCCATTTAATTTTATTGGGTTCACTACCTTGTTTCACACAAAGGAAAGTGGCAAAGTCCAAGCTAATGTCTAGATAATGTTTTGCTTCAAACCTGAAAGAGGAACAACGCAAGGGTGCCCTCACTCCCCTTTAATTTTTAATGTAGCTCTGTAATACTTACTCAAAACTATGAAGATGGATGCAAATATAGATTGTGTAAAGGGAGGAGACAACAATCTGTAAATTACTGGCATAAGCAAACTGTATTTTGTTACTACTTTCAAAATTAGAGCATTCTCTGTCCTATGCGCATCAACTAATTCTACTGTAAAGTGAGGTTTCTGGCTATAATTTGAATGCATCCAAAACAGAGGCTATGGGTGTGCTTATGTCATGTCAGATTGCAATACTGAACCTCCAGGACTGAAGTCTAGAGAAGATGCTAATACTTAAGCATAACCATGTTAACTTGCTGTCTTAAGGCAGTCTCCTCATATTTGAGTCTCATATAGTCCAAATGCAGGAGAATTTAGACAAATGTAATGTCCGAGATGTCTTTATTGGGGTATAATTAAACTAAAATAAATATATATTTGCTCAGGCAGAATGAAGCAGGGCTAAGCACCGCCCAACGTTCTAAAAGCTTTAGTTGTATACATGTAAAAATCCAATAATGTTGAATTCTAATACGGTTGAAGGTGTGTTTAATCTTCCATGGCACAGTACCTTCCAGGAGGAAGACAGCTCAATCAATGTGGCAGAGTTCTCAACAGAATAGAACTCTAGAAGTAGCTGGCATGTGCCAGAATCAAAGATCGACACCAATCTTAAAGGGGAAGGGAAAATGGTAAAACAATATAAAGAATGTAACACATCTCCCCTCCAAAAAAACAACAATATGAAAAATACCAGTTACACATAAACCTTCAACCCTCTTGTGCAAGATTAATATTTAGTTTTACCCTGTGAACCATACAAGTTGGTTCATTACGTCAAGCACGGTGAACCTGTGGAATGCCACCCTCACTCTACTACTCTCCTGACATTCCACATTTTACCAGCCTGCGTGACAACACTTTTGAGATTGAACTTAACCACTTTACCGGGAACGCCTTATTTGACCACTCCTTTAACCAAAATACCTGATTTGCGTACCCTGATCCAATCCCCTACTACAAAAAGAGGCTGCTTTAGCTTCATTCTGACATCATATGCACGTTTAACTTTCCCATTTTTTTCTCCACTCTCACAGCTACATCTCTTCTAATTCTTCCACAATCTACCTCCATTTGACTTTTTTTAACCACCATGGACACAACTTAGATGTTGGTTCTCTCGCTTTAGAAGTTTGAAAGGGCTGACCTCAGTGGTGGTATGAGGAGTTATACGGTACAGCCACAATTTCTCTTGTTTTGTCTTTCCATTCCACCCCAAAACCATGTGCCCATAGAATGTCCTATTCCAAAATTCTGTTATACTCTTCTCGTTGACCATTACCTTGTGGTTCATCCAAAGCAGTGCTGACATGACAAATGTTGGAGTAAGTAAGAAAAGTTTCCATCTCCTGAGATTTCAATTGCACCCCATTATTTGTTATAAGTTCATCAGGATTCCCCTCTCTAGCAAAAAGTTCCTTAAAGAATTCAATAACACTGGCAGTGGTGATTTGTGGCGCAAACGTCACTTCAGGCCACTTTAAATGATAATCAATAATTACCATGGCAAATTTGCAATCTCGTGGCAAGAAGTTAAAAGCACATGAGATATCAAAACCAACCTGCCATGGAAATTCACGCCACTCCACCAGAACGAAAGGTTAAGGTTTAACCATCAACATCCTTTCACTATTAGCACAATCAAAACACTCCTTGACTATCCTGTCCACAAATCTATCCCATCCTGGACACCAGAAAACAGCTGACATACCTGGCTGGCCCGCATGCACAACAGATAAAATACGATCTCTAAGAGATACAGGAGGTATGCACTTCCCCTGTCTGAAAATCTATCCTCCTTTCATTCACAATTCCCCTGAAATCTTCCAATAAGGAAACAACTCTGCAGATGCTTCTCCCTTTAGAGGGCCACCATTTTCAACATACTTCACCACCTTAACCAACAAATGATCATTCTTCATGGTTTCTCTCCAGATCACTTCATTAATGGTTCCAAATCTACCTGACACCACCTCCTCAATGGTAGCTACCACTTCATCACTCCTCCCCGCTCCAATTGCACAAGTCAATCTGGATAAACAATCCGTTGTCTCATTCATTTTCCCTGGCAGATACTCCACCCGTACATTATATTCCTGCAACCTATCCATTAAACGTGCTTTGCGTGCAGTCGCCCTCTGACCTCCACTAGGAGACAAAATAGCAACGAGAGGCCTGTGGTCTGTCCCTAAAACAAACCGAGCTCCCCATACATAGTTGCGAAAATGTTCCACTGCCCACAAACTCCCACTCAATAATAGCTTAACGCCTTTCTGTTTCATTGAGAGTGCGAGAAGCGAACGCCACAACCCATTCCTCTTTCACAGCACGTTGTGACAACACACCACAAACCATAAAGACTGTCATCCACAATTAAAATACAATTCTTACTAACATAAATGGTTTCAAAGTGGGAGCTGTCACCATTTCAGCCTTGAAACTGTCAAAAGCCGGCTGCTGTCTTTCTCCCCACACAAATTCAACATTCTTTCTTGCCAACTCCCTCAGGGGTTCCATTTTGGCAGCAAAATTAATTATGAACTTGCTGTTATATTAACAAAGGCCTGAAAAGGAAAGTAGTTTATTCCTTGAGTCTGGAGCAGGACTTTTTTGGTACAACTCCCTCCTTCGACAGTGTGTCCTAAAATTCAACAGATTCGCAGTAAAGATTACATATATTCTTTTTGAGAGTCAAACCAAGCTCTCTCCACACTGTATATTTTCCTCAAATGACAAGTATATTCAGACACGTCATGAGAAAGTAAGGATATTGTCCTCAAAGCACTTTACAAATGCTTCTATACCCTTGAAGATACGACATATTGACCTCAGAAAAAATAAATGGCGCTAACGCAAGTCCAAACAGCATCATCTTAAACTGGAACAGATTTGTGGAATGATAAATGCAGTCAGGTGACATGATTCTTCAGCACGTGCAATCTGGTGATAAGCAGACTGAAGATGTACAGTATAAAATATAGAAGCACGACCAAACATACTTACGAAGTCATTGAGGAAGATTTCCCTTCCTCAATGACTTCTCGTTTCAACATCTCATCCAGCACACCTCCAAGTTCATCTCTCACATTGAGAGGACCATTCCTCAATTTTTGCCTGACCGGTATCGCTCCATGTTTAAATTTGATCAAATGGGTAAATCCTTTGAGCCTTACTAAACTCTCAGAAAAAACATCAAGAAGCTCATGCTCAATTGCTGCAGCACTACTATTTACCTCGACTACCAGGTTCCTTGCTGCAAGGATTGAGTATTATTTCCAGCTTCCACTGGTCCCTCCAACCTAACACATTACCTTGTTTTTTTGCTCCATACAATTTAATAAACGCTAACCTCCCTTTGAACGAAACATCTGAAGCAAAGTAACCCAAGAAATCAATTATATACCCATCAAAACCCATGTCTACTAAATCTGAATCACACAAATCGCCTTCAGTTAATGTCCCTTCAAATTTCTCATTGAAATATTTCTCAGTGATGATAGACCATTATGATCCAGAGTCAGTCATGAGTTCTAAATCCTTCTCTAATAACTGAACAATACATTTCAGAGACCTCTTTACTTCCCCCTCCCCACCACAGGAATCACTGACAGACAACAAAAAGCCCGTCCCCTTTGTAGATTCATTGTACTGACCACACACACGTCTCACACGCAAGACTTCATTTGTCCCCATAGCAGCAGTCTTCCCTTTGGCAACTAAATATTTATTTTATCATCTCTGCACATATGGGCAAAATTACCTATCCTCCCAAACTTTATGCAATCCTTCCCAATGGCAAGATAGTTTAACAATGAAGCTACATGACTGGAACTGCCACATCTGCAACACGTGATAGTTTGTCAGTCCTCTACCCTGGCTGGAAATACCTGCAGGAAGAATTAACACTTCATCTATACTCTTTTCATTTTTGGCTGCAACCTCTTCAACAGTTCTCATCCACTTCTCAGACTGCTCAAATGCTTAGGAAATTGAAATATTATCATGTTAATTAGGATAACCTAGAACTCAGATGTTCTGGAGTCTTTTTATTCCTCACATTTACTATAATCTGATCTCTGATCATTTCATCACAAATAACTACAAAATTACAAGTCATCGAAAGCGCTCTAAGAGGTAAAAAAATCATCAAAAGATTCTGCTTCCGGCTGGACACGAGTATAAAACTTGTATCAATTAAGAGCAGATACAGATAATGTTCTAAACACCGCCTGCCCTTCTGACCCTAAACAAAGCAGTAAAATACTTATCTTCCTTTCGTTGCCCATTCTGTCCCCATCAATGGCCTTCATATATGTTAAAAACTCCACTTTCCATCAAAACCACAGAAGAGGTGGATTGCCTCCCGACTGCACAAACTTAGCTGGAGGTTCAAACCGCATTGGGTAACTATACTATAAACAATTACAATTAGTACATCATATCCTGCTCAAAGAGTACCTCAATTTTTGACACATAAAATTATTGGTTATTTTACCGAGAACCAAAAGTAGTAAGTCAGTACAAAGAAGAGAGGTTCTGGAGTTCTGAAGTTGTAGATTTGAAAACAATTCTTTATTTTGTTGCACTTGTCAGATTGTCTCTTGAAAATCAAAAATAAGTTTGACTTCTGTCTAGATAGGGAGTCTGATAATATGGCTTCTTTACTATTCTGTTCTTTGTGAAGTCTGGCAGAAATGTTGTAGTACAGGTCATTACAAAGGTAAGTACCTTTTCACATAAGGCTCAGAAGCGCTCTATTTTCTGTTAACCATGACACATGCTTGCCTTCTCAGATAAAAATGGCTTGGTGAGCTTGGATTAAGGCAAGTTTGAAATGATGACTATTTTCTAGACATCTCGAAGTCCGTGATGACCTTCTATGGTCCAAATGGAGAACTGGGTTCTTGAATTGGAGGAATCCTTTACTGCTAAATTAAGGAGAAGATTCACAGAAACAACTTGACTCTCTCTTACCGAGCAGGATGTGATGTTATTGACAATTTTAATTTCCATGGCAGTAGGAGAAAACGCCATTTTAACAAAAATTATAAGTCCCTTTTAGCCCTAAACTGTAGTCCTAAAATGGAAATACATAGGGCGTGCTTCATTATAGCAGCTAGATCAAATAATTTAAAGGTTTAAACAGAAATACTCATAATTTATTAATGAACAGAAACTCCTAAATGTAGGTATATAACATTTGTTGAGAGCGGAGAGGAATGCCTAGGGCTAACCAGAGGTAAAAGGAAGAAATCCAAGTCAGGAACTGGAAATGTGGTCATTAGGGTCAGGCAAAGATCAATAACCCGGAGCAATAGAAATCAGGGGCTACAATACAGGCACAACACGTGTATGCCCTCCTTTTCTGCGCCCCGGGGTACTGTTGTATTACAGAAGGAGAAGCAGATGCCTGCGTGGCCCCTTGTGTAATGCTAATAGCGCTGGCACACATATAGCACCAGCGCTATCTTAAGAGGGCACTCACTCATTTGCATGGGGACATGGCCCCAGGCAACGGAGTAAAACACTTTGCCTCTCTGCCCTCGCCATGTTATGGATGTGGGTGCAGAGGCAAAGAGGCAGTCAGGAGGCGCATTAACTGTGTACCACAACAAGGTGGCATACAGTCTATGCACCCCCCTCATGGCAACCCTCTAGATGGGGTGAAGAGAGGGTGGTCCCATGAAACCTCCAGACATCCTGCCTGCAGGTGGATCCCTGCTTCCTGTTTGATATATAGGTGGGTGTCGCCTACACTGTGAAAGATGAACCAGCTGCTTCAATCAGCTGGTTCATCTTTTATTAATGAGCTTCTCTGTGGAAGGGGTGAGTTCACAGCACACCGATTACAATATGTTGTAATGTCCAGCGGCGGCCGGCATGGATTGCAGAGGAGGGGGAAGCGGGGGTTCGCAAATGGGGGGGGGGGGGGGGGGGGAGGGTGGTTGCAAGTGGTGCCACGCGGGGGAGGCAAAATAAACAAAGAGCTAAACTTACCTCGACGGGTCCCGTGTCTTCTCTACTCCTGTTCTCCTGCCTCCTACAGGTACAGGAAGCAGGCAGCCAGGCGTCCTCCCCTAAGCCAACCATAACGCTGCAATGGCAGCGTTGTGATTGGTCTGATCGCCGTGGCACGGCGCTCAGCCAGGGGCTGGAGGGGTGGGCATGTTCTCCCTGCATGGAGAACAGGTAAGAGCACATGACTAGTTTGGGCGTCCCGAAAATGCCGGCCAAACACTCACTGCACACTTTGGAGTGGGCAAACCACTCCTGCCATGTTCGGAGAGCAGAGCAGCCCCACCCACCCGCCATAGAGCAGCAGAACATATCAGGAAGCATAAAATGATAACTTAAAGTTATTATCATTTTATGTTTCTCTTCTTTACACTGCTTATATGCAGTGGTCAACGCTCCTCCGCCATAGCACAGGAGCTGCACCTGGTAATGTCTCTTGTTTGTACCTGTGCCCCTGTTTAAATATGCACCCTGGAGCAAACCGGGACAGAGACTCTGTTATATAACACAAGACCAGAAGAGCTGGAACATACATATCAGTTACAGCAATTGTGATTGAATTCGCCCATCTCAGCCAAGGTCCAACTCAGTCACTTTCCCATCTACACCGTTTCATGTGGATACCTTTTGAATACTACGCACACCAGGCTAGCTACACTTCTATGAAAACTGCAATGCCATTCCAACAGTGAATGCTTCTGTAATTGGCATTTCTTTGGCCATAACTAGTGGGTGACATTACTTAAGAAATCTTGGTCACCCTATTTTTCGGTTCCATTCTTTGGGTCCACTTACCAATACATCATAGGTTTGTCTTGTGTTAAATTGCTTTAGATGAATAAAAATATAGGTCACAAACGTTTACAATATCCAGGATATTCCTAAATATGTCAGATATATAAGTAGAGAACATCTCACTGAATATGTGCCTTCTGCAAGATTAATCCCAAATTACTAAACATAATTAGGTACTTAAGAGAATCAACATTTGAAATCATCTGTAGGAGTTATCGCTCTAAAGGTCTCTGCTCAGTGTTTGTAGGGGGCACCATAATAAGCGCCAATATGCATGTCTGCTATCCTACTATATGCATACAATGAAGTAGCTTCTTTGTGAAAGGAACTGTGATTTTGAAGAAAGTTATCTACTGGGACGTACGCCACATGCAGAACATAAAGGTGTAAGGAGGCTGAGAGAGACATATTGGTAAAACGGAAGGTGCAAGTTAGTAAAGAAAGGACCAGTGGACAAGACAGATGTCATATTATGAATGTGTAGCAAAGATTTTAACTGCTGTTTCGTTTAAAGAGAGGTCTTGGGGAAGAGGTGGATTTCTGAAGGAAAAAGTCTAATATATGAGTTTTCTGCTATCCATGGGTTATGTGAAATTTTGGGGTGATCTTAATCATCCATGAATTAAGAGGCAAAGAATAATTACTTAGAGGCCTTCTAGAAGGACACACATGGGAACATAGACCCTCTTGGTGAAAGAGGGCCAGGAGACACAGGTCAATAATCTTATCTAGTGCGTGACTGCCTCTCTCCCAAACCTGTGTAGGTGCTGATCTTGTGTACCTTACTGGAATGCTTCGGTCTTTGTTACTTCCACTATTACGGACACCAGGTCCTAAGCAGAACTGTGTACTAACCTGCATCTAGTCTTCCTACAGAGATGGAAAGCTGTTATAGACTGTTTAGGAGCTTACTGGACATTTGAATCAGAAGCAAGGATCCAAACAGCAGGGGATTTTGACCACGCAAGAAACCTAAGAAATGTATGCATGCTTCAACCAGAATCTGTGAAGCTTAAGGGTGTGTTTTTTCAATGAACTCCAGAGAGTCCTGGTGCTAACCCATATTAATAACTCATGTCAAGCATAAATGTAGATTAGGGGCACAGACTAGAATAAACTTTGATTATATTATTATGGCACCTGAGGTGAACCATTGTGCCGGCACACAAAATGATCATTGGGAAATAATCCAGTGTCAGCCCATACAGGTTCCTTGTAGACTGCAAGAGTAATTCTGCCTTTGGAAAATCTCTTTGCAAATTAAATACTAGCAAGTCCATGAGGAGAACATGCAAATATGCTTAAAATAGGGTCAATTCAACTTTTAATGCTGGCTGGTAAAGCTCTAGTACTACTACATAACATGCCCACATCAGTAAGTTTCATGATAAAATCATATGGGTCTGCCCAGGGATTAACCTAGGCTATGATATATGTCATGTCATGTCAAAGCTTTGGTCGAGTTGCATACTCATAAAAGCACAACATACATTTTAAAACAACATAATTAATAATTCAATCAAATACATTTTATAAAACAGTTGTGCAAGCTTTGAAAAATATAAAAATGGCACATAATAAAACAATTATCAAATCAAATTAATAGAAAGGGCTCTTCGCCTAATGGACCAGGCCCACCCCAGATATTTAGCTGTACCCATAACAATAGGCACCTCAGTGGTGGTGCAGATAATTCTCTGTGCCTCAACTGCACTATTTATCCCGAGTTTCTTACAAACTGGAGCTAACCAAACCCTTCTTGGGGTGGCGTAGGCATTACAAGCAAATAGGAAGTGACCCACACTTTCATTGGCTGTACCACAAGCTGGGCAGCACAGGGTATTCAAACTCTTCCACCTGCCTGTTAAATATCTTAAGGGGAGGGAGCTAGATCTTAGCTGGAAAAACAACTTCCTGTCCATGGGGACAGTAATACTGTCCCAATACTGTTCTAAGACGGGACACAGTTTAGTTTCCAGAAAGCGGCCACCTATTGAATCAGATTTAGCCCCCCTCCAAAGCCTACCATCTATCCACTCCCAGTACATAGTTTTAAGGGTATTTTTACTTGGAAAAACTTCCCCCGCAGGGTTGTTCCATAGATCGGAAAGACCCAGTTCGCCTAGCATGACCCTTAAGTTTTTCAGCCAAGGTATTTTATGGAAGGTGTGTGGCGCCTCGGGGTCGCCCTGTCTGTCTGGTGTAGGTGTGAGCGAGGGTACTGACTCCTCGAATAGACTTACAGACACCGGTAATCTGGGTAATGCAGGTTTTATTGATTTAAAGGTTCTTTTTCTGTGTAGGGTTTTCCTGTAGTACGGCAGTGGGGTCTCTGTATCTTCCGTTAGTCTTTGTTGGCGTTTCTCAATCGCTTTCCGCCTCTCGTCCCGGTGTCTTCTGGGACTGGTGGTCCGGGCGTCGTCCTCCACGATGTCGTGGCGTCTCGTCCGTGCAGGGAGGAAAGACAAGGTCGTTTTAGATACTGTTCTGCCCAACAGCACAGGGTAGGGAGTGAGGGAACACACGTGCGCAAGTATTCGACTAGGGTCCACAGTGCAGGGGTACGGAGGGAGGGGACGTGCACTGGATGTGAGTCAGGAGCTCTTATGGGGGTTTACGCCACTTAAAACCCGCCCAGCCCGAAAGCCTTGATCGTACCTCTGGTAGCCACACTTCCCTCGGTGAAGTGTGGCTGGGCGAAGCGCCTTCCTGTTGGCCTCCTGGCTTGTCGGAATCTGCTCCCGTTGACCTGCTACGTACAGCGCTCCTCTCTCCTTCCTCGTCTCTGACCGTCGCCTCGGTTCCCCTCCGTTCTCTCTCCTCCGGTCTAGTCTCCGCCTCCGTCCTCCGATGTTCTCTCTCTTCCGGGCTCGCCTCTACCTCCGTCCTCCAATGTTCTTTCTCCTCCACCTCCTGACTCTGCTCCGCTCCGCCTTCGTCGTCTCTCCTCCGCTCCCGCCTCTCCTCTGCCTCTGCTCTCCAACTCCGCTCCCTTTCGCACTTGTCCTCCTCTTCACCTCGCCTGCCGTCTCTCTCACCTCCGTCGCCTCAGAGTGTAAAACACACCTGGTATGAGTCTCGGGCGGCCTTTACCTGGTATGAGGGGGTGTGCCCTGTGACGTTGTCTTGTTCTAACTCCGCCCAATTAAAGAAGCAGGGCTCGCCACTTTCTTCCGTGTCCGTGTCGTCCAGGACGTCTGTGTCTCTCCAGGCCCCTGTATGCTGGTCAAAAAGAGGTGAGACAGGTAAGCCTGGCGGTCCCAAGTCCTCCCCGTTACAAGGTGTCAATTTTAATTATTGCTAGGAACCCATCTGCATAGTGCCTAATCTCGGGAGTAGACCAGAGACGTCTCCAATATAAGATTGGACGCAGTCGTGCTCGATCGCTAACAGTTCTTCTCCCGAGATCAAGACTAAGCGGGATTAATGGGGTGCTCTGGGGAAGTCCCGTAATTCCCCTAAGAAACCTGTTCTCTACTATCTGTAGGGAGGTGAGCTTTTAAAAGCCCCACAGTTCTGCCCCATATAGGGCGGACCCTATTGCCTTACCATCATATACAGCAAGGACAGGTTTTATGGGCTTCGTTTTTGATCTTTTATGCTCCACCCGTAGAGCCCCCGAAATCTGCACATGTTTTAGGACCGCTTTTTCTATATGGCGGGACCAGCCCTGGTTGGTTGCTATTTGTACTCCTAAATAGGTGAACTCCCTGACTATCTCAAGCTCAATGTTATTCATATATATCCTAGGGCAAGGTTTACATCCTCGAGAGAAAGCCATTAACTTGGTCTTGCCTACATTAACCTCAAGACCATGCTCCAGGCAGAACTCATCGAAGATATTTAAAGCACGCTGTAGCCCAGCGGGAGTCTTAGACATTATTAACGTATCGTCAGCGAACATCAGGATCGGAACCCTGAGGCCCGCTAACGAAGGAGCGTCCACGCTGGCATTCAACATCCTGCCCACTATCCCGTTGATATATAATGTAAAAAGCACGGGTGCCATTGCACAACCTTGACGAACCCCTCGTTCCACCGGAAAGTCGATGGAAGATTGGCCGTCCAGCCCCCATTGGACTTTAGCGAAATTGCTCTCGTGTAACCTCATGATTAGGGTGAGCAATTCTGCTGGAATACCTATCTTGTTTAAAACTGACCAGAGCTTACTTCTTGGAACTAAATCAAATGCAGCCCGCAAGTCGACAAAGGCGACATACAGGCTGCCCCTACCAAGAAGTACCGTACCCCAGCGCAACATTGTAAATCGAAACACCTGGTCTACAGTGCTGGTGGCCCTCCGGAAGCCTGCCTGAAAAGGGGAAAGAGAATTAGTCTCATCCACCCATTCCATAAGTTTGTTTACCACCATCTTCCCAATCACTTTTTGGATAGTGGCAATCAAACTTATTGGCCTATAATTGGCCGGAAGGGATCGATCTCCCTTTTTATGTATCGGTATAATAATGGCCCCCTTCCATTGGTCTGGGACTAACGCACCTTTTGCAATGGCATTCCCCAACAGGAACACATACCTGACCCATCTATTTTTATCATGTTTAAAAACATCCGAGGGTATCCCATCTATACCCGGGGCCCTACCCCCTTGTGCAGAACATATTGCCAGTTCTACTTCTTTTGCAGAAAACAAATTGACTCTGGGAAATACAGCTGGAATTACATCCCCGCCACCTTCTCCTTTATCTCTGCATATTGGGGCCTAAAATAGTTCACCCAAGCGGACTCTGGAACATTATCAGGTTTGATTGGGATGCCACCTCTGCCCCCACTTCACTAACTTCAAAAAAAGCCTTGAATCCTTGGCTCCAGAGGCCTCCTTTAGATCATCCCAGTACTTCTCGTCCCAGATTTTTTTTGCCAAGGAGATACTTGAGTTATATTGCTTCCTTGCTGCCCTGATTGCAGCCCTGTCCCTATTTCTAATAGCATTACCCAGGGTTAATCTAGCTACCCTACACTGTTGATTAAACCACCTAGCTGGTTTAGGGGGTGCTATACGATTTCCCTTGCACGCTCTCATAAAATGCGGTCTTAAAAGAGCGAAAAGGTTGTTATGGATATCAGTAATTGCCCTGGATCCTGGGACTATAGAACTTGCTAATTCCATGGCGGCGAGAGCATTATCCACCTCAGAACCAATATAGTCCATAGACACTACATTCACCAGGACAGATGGCCATTTCACTCTGCGCATATCGTTTGACATGTCCGGGGGCAAACCATCACTTGCCTTGAAGTGGAAATGGGCAGACTTCCACCATGTGTGAGACACACAGAGGCGGTTGTGATCACGTTCTATCCTACCCTTAATTTCCATATCACAAACCCCCTGCCAGAGGTTAAGACTACATATAACAATCTATCCTACTTCTGTTGTGACCGTTATCAAATGTACACACTCCCTCCTTATCTCCTTTTGTTCTCCCATTAAGGGCCCTCATCCCATGTTCCAAACACATAGCATTTAGGAGAAGTATATCCTTCGTCCAGCGTTTGACAGGGGCTAGGTTCAAAGAAGGGACTCCCCAGAGATTGTCTTCCTCCTGCCCCAAAGGGTCTTTAGTACTATCTAGGGGTTCAAAAGTCCTATTCAGATCCCCAGCTATTATTACTCGATTTCCAAGGGACTTAGTTTGCAAAAAGGTGGATAGGGCCTCTAAGGTGGCTGAACTCCCAGTGTTGGAGCCTCTAGCGTAGACATTATACAAATCTATCGCCCCCCACTTTTCAGAGGAGATTCGCAACATTAAAATGTCTCTGCAACCCAAATCCCACATTTTCATCGTAATATCCATGCTCTGTCTAATCCAAACTGTGAGGCCTCCCTTGGGTCTACCCCTGGGACCTCTACTTGCAGGAATTGAGAAGTTTAAATAACCTGGAAGGTAAATAGGGTCACAAGCCCATGTCTCCTGAAACAAACACAGTTCATACCCATTGATAAAATCAATCCAAGGTTGTAATGTCAACTTGCTCCCCAAGCCTGCAATGTATAAAACTCCCCACAACAAGTCCATCCCTGCATACTGTTTTTATAGAGCTGGATATAGGGGGGTTCACAGGGTCATCATCACGCTCTCCCCAGTTTTGGTCATTGTCCAGAATGTTTTGCTCCACACCATGAGAGTCAGTAATACTTAATGGAAGTAGTTCCCTACTCCCCAGTTTTGGACCTAGGTCCCCAATAGGTGCCACATCGAATACAATCTTATCACCAGTAATCGCTTCATTTAGCACAACATTAACATTCAATTCAGGGACATCCAGGTTCCAGCATGAATTCCAACAAAATGTTCCTCCCCAACTATTCCAATAGTCAGACTTTGGTCAACAGCCCCATCCCAAACATTGCATACCTTCCAAAGAATTATAATTTGGGCCATTGCTATGGGTTTGCCATTGCAATGGAGTAATAGATGGAGCAACCTCCACCAACGAAAAATTATTGGAGCAGCTTAAATTCCTAGGCACACCTACTTGGGCACAGATTTGCCTTGGGTAAAAAAAAATGTAAGGTCCACGATGACAATTCCACCACTACTTGTTCCCCAGCCCTGCCTTGTTATCCAACCAGCCACCCTGGGGTCTTGAAAGTTAATAATACAATCCCCCCCGAGTTTTTGGGAGTATAACCAATCCAATCAGTCCTTCTTACCCCTATTATCAGCCCGTCCACTTCCCCTGGTAGTGGTCTGTTCACCCTTAACCAGTGCATTACCTTGTTTTTGAGCATCTGGAAGGTTTCCCTTTGTCCAACTAGAAGAGATGGTACATTTGTAAGGACCGCAACGTAGGGATAAGAATCCGGGGTAAGATTCATAGGGGGTATCTTTTGAGGAGGCTTCATTGGATGGGATGGAGGTTGTATAGTAGCTGGGACAACGGGACGAGATATAGGGATATTTAATGTTGGCTGGGGATTAGTACGTGGAACATTACTTAACCTGGAATCGTTGTTAGCCACTGTTCCAACATTATGGTGGGTTTTAGGAATGCTTGATGTGGGCTGGAGATTATTAGGAAAAGAAGTGCTACCCTGCAGACATTCTTTATTTTTGCCCATGGGCACCAGGTCTGGGACCTTAGTTGTTTTTTTCCCTGAACTAGTAGCCGGGCAGGCTGACACTGCAGGTTTAGTCAATTTGCTTGGTCCCTATTTCAGGGATCCATTTGTAATTCTTGCTGTAGGAGACTTTATCTCGATGATAGGCACGTTTTTTTCCTTTCCAATGGTTTCCTGACACTTGCTACTCTCATTTAACCTAGATTGGGATTTGATTAGAGACTTTGTACTGAAAAAATTATCAAGGGTGGCCTGCTCCAAATGATCCAAGCGACTAATTATCTTGTTAACTTGGTCCTCTATGGGTGCCAAAAGGGACCTTAATAGCTTTTCCTGCTCAGGTATCAGTGGATGTATTGAAGGAGCGTTCACAACTAACCCATTCCCCTGGGAGTCATTAGTGGTAAGGCTTGGACTCACTACAAGAACATTTCCCCCCTCTTTTAATGGGTCACCACTTTCGCTGACCATACTATGCTCCTTTCGTATGGACAGAGAATTTTTCGCGACTTTCCTGACTTTAGTTGGAGGTTTAGAGGAATAACATTTCCTCGGAGCGGTACTCCTCTTTCTTTTCGCGCATGATTTTAAAATAAGCGCACTATTGGACACACTAGATTCAGCTATACAGTTCGGGGAGTCAATAAGATTTACAGAAGGAGTCGTAGACGGAGTGGAAATCTCCGATCCCAAATTAGAAACACCCTCGGTTTCCGAGATTAAAAGAGGTAGTTTAAGTACTTCAGACACAACAGGCAGGGTTATGGACGACAAGGGGGTGACCAATGCCGGGAAGGCTTGCGGTAAACGTTTATCCGCAGAATTCTTAAGAATCTCAATAGACAGCCTACGCTCGGCGCTTTTCTCTGCTAAAGTAATTTCCTTATCAATATCCTGAGTAACACGGTTAAAAAATGTATCTAGTGGGCCAAGGATGGTTAGTCCACCCTCAGCCTGGGTTGGGACCAAGCTTGTGCTATTTTGTGATAAGGACATTATTTACAACCCCCCACAGCGAGACTTAATACTTTTGTCAAAATGACTCAATATTACACATATTAAAAAGAGTCTGTACAAGCCCACAAGCTAACAAAGACAATTACTTAGCCCTGGGTGTCAATAAGGTGGCCCAGCCCGGCCTCCTCCGGCCCCTGACGGCCACAGACGGTCCCGCCCTTGTCCCGGGCTTCTCCCGGGCACGCTCCCGCGCTGCGGGACACGGCTGCTACAGTTATACAATCCAAATAATAAGGAGGAGGAGCCTGCAGGGAGAGCGTCCCAGGTGGTGGCGGTTGGGGATTGCGGGCGCTCCTGGGACTTGTAGTCCTGCGCCGCAACAAGCTCGCAGCCCTGCACAGTCAACCTCCTACAGGTAGCCCCACACGAAGCGAGACCCGCGCAGCGGGTTCCGCGAGCAGTTAGGTTGAAGGCGGGGGTAAAAACAGCAGTCCAGGGTCCCAGCTTGAGGCAAAAGCTATGATATATTAATCCTTCTGTATCTGTTATACCAAATTAGCCTATCACACTTGGCATCTTATTATTGACTGTCATTTGTTTCTTAAGTTAAGCAAATGGGATCTGTGTCCATTGTATCGTTGCTGTGAAACTTCCAACAGTAAAACTGCAACTGAGCTATCATTAGGAAAGGAGAAGATATCATTTTAAAGTGCTTTACACTTTTTGTGGCTATATCATTTGAAAAGCACTTTTTGATCTTTGAATTCACATCGTCAATTTAGCCCCTAGTAGGCACACTAAAATATACTCAATTTGTTTAACACATTTGTTCAAATTGTGAGAAAATATAATAAAAATAACTATACCATAAAGCATTTTGATGTACAATGCTTGTATTTGACTGCAAGTCTCTGCAATAATTCTCCTTTTACAGGAAGGCCATAAAGTATGCACCAGCTACACATAGGGATTGGTTTCATGATTTTCTTTCATGCACAAATATGTTTTTCAAAGTCATATGTGGCTCACGAGGTCTAACAATCGGGAAGGAAATGATAATCTCTTTCCAGAATTATAATTAGTCACTAAGAGGTTTTAAAACCTAAAAGTGAGACCAGTCAGACATCACACTTCAATCACATCAACTACAGTTTAGAAATCATTAGAGGGGTTAAAAAATATTTTCACCAGATACACTGTTAAAATACCTTGATTGGGTACCTAGGACATTGAGTTTTCACTCATCCTGGCTCTTTTTATAGTCAATATAAATGTAAGCAACTTGAGGTCGACTATATTTCCAGGTAAGAACAAACTAGATTGTTGGGTGCCTAATCAATAAATTATGAAATGTGTTATGTATAAAGCAATGCATCTCTCAGACCGTAGGTCAATGGATTTTACCACTACATATACCTACTCCAGTGTGACTGTTTACAGTTGTTCGGTTTAAGATTTTGTATTGTATTTCTATGTTTACATTTGTCAGTGTAATTCAGAAGTGATTCTAAATCGTTGATGGACTCAACAAGTCATAATTTGTGCACTCGGTCACTCATCTTTGTATTCATCCATCTCGTGACTCATTCTTGCATTCACCAATGTAAACAACCAGAGTAAAACACACAAACTCAAGAACATATGCATGGCAGGCATATGCTTAAAATAACAAATAAAATCAAATATAGCAGGAGGTGACAGTCTTGCAATGGTACTGTAAACCAGTAGCGGCTGGCATGAATTGGGAGGGGATGTAAAAAAAGAAAAAATTAATTAACCTTCTCACCGCTCTCCTGCTCTCTCCAACGTCGTCTCAGTCTCTCCTCTGCGGGACTGGAACAGAAAGCAGCCAGGCTTCCTCCCCATAGCCAATCACAACACTGCAATGCAACGGTTTGATTGGTCTGAGCACCGTGGTTCGGTGCTCAGCCAGTGAATGGGGGCCTGGGCATGTTCTCCAGTCAGGCTGTAATACAGCCTGCATGGAGAACATGCGAAGTGCGTATGACTGTTAGACCGGCCCGAGAGGGCTGGCTAAACAGTCATGTGCACTTAGGAGTGGGCAAACAAATCCTCTCCTGCTCTGAGAGCAGAGCAGCACCACCAGCCCTGCAAAGCTCCCCAGCAGGAACAAATACAATGATAATAAACCTTGAGTTATTATCATTGTATTTGTTCTTTCTTTCAATGCTTTGCAGCAGTGGGGCAACTCTCCTCCGCCTTAGCAGAGGAGCTGCCACTGCTGTATACAGGGTTTCACTGTTTTATAGTTTCAGCATGGCCAC
The DNA here is from genome assembly GCF_964261635.1 of Lissotriton helveticus. Lineage (NCBI taxonomy): Eukaryota > Metazoa > Chordata > Amphibia > Caudata > Salamandridae > Lissotriton > Lissotriton helveticus. Next base: position 559,949,741 of record NC_136057.1, on the reverse strand, counting down.
CATAATTTGAACCAGCAAGTTGGCCATCTCTGAATGGTGAAACAATGATTCACTACAGACAGTGACATTCCCTTGATGGTCAGCTCGTTTAGAGGCTCAGGTAGCACAGGATGTGGTGCACTGCAGATGAAAGGAGTGACAAGCTTCCGGCCAATTAGCACGGTCTTTGGAGCCGTAATATGCTCTAAAAATAAAAAGAGAAGGCAATAAAATAAAAACAATCAATAAAAAGAGAAAATGGAAAACTAAAGAACATTCCCACCCGACCTGGCATCAAAGCACTCATTTTCATGCAGATGTGCATATGTTGTCACTCACAGGGCAAAAGAGCCAACAACTAAAGTGGGGGTGACCATTTGCTCTATAATGTATGCTGTCATAGATAGAAATGGAGTAAATGACACTCATACAGACGAATGGCAGTAGAGGGCTGACGTTAAGGTATGTAAATACATTTATATCTATAGACATGAAGGATTCCTTGCAAAAGCCGGTTGCATCCACCTCACAAGTCCGGTGCGAGTTACGGATGCTAGGACCCGTCTATAATCAAAGGAAAAATTGCATCCCAGTCCAGGACGTAAAATGCTCGCACAGTAAGATTGCGGTCTCAGATCACAGGTTTTATTACTGGAAATGCGTTTCGACCTTGCAGCTTTTTCAAAACAAAGAAAAGACTGCAAGGTGGAAACGCTTTGCAGTAATGCAACCTTTGATCTGAGAATGTAATCCTGGAGTTCAAGTATTTTGTGTCCTGCACTAGGGACACATTCTTTCCTTTGAAATGGATAGACATCTATATATTTTGAATGATTTTTTATTAAAAAAAAAAGATCCTGGCAGACAATTTGGGATTGAGTATATGTCCAGGTAGGAACAGACTAGATTGGTAGGTGGCAAATGAATACATTATGACTGTCTAATGCAAGGTATCTCCTGACCCAAGGTCAACGCATTCTACCACTCCATAGGCCTACTCTAGTATTTGTTCTCCTTTTGAAACCTGAGGTTGCCCAAAACTAGTAATACTTCCCCTGCTCTATGGTGTATGGTGGCATAGATGGAAATAGAGTAGATGACACCCATACAGACCATTTGCAGTAGAGGGTTGGCTGAAAGCTCATCAACAGATATACATCTATATATTTTGAGTGGTTTTGAGTGACTTTTTTATTACAAGATCCTGGCAGACAACTAATCCTGTTAGACCTTCTGAAGAATTATTGCAGTGCAAACATTCCATAGCTAGAATTTGCCAAAGGGGTTGTCAAGCACCAAAATCCTTGCCTACAAATGTAACCTGTGATATTCCATGTAAAAAAGTGCATGTCAGCAGGCTTTAACATAGTGCAATAACAATCGACCTTTAAAGGCCAACGGGGTTTAACACTCCAGTTTCATGAAAAATACTGCCTTGGCATGAATTGTTTTTAATAAGCACATCAGACATCCGGCATCTGAAATAACCTTTCCCAATTAACAAATGATTGCTAGTCGCATTAACCAACACAGATCTACTGCTTTAATTTATTTATTTATTTTATTTTATTGAATTTGTATTGCGCTCAGCTACCCATAAAGGGTTTCCCGGCGCCAGGGACAGCCTAAAGAAAGAAAGATAGGTAGTTGCTGAAACAGGAAAAGCAAAAAACATTTGACCAACTAAAACAGAAAAGTTTTTAGCTTTTTACGAAAAGCCAGAAGATTGGTCTCCGTTTTGAGCGTCAACGGAAGAGCATTCCACATCTTCGGCCCCAAATGGGCAAAAGAGCGGCCTCCCATTTTTGTCAAGCGAATTCTAGGAATTACAAAATTGGCTTGATTTGATGACCTAAGGGGACGATTTGGCTGGTATGGCCGGACAAGATTGTGCAAGTATGTGGGAGCGGAACCCTGACGGATTTTAAACATAAGGCACAGTTTTAAAAGCTACACGGTCAGCAATTTTTAACCAATGAAGGTCACATAGGGCTTGTGTTGCAGACATTCTACGTGGAACATTGCACAAAAGGCGGGCAGCTGAGTTCTGCACAACCTGGAGTATATTCATTGTGGCTCTATCAGCTCCCAGATAGAGCACATTGCCGTAGTCGATACGGGACATTACAAGAGCCTGGACAACAGTTCGACGAGTAGACTCAGGCAGCATCCAAAGGATCTTCCGCAACCAGCGTAGAGTATTAAAGCAGATTGCAGCGACCTTAGTTGCCTGTTGACGCATCGAAGTTTCTCGTCGATTAGAAAGCCGAGGTTACGAACAACTGGCACGGGGGTAGGCAGTGGACCCATGTCACTGGGCCAGTGTCTAGAACCCCACAGATCTTTATGTTTGCCAAGTACGATAACCTCGGTCTTATCACCATTGAGTTTTAGCAAGTTAACCTGCATCCAGGCTGCAACCCGAGAAAGGCCGATTTTAAGGGCAGAGGTGTCCTGAGACCTACTGTCAGACAGGGAGAACACGATCTGCGTATCGTCTGCATAGGAGTAAATAGACAGACCGGCGTCCTCTACAATCGTAGCAAGGGGTCTGATGTAAATATTGAACAACAGAGGGCTCAATATAGACCCCTGCGGAACGCCGTAAGCAGATGAACAGATCGCCGATTCAGCTTTGGTTGAAAATACCTGAAAGGTACGCTCATTAAGAAATGAAGCCACCCAGGCAAGCGCAGATCCTGCAACACCAAGGGAGTGAAGGGACTCTAGAAGAATGGAATGCGACACGGTATCAAAAGCCGCGCTTAAATCTAATAGTATAAGCGCAAAGGTCTCACCACTATCAATACCGTGTCGGAGTCGCTCAGTCACCCCCAGGAGTGCGGATTCGGTGGAATAATTGGCGCGAAAGCCTGATTGGGATGGATGGAGATATCCCGTATTTTCAACAAATTCGTTTAGCTGAAAGTTGACATGACGTTCTAGTATCTTAGAACAAGCTGGCAGCAGGGATATAGGCCTGAAGTTGGCCAGGTTAGTAATGTCCATACCAGATTTCTTCTGTAGGGGAACGACCATGGCGTGTTTCCATTCCTGTTCCATCCGAGATTCACTGAGAGAGATGTTAAGTAACCTCATTAGGAATCTACGTGGTTCAAGGTCAAGTTGTTTCAATATCCTCATAGGGACAGGGTCCCGAGGAGATCCTGACCTGATGCTTTTCAGGCACAACAGGAAGGAAACATCATCAAATAATTTCCAGTTGTGCAGAAACTCAGTGGGAGGGACAGAGACATTACAGCAAGAGCCAGATAGGAAGGGATCAATAGGGGGTGGAAGGGAAATTAAGGATTGGTGAATGTCTTGAACCTTCGATATAAAAAAGTCCGCAATAGCATTACAATGTTTACCATCTAAAGCCGGCAACACAGGAACAGTGTCAGCACCTGTAAGTTTATTGACAGTAGCAAAAAGAGTCCGAGGACAATTTTGCACTGCAGTGATAGTAGAGGTAATGTAAGCTGCCTTGGCCCGTTTACAGTTGGCATGATAAGCTTTTAGCTCATCCTTGTAAATCAGTTTAGAGGGAATGGAATAGAATCTTCTCCACTTCCTCTCCAAGGTTTTACATTTAGCACATTGGATTTTTAACTCATCCGAGTACCAAGGTGCTGGGGGACGCAAAGATCGAAATTTACTGCCTGAACAAGGGGCATGCACAGATACTGCATCTGTTAGCCACCTAGTAATTGGGGCATTCAAATTCTGCTCAATATTATTGAGAGAAGGAATAGTCTTCGTCAGATGCAGATTAAAAGTGGCTATATCGATTTTGTCCCATCGATAAGAGGGTTTTGTTTCCTCTACATAAACATTGGCTGTATAAAGACCGGGCGGTAACACAAAGTGTACGGCATAATGATCGGACCACACCAGCGGGCGTGCCAGATGAGAGCACTCAAATGGAAGAGTGGAAATAACTGGGTCCAAAAGGTGACCGGCAATATGAGTAGCTCCAGTATTGCAAAGTTTGAGATTAAAAACCTCTAAGTCAGAAAGAAGAGATTTTGTAAGGGAATTATTAACATCATCTAGATGAATATTTAAATCACCAAGTATGGTGAGATTATTTGATTTCAGGAGTATTATTTAATCATAATGTTTCCCAAAAGGCGACTATCAAGTATGCGATAATAAATTATAAATGTTGAAAATTACAATGGTCAAAACAATAAAAAAAATACATCCTAAGCGGGCCTAACAAGGATCATCATAGTGCGTACCTTCTATCCCTAAGGTTTGTTCGAGTGGGTCCTAACACCAAACTCTAGCCTGCTATGGTAATCTGTGAAATTCCAAGTAACATACCTACCTACAGGCATAAGCACACTAATAGCTATCTACCAATAAATGCATATTGCCTTTGCCACGTGATTGGGACAGTAATTAGAGTAGGCCCAATAGCTCTATTATATTTTTCATAATATGGGGAAAAACGTATGAAACCCAACCAACATCATTTTTCCCAATAAACCAGTAAGACTTATAGCTTATTGGCTTGACACCATTAACCAACGCAGACCTACTGAAATATGCGCATGCTAGCAACAATGAGAAATATGTACAAAAATACAAGTAGAAATACAATTTCTATCCTTCTCAAAGGGTCCGACAAGGATTATCCGCGTTAACTTTTTCTACCCCCAGGGTTTGTCAGAGGGGCTGACCAACATCAAAACATTAGCCTACAATGGTAATTTGTACGATTTGACATAACAAAGTACCCATAAACTGCCAGTAGTACAGAGTGATGACTGTCCTGCATTAAAGGCACACTGGCTTCAAAAAAAGCGTTTAACAATAAATAAGCCATGCCTACTGCCTTTCTTATAATAAACTGATAAGACTGATGGATATAACTTTCCCTAGTGTACCAATCAGGCCTTTAACCTTTACCATTGGCTTGTCATCAAAACCAACACAGACCTACTGTACTGAGCATACACTTACCCACAGGGAAACCATCAGGAATAAAGTCCAAAAATTACAAATGTATACAAAATTGCATGTGGAAAATCTCTCCTCTCTCCTAAGAGTGCCTGACAAGGAATATAGCAGGGCAAATCTTCTACCCCAGTCAGAGGGGCTAACCAACCCCCCTAACCCTTGCCACACATGGTAATCTGGGAGATTCCATGTAAAAATAGCTCTCTGTAGGCTTTAGCCCCGTCGCTGCGGGGGTAATTCCCCCATGGCGCAGGAGGTCGAGCACGGCGCCGCGGTGCTCGTGACGAGCCCAGCTCATCACGTGTCCAGGTCCAAACTGGGAACCAAAACCGGCCCTGAAAAAAGTGCTCGGCCGCGCCGCTCCATCCCCCCCCCCCCCCCCGGGGCGTTGGGGGTGCCGCTAAGCTCTTATGCTGCAAAAACGACCATGTAACAAAAACGGCCCACAGGGGCCCAAAACCTGCCCCCACCCGTGTGGCGCACTGGGAAATTGTCCGGTGTCGCTACAGCCAGTCCGGCCCAACATAAGTCACAGTGGAGCTGTGCTCATGACGAGCTGGGCTCGTCACAACTCCACCCACTGATTAATTTTCCCGCACAGGCGGGTAATCAATCACGCGTGGGCGAAGCGCAACCGTTATGACGAGCCCAGCTCATCATGAGCTAACCTCCACTGTGACTCATAACGAGCTGGGCTCGTCATGAGCACCGAAGGAGTGAACACAGAATAATAACAAATCACCCTTAAATGCCAACTTGACTTTAATGCATGCTTTGCACTATAAATGTGTCAGACCTATTGCTACGTTTTCAAACTAAGCAGATATGAACTTGATCATCCGCTTGACCAACTCAACCCTGCTGAATCGTGCATAAACTTTCCCACAAGTACAGTACGAGAACTCTTGTGCAGTAAAGGTAGACAACGTAAGACCAATCAAATGATTCTCATAGGAATCAACTGGGGTGGGGGTGCAGGGAGGGGATTCCTAAGACCCCGCATGTTTAACTAGTACTTCCGAAAGCTTTTTTCTGTAGACCATATAATGTATGGTGACAGCTGCGCTGTCAACCAGATCCCAAAAGAATGAATGAGTGATTAGAGTGCTGGTGGAAATATGGGATGTCCCTACAACAGACACTTTTATTGCTCCCCTAGAAACGATAGCCCTAGTTTGTTATTACACTGAATTTCAAATAATGTTTTTTTGCTAGCACTCTTACCTCTATAATAAAACAGGCAAAGATCGGAAAGCACAAACCACCGTTTCTTCCACAGTTTCATCCCAGAGCCATCCTGTAAGAAAATAAAACGTAAGCAAGCATTCACCAAAAACTTTGCAAGATCACTTCTGCGGGTGGGTAGCTGTCAAACCTAAATATCTTAATTATAGTTTACACATCAAATAGCTATGCTAATCTGGTCATATATGTACTACAGGCCACTTGAAAAAAACATGATGTGCGGCTGTTGCATTTTCCACTTAGTTATGGAACTCGTGCACTTGCTACAACTTGTTCTGATATCTGCTGCGTAATTTACAAACCCCAACAAAATAACTGCTTAGTGCATGTAGTGTGGCACAGTAGCAAACATTTTGCAAAGATTAAATGGCTACCTTTAAGTTGCTGATTGGTGTATTCAGATATTAAGTTGGCACCAACGAAGTGAAGCATTTTCCCAGCCATTATTAATGTCCCCAAGGGATGTTATTCATGTCCCCAAGGGATGTTCTAGGTGTGTGTTTTGTTTGCAGCACCAGAAAATCCTTTCATATTTAAATATAAATGAAATATTTAAATACAATTCAATTAGGGCTGCAATCAATATTTCCTCTTTGTGGTGAAACTGTTTTGTTTTATTATTCATGCAAAAATTATATTGCACCGCAGACACTGTTCATAAAACAGCAGTTTCGAGAGAACACTCTCATAACAAATATTCTAAACATTTTGCTTCCCTTCTTAAGACCTGATGTGTTCAAAGTGGCGAATAGTGAGACAACCCAATTTTACATAAGAAATTTACAATTCTATTCTGCAAGTCTGTTTTTAAAGTTAAAGAGGTGCTTCAAGAGCTCTGTCATGTGGATGCAGAGTAAAATTGGAAAAAAGGAGTGTGCTTTAAATTCAGCTCCGCCGGCAAAGATACACTTGTAACGCGGAGTCCAGGCCAAAATCCGCCAAAAGGCTGAGTGACGGAGTTTTTCCTTGCATGCGGCTCACCAACGGGAAGTTGGCAAGCATGAGTGAGAATTGCCGTCCCCTAGCGCCATTTTGAGGAACTATGAGGGCACCAAGGAGATTTTCTCAACACGGACGGTGGCAACCATTTGCAGCGAATGTGCAATGCAGGCATCCTTTCCTTGGGCACAGCACTGCGCGTTTCGTAGAAGTTATTTTCTACTGGGAAGGAGAAAGGAGACTAATTAATTGGAGTTCTAGTGCTCCCATAAAAACGAAACTATTTGTTGCTGTTGTGTAACGTTTTGCATATGAGCTTTTGGGCCTGAATACTTTTACTTCACAGGAAACCTTTGGCATTTTGCAAAGCACAGGGATGCCTTTTGCATCGATGTGGGCTAACAAAAGGGCGACATAATTCTTCCATCGAATGTGTCCCATAATTTGTTTTACCTTTCTGCAAAAAGAATCTGCCTTGCTATATGGTTTTATCCTCCTGTGTTGCATAATTCCAGTGGCCATCCATATGTATATAAAATGTAAAAGCCTTTGGACGGCTACGCATATGTTTACGCATCTCAATGCTCATTTAGTGTACAAATATGGTAACGTTGTCAGCCAACATTTAGTAGACCCTGGGCTTTTCTTACTAGCATACCTTGAAAGGGAGTCCCTCAAGCCATAGTTAGGCTGTCTGGCACAGGGAGATAGGCCTTATTAGACCTTTTGGTCTGGTTTTCGCTTATCTGCATTCTCCTGAAGGAGTTACTTTTCAGGTCTCCCCTACAGACAAGCTTTTAGCTTATTCCTGTTGAAAGACCTTTTGTGGACCATACAAAAAAACTTACAGTGGGCTTTGTGCAAACCCACTGGTTGGCTTTCTTGTTGCACTCATTTGTTTGCGCCTTATTTGATGGATTTCTTTCCTCCTCTTAGGTTTGTCCCTCCATGAATGGTTCTTTACCATCCTTTTGACTAAAGGAAAATACTTTTTTATTTAGTACTTCCTACAAGAGCATGTGTCTTGTAGCTCTCTCACTCATGTGCTGCTTAACCATCACCTTCTCATCCCACTTTCAGTGTTGCTCTTCCCAACCCGCCCCCTCGTCTGTAGATACACAGCAACAGATATATATTTTTGTCAGGATTTGATTAAAGTGCAGTCTTTATTGAGGTGGTTTTGATAGATATCACACATCCCACATGCTGCATTAAAGCCCAGGAGAAAGCACAAAGGCAGAATTTATGGTGCTGGGAGAAAGGCAGGTTACTGTATTCATTTAGCTGGCCTTTGAGGCAGCAGGTGTACTTAGCATGACTGAAAAGGAGCTATCCGTGCTCCATGTGCTGCTGCTGAAAACCAAGAGACTGTAGCATTTTGGCATTTCTATCAATGTACAAGTCCGGTATAAAGTAAAGTAGGCCTTATTGAGTGTTTTCCATTAAGTTCTACACTTCCTTTTTTTAATTTTAATTCTTTGAAGAGTAGTTTTGTGAAAAGTTGCCATTTGCTTTTGAGTAATTAGATTTTTTTTCTCTTACCTTCTGTTGTAATAGTTCCTAAAAACAAGCATCTAGCAAAGCCATAGGATTGGCACTTGCACTATTAAAGCAAAACCTACTTACTTTGTCTATGCTTGCTTTGTGACTTGCAAACAAGTTTAGAAAGACTTTTTTTTAAAGTGTATTTTTATTGAGAGTTCATAGACATAAATAGAAGACAGACATTTCATATGAAATTCTAACATATTTGGGGGACACAACAATTGATGTAACTGTAGAGTATAAAAATGTTATCAAAACACTATTTAAATACAAATTTAGAAGTACTCGATAGTGCAGTCACAGTTCCTATGGTCATTTTCATTGAAGTGCAAGGTGCTGATTCAAATACGTACATTTTTAAGAAAAATCCTAAACCTTCCGCAAATTATAATCAAGATCTTGTTTAAGTAAAGCGCAAAGAGATACCAAAGGACCTAAGATTCAAACATGATAGTGCAGTCACAGTTCCTATATTCAAAAGGAAAATTATTTTCATTAAAGTGTGAATCAAGTACATACATTAATAAAAAATCCTATATGTTCCGCAGGTTATGATCAAGATCTTATTTTAAGTAAAGTGCAAAGAGATACCAAAGGACTTAAGATTCGAACACACTCCAGTACTACTTATATTTTCTCACTGCTCCTGATCTTAATGCATATTTCTTTTCCATCCCTTGTATTTTAGACAATTTTACTCTCCATGCATTGAAAGTAGGTACTTTGTCAGTTTTCCAGAGTTGCAGGATTAAAGATCTTGCTATTAGAGCTGCAATGAATACACTTTCGGCGTGCGTAGAGATGGCACAAGAGCAGCCCAGAATTGCCATAGATTCATTAAGTGAGATTTGGGGGTCTATTATACATCTGAGGTATTTCTCAATCTCCTCCCACAGATTCTGGATTCTTGGGCATTCCCACATATTCCTTGGATATGTGTCCAAGTGTTTTTCTCTGCACAGCGGAAACATTTATCTTCTATTTGCGGGTATATATTATGGAGGAAAGAGGGTGTTCTATAAATCAACCATTTTGAGTAATATTGCATACGTTTAAAGTTTGCTCCTCGAAATATAACTGCATTGAATTTATTTAATTTATTCCAGGTTGGCTTACTAATCTGTATGCCTTCCCTCCCCATCTATCCCTGATCTTTTCATATAACAGAAGAGAATTGTTCTCGTCAAAACTTTTAAACCAGATACTGACCTTCCGTTGTATGGGGCTGTTAAGGGCTTTGCTTGTGCTGTATTTATAACACAGTTTTTCTATATCTAACTTTTCCAGTGTAGCATTTAATCTAATAAAAGACCGTTATAAAATTATATTAGAATGTTGAAGCCCTGTCTCGATCTCTTCCCATGTTTTCCAGTAATTCCCCTTAATATAATCCTGGATCTTATCATACCCGTTTTCTTCCCACAATCTTAATGTATTTCTATCCAAAATACCCATTACTCCTGTGTGTATGTTCGCAAGTCTGGTTGAATTATTAATTCTTAGAATATCATAATATGCCAGAAGCTGTTTTTGTTTAAGTAGCCATTGTAAGGTCTTATAGCGTACTTTCTTAGGGTACTTGGTCACTCTTGAAGGATCAATGATATTGTATTCCCTTAAAATCTTTTTCATAAAAAAATTATCTACTTCTTGAGTGTCTAAAAAGAAAAACCTAAAACTGTGATGTGTAAATGTCGCATAATAATAGTCTCTAATATTCGGAAGAGATAATCCTCCTTCTGCGACCGAATAATTTAAAGTGCTAAGTGCCAATCTTGGTACCTTATTTGTCCATAGGAAAGAAGAGAACATACTATCTATCTGCTTAAAGAAGGAAGTCTGTATTGCGCAAGGAGCTGCACTGAAAAGCACATTAAAAAGTGGAAGAATAGACATTCGAATTAACGCAACCCGTCCCATTATTGATAAAGGGAGCGGATTCCATTGAGCTGAGAGCTCACCTTTTTCAATAATGGAATATGATTTAGTGAATAGAGGTCTTCTACTTTTTCTGATATATAAATTCCTAGATATCTCTTTAGACGGGTATTATATGTCTGTCTAAATTCAGTTAACAGAGTGTTTACAGTACAATTGCATAATAGGATTTCTGTTTTGGTTTTATTTATTTTATACCCGCCTATTCTTTGAAAGTCCGCAAACACTCATAACTTCTGACTGGGTGGCTATCTTCGAGTCTAAAAATAGAACAATATCATCGGCATAGAGTTTTATATTAGTCATTCCTCTAACCGGAGCCGTATGAGCTCTTTTTTCCCTAATTGCAATTGCCATTGGTTCAATAAGTAGAGCAAATAAAATCGGAGAGAGGGGACAACCTTGGTTATTGCCTCTGTTTATTTGACATGTCCCTAACGTTTAATGAGTTGATTAAAATCTGCGCCTGGGAATCACTATAAAGTTGTTTAACTAAAAATACAAATTCGTTCGGGAAACCGAACCGCTCCAGGATCGCAAAGAGCCAGTTCCATGAGACAAGATCAAATGCCTTTTCGGCGTCTAAAAACCAGATCTGTGCCTACACCTTATTAACACTAAAAAAATCCAAAGCTTGCCAATAAATAATTTGAATTGGTATAGAGCTGTCTCCCTGCTACAAAACCACACTGGTCAACCCCAATGAGTGTTCCTACTATCTTATTTAATCTGTTTGCAAGAAGTTTAGTAAAAATGTTGTAGTCAGTATTTAACAGGCTTATTGGCCTATAGGAATTCACATTTTCCCTATCTTTATCTTTTTTCAAAATACTGACTACTACTGCAGTGCGAAAAGATGCTGGCGTAACCCCCCATTCTAGTAGGTAATTGGCAAGTGTTAAAAATTCAGGGCAGAGTGTTGCATAAAATGCTTTAAAAAATTTCGCTGGAATACCTTCCTCCCCAGTGGCTTTGCAGTTAGGCAGGGAGCTGATAACCACATCTAGCTCTTCTTTTGTAAATTTTGCTAGCAGCAGTTCTTTAAAATTACTTCCTAACTTTGGAATTTGTAATTCCTGTAAAAAGCCATGGATTGTTTCCAATGTAACCTGGTGAGATGTCTGATAGACATCTTTATAATGTCTGAGGAACACCTCATCTATAGATGAAGTAGTCTCCATACGAACTTTAGTTACTTCATCATATATACAGTCAACTCTATTGCGGACTTGGTTTTCTTTTGCTTGCCAGGCTAGCAATCTCCCTGTATACTCGCTCTCTTCATAGTTTTTCTGCAGGTATATCCTACTGGCCATGTCCCCTAATTCATAATAGAAGTTCCTCATTTTTGTTTTGGCATTGAATACCTCTTGCCTAGTGGCTTGGGTCCTGTTTCTATAATACTCTTGATTTGCGTGGGCCAATCTGGTTTGTAATGCCATTCTCTCCTCCCTTTTAGCCTACTGTTTTGGTATTTCTTTGGAGGTGATTATGCCTCTCAATGAGGCCTTAAAAGCATCCCATACTATATTAATTGGGGCCGAGCCTTTATTTATGTTTAAAAAGACCCTTATCTCATTCTCGATTTCCGCACACCATTGTTGCTCTGCTAAATTTAGTTTAAGTACCATCTTCTTGGTACTTCTTTATCTATCTTACCTATGGTTATTTCCATCTTAATGAGTGCATGATGTGAGAATGCATTTGCTAAATGCTCGTATTTACCAGTTTCGAGACTATGTGAAGTAAAAAAAAAATCCAGCCTGGATGAGGAGTCATTTTGCAGAGTGACAAGAATATTCACGTTTAAGCGGGTTTTTAAAACGCCAGTTATCAAATATATCTAGATCTGTCTTACATCCCTGCAGGGCTATAGCAACTTGTGGTTTATTTTGTCGACGATCTTTTTTGATGGCATCAACCGTGGGATTTTGTAAAAAATTAAAATCACCTTCCCCTATTATTTAACCAGGTATACCTGTCAGTGCTTGCTTTAATTGTAAAATAGGGAGCGGATCATCTATAACTGGCGCATAGATTGTAGCAAGTATTTTATTTATCTGATATATTTTCCCATGTAGGAATGCCCATCTACCACTCTAACGTGTACCCACGCAAGCTGCCGGAGTGTTTCCTGGTTCGCCAAGCCCCGCCCACACGAGAGGCTGCTCTGTGATGGCCGCTAGCTCTGACCTAATGAGCTACAATTAGATTTCGAGCCTTTCTTCCACTCTGCCTCTCGAAAATCGGAGCCGCAGCCAAATCACAGCCGCCTTACCTCGCCGCCACCCACCACTCCTTACTGTTTCCACCGCAGCGCTCGTCTTGCACCCACCTTGGCTGGGCAGAGCTGAGCGCACGCACGGCGGATCGGGGACTTTCAGAGAGGACGCCGAGGAGAGGCGATAGGAGACGCCAAGAAAACGCCAAGAAAGCGCAGAGACAGGAGAAACGATCCTGCGGCTGAAGACAGCAGTGTTTAAAAACGATCCGGGAGTGGAAGCAATACGGCTAGTTCCTTTCTATTATCGCCCTGATTGGGAAAGTTGGTGGCGTATCAGGGCTACATCTACTATCCAGGCGAGTAACAGCTGAAATTTTGCTTGTCGACAAATATGAATTTCTGACTTTATTTTTCATGCTATTGTGCTCACTTTTGGACACATCTTCACTTGATTATCCAAAAAGGATTTGGGTATTGTACCTTTGAAGTGAACATATGGACTTATGATTTGATGTTATTGCTTATAGAGCCATATTGAGAACCTGAGCGTTGTCTGGTCTGAATATTAAGCATAGACCATATGAACAGGAACTAGGCCAAAAATATCATTAGGAATTGGAATTGGACTAGGCGCTCCTTATTATTTTCTGATTGCCCACTACTCGGAACCCTCTGAGGTCCACAGATCATACTCTCTGCCCTGACGAAGTTCCTTCAAAGGGAACGAAACGCGTTGGCTCTTCAAATTTTTACTGAGAAGAATAAAAACAGAGAGAGAGTTTATCCCTGGCTCTGCCGTGGCTGCTTATCTGGTGTTGCCTCTACGCTTCTTGAATCTTTCTATGGAATTCCAGTGGGACCCAACCACAGCAGGTCCCAGAGGCTTATTGCACAGAAATTGATATATATGGGACTTTATGATTGAGGTGCTCAATTTGTAGTCTGCTGTGGATTCTATTGTATTCTTTTAAGTGTTTAAAAAGAGCCCTTGAACTTCGGAGCCTTGCTGGTTATCTACCCGCCCGGAGCAGATAGGTGGGTGAAGGCAAGGACACTCGAGCAAGGACAAGGACGCCAGTAACATGTGGTAATGTGCAAACTTGCGGGAGTGTGTGATAAAAGCACTGAAACCTGAGCATTGAGCCTTGAGCCCTGCACTGCACTGTGCGGTACTCAGGTGCTGTATTGAGATTTAGTTACCCACTCGGAAGGGCGATGGCGGAGAAGGAAGGGGAGGTCCCCCCTGGAGGTACTGATGCTGACGCATGGGGAGAAGGACACCATATCAGTGTGTGAGGAAAACCACCTATAGAGACGTTGCATGGCGGTATCATGGTGTGGCATGGTGCTAGGTTCTCCCCTTGGCGAATTTAATTAACAACCTGAAACTATACCTGTGAGCAAGAACAATATCTCAGCATGTGCCGCCGGTGAGTGAGGGGCAGGGGCTGAAGGTGTATATAGACCATTCAGAGCTCTCATCAGCATAACCTGCCGGTCAACAAGGGTACATGGCACCCACATAAAATGTTTTTAGGGTTCTAAAAGAGATCGTTAAAAGTTACTCCCTCTATCCCAAATGAACTAAAAAACTAAGATGTTAGCAAAAGTGAGAAATAAGCAGGTTAAGGCGGGGACAGGGAGGAATTTTCTAAAAACTGGCCAGTCACCACCAGCGCCCGTACTTGTATCCAAGGGTGCGAGAAAAGGGAGAAGAAATGCACAGCAAAGAATGGACCTAAAAGTTAGAGCGCTAGCATTGGTGGAAAAGAACAGACAAAATGCCTCTGCAAAATCCCTGGAAGAGGAGGAGGAAGATGAAGAGGCTGAGGCACTGTCTGAACTGTCTGCAGATCTAAGCATGCTGGCTGTGGGTGACGAAGCAGGCGAATGAGGCGGAGAGGAGGACGAAGTAGGGGAAGCTCCGAGCAGAAGGGAAGAGGATCTGGTAAATTCTAAACAGTATCCCCTCTTCAGTAAACCTCTGGCGATACGAGGTAAACTTACCAGCACCCCACAACCAAACCGGGAGAAGGAAAAGGTGAAGGGGCAAATGGGTGAGAAAGGCATACAGGATGTGCAAGTTCGGAATTTGCTACTCGCTCTCGATCACGCCCTGTCAGCTCAAACCACGCACCCACAGCCACAGCCTCAAAGTCGGATAGAGCGCCTGTAGTGTAGTTCCTATTTTCCCAATAGGCTCTGCGCATTGGAATAGTACCTACAGCAGTAAAGGCCTAGGCCAGACGTTAACTAGGTCTACTACTGTCGATACTAGACTTAATTTTTGGGTTTGCCAGCTAAGCTCAGAGTTCGCTAGAAACTTTCTCGAATGTTCAAGGAAGGATTAACTTCCCTGATTAGACAAGAAGGGATTTAGTTTCTGACAACCATAGAACATGACAACTTTGCTCTCCCCTAATCAAGAGTCAATCTCGAGAGTCGTGTGAGCACAAGGCAATTATTTTACTCAGTCAGTACGTGCATTCTTAGTCTCATCAGAATGTAGAGAAAAGGAAGAGACGGGCGTGTTCAATAAAAGGTGTTATTTATTGATCAGTCTCTTTTCTCGTACAAGAGAAATGGATCGATATTATTGCGATACTTATAGTTAAGTAAAGTGCATACATTAGAAGCAATAGTATAAAATAATACTGTAAAAACATTGATATGGTTTCTGAGCCATATGATGTTTTAAAATGATTAAAATATATTTACATACACATATACATTTGACTAAACGTACTCAACTGGTGTTTCTAAATACGCCTACCCCGTGTACCTGACCTAAGTCTAATGCGTGGGCGGGAATAGAAAGTTACAGTTTAAGTTAAGTTTGTGTTTGCCAAGTGAATAACTAAAGAATTCTCTAGGAGGGGTTATTCAGTTCTGTACCTGGAATTTAGGATGAATGAGGAATGGTATCTCTTTCTCTGCTCTCGATATTCCAGGCTGCCTGCGAGGGCTACCCGGAAGCGCCGGTGCTGGGTCTCTCGGCTTGAGATAGCAGCGCGTCTCTCAGCGCGTCAGGAAGGCGGGGCTGCTGCCTGCGGGGTCTGCTTCTGCTCTCGGCTTCGGCAAGTGTGGCTGCTCCGTCTTGTCACCACGCGTGTGTTTTGCATAGGGCAAGATCGGCAATATTTATACCTTAAAGGTGCCGGGATTGACGTAAGGATGGACATAGGTACGTCAATAAAGATGTCATACGACTTGCTCGTTAGCACATTCTTTACTAAAGTTCTCTGTGAAATCAAAACAATGGCCGCACGGATTATCCAGGTTGTCATAGGTTTGATTTGTTATGAGAACGTCGTATGCCTTATCAGGGGCTGGAGGAATATCGCTTGTCTAATTAGATCTCAAGCGTTATGACCTAATCAGATAACACGTTCCTGTGCCGTAGTGTGACTGCGTCAGATAACGGTATCTGCATCATGGGGAATTTCTTGCCTCATGGGCTGACTGTTAGTTAACTAGCTAGGTAGTTTAACCAGAATAGGGTCAGGAATAGGGGGATCGATTCAGAACCTATAGAAATACACGACACCCACTCCACGCTAACTATGGTCATATCTACTAATCTATGCATAGTATAACATAGTACAACATACTATAGAGTATAGTGTATACCTTACCACCCCAAAATACATAAATGCATTTTGAAATTTTCAAATATACTGAAAAATTGCAGTCATATATATCGTATGCACTTAAGCTATGAATCAAATGCAAAAGTAAACACGCATTGTTATGCATTATTGTTTGTTGGTATATGATAAATACACATGAAATGGCTCTTAATATGGCTATACAGAAAAAAAGTCGAAACCATTTCATCACATAAAATATATTGTGAACATACCAGTGGGCAGCTAAAGTCTATATAAAGTCTATAAAGAATCTAAAAAAATAGAAATCTTAGTTCTCTAGGAATAGTTTCTTACTTTAAGCAGAAGATCAGTGTCCCGGGAAAAAATATAAAGAAAAATATTTTAGGGGCTTGCTGAAAAAAGTTGCTGTCCGTGAACTGGATTGTAATTGTTCATGTGACTTTATTTTTAAAGTTGAAGGCCGAATTCAGGGAACGCCGTGTGCGAGTTTACTCAAAAGTCTCTATTTCTGTTCCGGAGAGAACATCATATCATTCAGGCTTTCGAAAAAACTGTCAACAGCTTCATGGGAAAGTTCCACTAAGTCGGAAATAGGGGTAACCATGCATTCATGCGCATGATTGTCTCCATTGACATTCTGATTTGCATTGCTGACAGAAGGTCGTACCTGTTCGATGCTGCTTTCATCTTGAACTTCACTACTCTTCAATCGCAGTGGTGAAGATTCCAGGAATGCCGTCATCAGAATTGGCAGCCTTTGAGGGCAGCACAGTGCGTGAACCTTGGTAGGAACCAACAGTGTATCTGCATCCACTGGCGCATCCGATTGTAGCGTCAGACAGGTGTCTAACACGCATTCTTCTCCGCATAGCAGACACCTTAGTACAGGTAAAACACACCTTTGCCACATTGGTCGAAATGATAGAAACCAAGTCATGTTTAGGTCTCTAAGCCGGGAGAGTCCCAGGATTTTTGATATCCGGTCCCGGTATCCAATGGCTAGGATCGTATCTTCCATTGTCGTGAGATTTTGTTCTGTGACATGGGTTGCCATAACGAAAAATAAGGACTAGGAATAGGATTCCTGCAATTAGTCCTAGGATCAGGGGAAGTCCGCCAAAAATCGAATGGACGAAGTCTGGAAAAATACCCAGTATGGCTTTGAATGGTGTTAATGCCATCGAAAATACTGTCTTAAATACCTTTGAGACCCCTGTGGTATCAGAAATATTTAAGATTTCGCTCAGGATTTCCGCGAAATGTACGGGGGAATTGGTTGATAATAATGTATGTATCTCTGCAGTCGTCCTTGCGACTTGTAGATCATACGTTTCTTTAGATGACGTGAGCCTTGTAGGCGTCTGAAGAAGCACTGTTTTCATTCTGCTTAAAGTGTCTATTCGAATAGAAGTAATTTTCAGACCGGGCCATGCCCTTGCCTCCCTGTCTGGAAAGGAGCTGGGGAACAAAGAACGTCCACAGCACTTGACCTTCGCCGTCGTAGTGACGAGATAAGGAGTCCCGGGCATAAGACTACAGCATCTGCGGTCTACAATAAGAATGTAACTCCCATTATAGAGTCTTTGAAAGAATGGTTCTATTTCAGTTGCAGGTGCGCCTTGCTGGTGACATGAAAGGTTGTATGAATTCCCTTCACAGGCTCCGTGCAAACTAATACCGTTACACAGAAGCGTGCCGCTCAGTGACATAGCACAATTGTTGCCACTAAGAAACACTTTCTGTCCTTTGTTACTGACACATGCATGTGAATAGGGCAGGTTCCAAGTTGTTTTAAGGTACCCTTTTCCCAATTTCTCGTACATGCCAGCCTGTATATATTTTTGGCAGTATTGAAACCTGAAGGTTGAGATTGGAATATTTATGATTCCGTGTATTATCCATTCACTGACAGGTCGTTCTGACATTGTCATTGGTAATCTTTCTAGTTTTTCAATGCTCAAGATTGTATAATCAGCACCCTTCTGCGCCATACCGATTTGTCTATCAGTAAGGTTAAAGATTTGGAATAGTGACGTTGTGTTGATTAAACGCCAAGGCACATAGCCTGAACGCAGATTTTGTAACGTCCAACCAAGCTGTACAATAGAACGCAATTGTGACTGACCATGTTGTAATAATAGTAAGTCTTGCGATAATATATCGATTGCTGAAGACACAATGCTGTCCAATGAAAAAATTCTGGAGGACAGAGTCATTAACCCATTGTCCACTACAGAAAGTGATTTTTCCAAATTAATACGGTCAATTTCCCGTATTCTTTCTGCTGTCTCAATTTGAGTAACCTTCCAGGCCTCATTGTATGCTGCATATACAGAGGCTGCTATGAAACGCTTATGACGCTGTTTGCGTGGTCCCAGTATGAAATCACGCAAGTCAGCACCATCAGTAAGTAAAGTTAGGTGTTGCTTAATTTCAGGCAGTGTGGAAGTTTGTAGCCATTGAAGGCATAATTTGCCCACACTGTAGGTTGTTATTATCCCTGGGTGATGTCTTTGGGGATATCTAGGGTCTGGCCTGGTCATTTTGAAACCCTGTGTTTTATTCAGGAATCTATCTTGACAGTTATTTGTATCTGTGGGCCAGATCAACCATTGTTTCCAATCAGGATGTGTTCTGTTTTGGTTAAGTATATGGTTTATGTCTATTCCTTCATCTGTATCAGAGTTATTGCTAAACATTGTTGGCTTTGGAATAGATAGGTTATTTAAATCTTTGATTTTTGCTAGGCCAAGACAGGTGGTTTGTTGGACGGTGTCATTTAAAAATATCATTTGTTCTGGGATCATGCAGGCTCTAAACAAAGCTTCTAAACCCTGTACTTGCCATTCTTTTGTACCCCAAACACTTTTCAAATCAACATGTTTGTCCCAATAATCAAATCCAAAAGTATTCATTTTTTCAAAGAAAGAATCCGAATATATCAATTTTGTGTTGGTTATCATGGTTTTCATCCCTGTCTTGTTTGACAATTTGTAATAAAATGTTTCAGCATTAGTTATGTTAAAACCTGAAAAATATGAATATTTGTCATATACGGTTCTAGAGCTCCCTTTTGGAGGTGTAGCACAATGTTCCCATTGATTATAACTTAAAACATTTCTAGGTTGTGCAGATTTATGCAAGAAATGGTTACCATAGTGGTTATAGCAATACATACTATCATAATTTGTAGAACCCTGCAAATAATCATGTTTTGTAAATTTAGCAGACATTACTAAGTCAGACATCATATTGTTAATACTTTCAAAGTCCCAATCATCAGCAAATGAGTTTGGTTTTGCAAAGTCACTCAAAGAGATCTTGATTTGGTGTGGATATTTCAGGATCTCGACCGGACCATAAATTTCATAGTCAGTGTTGTCCCAGGCTACCCCACCAGGTATTGGAATTGCTGTGAAGTTGGCTGAAGAAAGTTCTGAAGAAAGTTCTCGTTTCTCGACGTGTGAAGATGTGTGTGGTTTGAGGACCAAGTTGATGTTCTGACTTGCTGTGTCCATTTTAGCATATTTTCCCTCAATGAAGCGTCCCAAGGTAAATACCATGATGAGCCAAAGTATGAGGATAAATGCACCAAAACCCACCCAAAATTCAATCCATGGAGAAATCAGATATGTTTCTTTTAGTTGTTTCAAAAGTTCCTTCGCTTTGTCTTTAAAGGATTTTGATGATGGCTGTGTCTTTTGTTCGCTGAAACCGTCAGAGGAATCATCGAAGTTGATGAAGTAACCGGATGCAGTTCTGTCAATTGTTCCAATTGGTTCAGGATTTTTGTTTCTTGCATTTTCACTTGGTACTTCTGTATAGATTGGTGTGTCTCTACTAAATGTCTTTATTTGGGTTTTCAGAGGTCTAAGTTCTATTGCATTGTTGCATAGTCCTTGTTGTTCTTCTGTAGGCGTTTGGAATGTGATGAGCCTCTTTGATAGGACCTCTGTACTGGTAGCAAACCTTGGTGTTCTGCTACTTATTGGGAGTCCACTTGGCCTACTGTTTGTTATCGGCCACATGTTGTGGTTTTACCAGGTCGATGGATACAACTCGGTTCTCCTTTTTTCCAGCAAGTGGCGGTAGTACAACTGATCTTGTCCCGTTGACAGACAAGACAGGAACTGCTTTTCTGTAAGAAGGCCCAAATTCCTTCTTTACCGCGATCTTTTCCCTGACTAGATCCCCGACTTTTGGAATCCAGACAGGTCTTGCTGGGACAGGTGGTGATTCTTCAGTGGTTGTTGGCTGTTGTTTCAACTGTATGTTGCTCAGGTCTTTTCTTGTTTTGTTTAAGTCCTGCAAAATAGCCAAACGGTCTTTGACATCAAAGGTTTTTTCTATTACCACTGAAGTCTGACTATCAAGGTCAGAGATCAACATCCTAGTTCCGAATAATAATTCGTACGGACTGAATCCCTTCAGAGAATTTCTTGGCAAGTTATTTAGACTACGTTGGACACTTATTAGATGTTTGACCCACCAAGCTCCCGAACCTAATATCCTTTCTATTATAGATTGCTTTCTGTCTTGGTTTTTTCTTTACACCATCCCATACCCTCAGGAAGGAAGTGAGAAGATTCCCGCTGGGCTGTGCTCATTTGGCCATTCTTTCCCCCCCCCAGGCTGGATTGCCTGAGAAAAAGAAAAAAATGGTCGAACGTAGCATGCTCTTAGCGTATATGCCATTTAGACTCGCAAATCTTGTATAACAGTCCGGACGTCAGCCGAGTGCTGTGGATCTACATTATAAGTGGGAACTAGCCTGTATATGTTAATCGCAAGCCATTCTTTTTAGTGGAGATGTTATCTGCCTTGATACGACGAGGTATTAAACTGCTTCTCTCCCCACTGCGATCTCTGTTGCAGTTTGGGCAGTTTTTTACAAACATGGTGTAGTGCAGGCTCATGCCTGGCC
The DNA here is from genome assembly GCF_964261635.1 of Lissotriton helveticus. Lineage (NCBI taxonomy): Eukaryota > Metazoa > Chordata > Amphibia > Caudata > Salamandridae > Lissotriton > Lissotriton helveticus. The sequence continues at coordinate 559,928,368 of NC_136057.1, read as the reverse complement.
ACCAGTACCGTGATTGTAATTCTTCCAGAGAATCTTTTAATTTAAGGTGTCTGTGACCCTCGCCCATGTGTGCGTCTGCGATTAACAAGTTTCTCCTGTCCATGTTTGGAATCACTCTATCCCCCACTCCAGGGATTCGAGCAAAAGGGACGGAGTTTGCATCGATTATGTATGTATAATTGAGTGGATAGTTGATCGGTAACGCTGAGCAGTCGCCTTTTGATGACGTTTTCACCGCCAGCAATGTTTCGTCGTCAATGTATTTTAATGTACGCTTTTTTCGATCTACGGGAGCCGATTTAGTGGCTGCCGCTGCGGCTGTCTCAGCCAATGAATTCCCCACAACGTGAACGCCATCACGCTGATGACTCAGTGAGTGAGTCACGTGAGTCTTTGGTAGTTCTTTCTTCAAAAGAGCTATTTGTTCCCAGAGAAGTCTCTGCTTTATTGGTGCATCTGTGTCATCTTTGTAACCGTTCTGAATCCATGTCTGCAAATCCTTGTTATATGCTTTGACGCAGAAATATGAATCTGACACTATAAGCGTCGGGAATTCGCGATCCGCATTATCTAGCGCCATTTTCAAAGCTAATATTTCAGTTTGCAGTTCTGAATTAGTTTCTACTGAGTGTGATTTTGTTAATAGAGGTCTTAGTTTACCTCCGTGCCACACTTCTTTTGTAATCTCACATGTGGGATTGTATGCATGTTCTCCCCAAACGGAGGGTTGAGCATGTCCGTCTGTATAGATTACACAGGCGTAATGTCTTAGAGGCAGAATGTCGATTGGCAGAGGATACGTTTTTTCATATTTTAGATTTTTCAATTCTTCTAGTTCTGGATCAAAGAAGTAGTATACTTTGTCCGTTGTGATTGAATTTACCCATTGCAACCAATCTGGATCCAATGTTGTTGTTGGTAAATTACACGGTGTTGTTAATGCCTCGAAGGCTGATTCAGCTGTTCTGACTGTGATATGTCGACCATCAGCTATGTCTTTTTCTCTAGCTATTGCGGTTTGAACTGCTTGAACCATTTTTCCTTTGTTGCTGAATCTCTGTTCAGCTTTTGTGTACAAATGTGATTTGAATGCAATTGGTACCTTTTCTCCCTCATTAGAGGTCAGGTATGTCTATCCGCATTTCCCTGGGATGACTCGGATCACAAGGTTGCGTGTATTATCACGGGTTTCTAATTTTGTTTTAATTAGCATGTCTGTTTGTAAGGATCTCAAAATTTCTGTGTGAGTTTGAGTCCAACTGGATCTTTTAAAGTCTGGTTTAATTAGATTGTAAAGGGGCTTGACCCTTTCTGCGTAATTAGCAATGTAAGTTCTTCCGAAATTTAGGAAGCCTAGAATTGACTGTAGGTTTTTTAGTGTTTTAGGAGCTTGGATTACGGCACATTTCTCTAGGAAATTGTCTGCCAGGCTTTTGCCTTCACTTGATAACTCATATCCTAAGAATAGGACCGTCAGATGGGCAATTCTGGACTTTTTGAAGTTGAATTTGTAACCCTCTGCAGCGAAACCAAGTATTATGGTGTTCACTCTTTTCAAGTGAGTTTCCAAGTCATCATCTGTTAAGTAAATGTCATCGACATAAGATAATGCTTCATCATCATATTGTTGTAGTAATTCTGTTACTCTCGCTGAGAATACCCCCGGGCTATTCTTGTACCCCTGGGCTAACCGACAGAATTGTTTTTGAGTGCCATTTACTGAGAATGCAGTTAAATATCTGCTCTCTGGTGCTATGTTTTGACAAAAGAATCCGTTGGAGATGTCCAAGGTTGTTTTGTATTTTTTGCGCACTATGTTATTCATTAGTGCAGCACTGTGTGAGTTTTGCACTGCAAAAGTTTTGCAACATGTGTTAAGGTGTCGGTAATCCAAAACTAGACGGTACGAATTGTCTGGTTTGGAGACCGGAAACAAAGGATTGTTCATTTGTGAGGTGCAAGTTTCAATCACCCCTTGGTATTCTAGCTGATCTAGTATTTCATTTACTTGTTTTTTAGCTTCTTGCTTAATTGGGTACTGCCTTTGTGCAGTTGGTTGTGATTTTAACTGGACTTTGTGAGGAGGAGAATCCTCATCCCATCCTACGTGATTTTTATATAAAGCAGGTGCTAAGGCCACTGCCCACTTTCTAGCAAGTGTGTATTTTTTATGAATCGGTATTTGATTCGAGAAGGCAGGCATAATTACTTCTTCGCCATGAGGGCACTCCCTGACAAACTCCGGTGGCCAGTCTTTTTCAGCTAGAAGGATGTCATAGCCCTTGGATAGGTTATCCCAAAATAGTCCCCTTATTTTCCTAGTCTTACCTCCCTCTATACGTAATGTTATCTCGTATATTTTGTGGGGCTTGCTAACTCTGGTATCTGCAGTTTCCACTTGAAGGTATTCATTCGTGTCCACTGTCTCCAGATGATTCATAAGGACTTTGCGAGCTATGCTCACCTCTGCTGCGCTGTCTAGCATTGTCTGAGCCCACTCTCCGTTTTTCAATTGTGTCCTCAGTATTCTCGGCATTGTTAACTACCTTGATACTGGCTACCTTCTTTTTTGGAAATTGTGATTTCTTTTTCAGTTGAGCAGGTTCCTTGTCTTTGGACTTGGCGTGCTCTTCTGATCGTCCTCTTCTTTCCGATTTCTGCGAGGAATTCTGAAAAGATTGAGAGGGACGTGTATCAATGTCTTGATATCTATCAGGTTTTTTAATATTATCCCTATTTCTAAGGTTATATCTATTCCCAGAGGGTTCACTCTGAGGTGACCTTTGTCTCGGGTTTGGAGATTTCTCTCTTCGCCTAGGAGACCTTCCTCTGGACTGGAATTTCTTTTCTTTAGGATTGGATTGTTTGTTCCCATCCCAGTTCTTTTTTGGTGAATTATTATTATTATTAAAAAACATTTTTTCTGGACTTGTAGTCAGTTGCGGTTTTACTGGTATTCCACCTAGACTATCTCTGCCTAGTTCTTCATAGGATTTTTCTATGATTCTGGCAATTTCAGCTGGTTGGTCTGCTATATCTGTCTCTTTTAACCTCTGGCGGATCGCCACGTTTGCTGCTTCACCCTTTATGTTGGCTAGTAATATAGCCGAGACCTGCTTGAAGTCTTTCAGTAATTTCATACCAAGAGTTAAAGCAGGTTATGGACCATATTCATCTTGAATTTGCTTTAGCACATCTGGTATTACAGAAATGGATGGAACACCGTGCGTTTTTGTGTAGATGGAAGCAAAGACTGTACCCCAAGTGTCACAGTCCTCAATGTGTGGTGCGATCCCCATTGGGAGACATATAGTCAGAATCCTGTGTTTTTCTAGCGGGGTGGTGTCAGGAAACACCGCCTCTATTTGGGTGATTTTCTGTGCCAACCAGAATGGTATCTGTTCCCTTTTAGCAGGAACCTTACCTAGGCAGGATTGGATGTTCTGTGGTGTAATTTTATTTGTGTTCCCCTGGTGAGAGGTCAGCTGTGGTAGTTTAATCGCTGGCTGAATTGTAGAAGTCCGCATTACATACTGAACTAATTGTCTGTGAATTTTTAGTAGTTGTTTTAGCTGTATTAATAGCTCTGGTGCAGTCATCTCGTCGATGTCTGGATGTGGTGTGTATCCGGCTAAGACCGGCCACGTTGCTCCTGGTCTTCCTAAAGGACCGAGCCTTGTAATGTGATTATTATGTTTTAGGGCGCCATCAAATAAGAGCAAATGCTCTTGGAATTTGAGTGGTACTTCCACCTCCTCGAAAGGAGTGTACGTTTCAAGAGGTTCCTCTACTTTGTAATAGTGGAAGTACTTTGTTACAGCATTTGCTGCTGGAAAATGTATCCATGTATAGTATACCTCTGTCTGCCGATATTCGTGTGCCTCAATTACGAATATGACTGTGCCACCTCTAGGTGTCAGTCCATTTTCTATAAGTTTTAAGGTTATAGATCTCCTTTTGGCGACCTGGATGAGTATTATATCCGGGTCTGCTGTTTGCATGGTAGCATCAGCATCTGCTATTTCAGTAGCTAATCTAATTGCCTCTCTTTCTCCATCACTGTCTCCCATTCTACTGACAGGATGGTATTATTTTTATTTGCAGATCAGGTTTCTTTATGGAAACAGAGATTAGATGCACAATATTCTGGAACTGTTTTATCCTTCAACGTTGACTAGACCAAGAACCATACATAGGAGTTCCCTCCTGCGAGGTTTTGGAGGATATTATAACCTTTCACCCACTCCAGACGTCTTTGGAGTATTTTGGAAAAAGGGGTCTGAGTGAGAAAGCACGACTGAGTTACTCTAAATGTCTTACGTTAGTTTTATCGCCCTTTCCAAACGCGTTGGGCGCCATGTAGTGTAGTTCCTATTTTCCCAATAGGCTCTGCGCATTGGAATAGTACCTACAGCAGTAAAGGCCTAGGCCAGACGTTAACTAGGTCTACTACTGTCGATACTAGACTTAATTTTTGGGTTTGCCAGCTAAGCTCAGAGTTCGCTAGAAACTTTCTCGAATGTTCAAGGAAGGATTAACTTCCCTGATTAGACAAGAAGGGATTTAGTTTCTAACAACCATAGAACATGACAACTTTGCTCTCCCCTAATCAAGAGTCAATCTCGAGAGTCGTGTGAGCACAAGGCAATTATTTTACTCAGTCAGTACGTGCATTCTTAGTCTCATCAGAATGTAGAGAAAAGGAAGAGACGGGCGTGTTCAATAAAAGGTGTTATTTATTGATCAGTCTCTTTTCTCGTACAAGAGAAATGGATCGATATTATTGCGATACTTATAGTTAAGTAAAGTGCATACATTAGAAGCAATAGTATAAAATAATACTGTAAAAACATTGATATGGTTTCTGAGCCATATGATGTTTTAAAATGATTAAAATATATTTACATACACATATACATTTGACTAAACGTACTCAACTGGTGTTTCTAAATACGCCTACCCCGTGTACCTGACCTAAGTCTAATGCGTGGGCGGGAATAGAAAGTTACAGTTTAAGTTAAGTTTGTGTTTGCCAAGTGAATAACTAAAGAATTCTCTAGGAGGGGTTATTCAGTTCTGTACCTGGAATTTAGGATGAATGAGGAATGGTATCTCTTTCTCTGCTCTCGATATTCCAGGCTGCCTGCGAGGGCTACCCGGAAGCGCCGGTGCTGGGTCTCTCGGCTTGAGATAGCAGCGCGTCTCTCAGCGCGTCAGGAAGGCGGGGCTGCTGCCTGCGGGGTCTGCTTCTGCTCTCGGCTTCGGCAAGTGTGGCTGCTCCGTCTTGTCACCACGCGTGTGTTTTGCATAGGGCAAGATCGGCAATATTTATACCTTAAAGGTGCCGGGATTGACGTAAGGATGGACATAGGTACGTCAATAAAGATGTCATACGACTTGCTCGTTAGCACATTCTTTACTAAAGTTCTCTGTGAAATCAAAACAATGGCCGCACGGATTATCCAGGTTGTCATAGGTTTGATTTGTTATGAGAACGTCGTATGCCTTATCAGGGGCTGGAGGAATATCGCTTGTCTAATTAGATCTCAAGCGTTATGACCTAATCAGATAACACGTTCCTGTGCCGTAGTGTGACTGCGTCAGATAACGGTATCTGCATCATGGGGAATTTCTTGCCTCATGGGCTGACTGTTAGTTAACTAGCTAGGTAGTTTAACCAGAATAGGGTCAGGAATAGGGGGATCGATTCAGAACCTATAGAAATACACGACACGCCAGAACCTATAGATCGTGTAGATCTTACATAAATAAGTGCAGCTATCCTTGTAAATGCGCCTCTCTCTGTCCAGCTTCTAAACCCGGAAACCGAGGAGACCCAGGAAACTCAAGACACTCGGTCACCCCAACAGATGCCGCAAAAGGTAGATGGGATAGAGGTATTATCCGATAAGCTGGCTTCTCTACCTTAGTCAGAATCAGAATCAGAACAAGCATTTACAATGCAACGGTTTTGCCTTTGTAAAAGTTAGAGCTATTGGCATTGTAAATGACAAATTCTTTATATATGTGTTGGTTCTGAAAACAGATAAATAAATGTCATTGCCATTTACAATGCCAATAGCTTAATCTCTCGCAAACAGTAAAAACAATTAATAATAACTAACCTCCTTATCAAAGGACCAAAAACCCTGCCTTAAGTTGCAGTCATTAAAGAGCTTGCTGACAATTAGGAGCTCCCTGAGTGATGGTGTGTGTTTTGTAGGTGTGTGTGTGTGTGCACGTGTGTATTGCTGACAAGCAATGCTCACATTCAATTAGGAGCTCCCTGAGTGATGGTGTGTGTATTTGTAGGTGTGTGTGCGCGTGTGCACGTGAGTATGCACATGTGCACGGTGTGTGTGCATGATCATTGTGTGAATGAACGTTCAAGAGTGTGTATGAATGTGCGCATGTGAGTGAGTGTGCATATGCATGGATCCACAAAGCATGAAAATGTATGTGCCACTCTAGTTTGTTGGTCTGGAAGGATTTTTTCATCATGCCCTCTGAGGCAATCATGGACCAGAAACAATGTTTACTGCATGTGTGAGTGAAAGCAAGTGAATGTCAGAATGCATATGTTTGTATCTGTGGCAATGTGTTGAAAGTGGTGTGTGCATGTGTGAGGGTAAGTGTGTGAAAGAGAGAGATAGTGTGCAAAAGGCCTTGAAGGGCTGGTATCAATATGCAACAAATGTCAGCAACTCATTCTCCTCTGAGGCCGGGCTGTCTAGGGATCAGTGTTTATAAATTATTTTACGTCCTCGAGCACTCTGTCTGCGAGGGGACGCACACAAAGCACGCCTGCCACGACTTTATCAAATATACTTTGTTGCGAAATGTGGTTAAAGTGCCAACATTGACAGAAAGCGCTATACAGAGATAAGCGCAGTATATCTGCGTTTTCTCCTGTCAGTCCCCAGCTCCCCAACTGCCCCCCACTCACCACCAATAATCATGTTCCTCGTTCTCCTAACGTTTCCCTCACTGTTGTTCATAACTTTGGTATCTATTCCCTCCACTGCATTTTGAAAGCAATACAAAGAGCGAGAGAATTAACTTAACATGTTGCTTTTTTCTTTTCTTGCATTTTTTATCAGGTAAAGGTATGTCTTGTGATGAATTAACGCCTTCCTCTAAAACTTAACTTCTTTCTTCTTTTTCGTAAGTGAGCCCTGACAGCAAGAGAAAGTTTAACACTTTATTACAGTTTCACTGCTTACATCAAAATCACTTTACCTACGATTACGCTAATCAAGCAGTTCAAAATTAGATGCAGAAAAGTCTACCCTGCTTAACATTTTATTTATTTTATTTGCAGTTGTATATATTGCGAACCCTGCCTGAAGTTATTGAAGTGCTCTACCCGAGCACCAGTTACATTTACACAAGGTCATATTCATTTTTTTCGTACTTGGGGCACGGGGAGATTAACTGATTTGCCCAAAATGACAGGATGTTTAGCCGACGCTGAGACTGGAACCTGGTTCCCCAGATCCAAATTCGGCCGCCCAGGCTCTAAAGTCACATCCTCTCCCCATCGAGAAAAGCATGCATGTGGCAGCCTCATCAATGTTAGTAAATAAAAATAATAATATATATATATAAACTCCATCATTCCGCCCAAGGGTCAGATTTGATGGTTTGCCGAGATCTGACCCCACTCAAACTTAAGGTAAATAATTGTCCACTTAGCTTGAGGAGCTTGTGGCTACTTTTCCAGTACAAATCGCACTCGAACGTTCCTGTAATTCCATTAGACGCATGCCGGTCTCTCCCAAGCAGCAACAGAAAGGGCATTTTTGGGGGGAGGGGTGAGTTTCATCGGTGACGAAAGGGAAGACCTCCTAGGAGTGGGCAGGAGACTGACGCGATATACAGCAGAAAGAGCATGCGCACGAAGCGGCGACTATTAAAAACACACAAGACATTGTAAACATCTTTGTGCTTCAGCAGGAAATACTCCCCTCTCCCAAGCAGAAGTGGTATGGTCTGGCTACGGGCTGCCTTTCGCCGAGACACATAACAAACAGTCCATGGCAAAGGGCAGCAATAATTCCTCCAACTGTGTCCCTGTTGCAAAGGCGCAGACGACCGGACTGCCAAGATGGCGCTCTGAACAGGGCTCTCGCCTGCTACAGAGAAGGCATAATGCTGGAGCTAAAGGCCTATCTACACCGCTAGGCCAACCCGATGCTCTGCCGGGTCGGGGGATGGAGGGGCGGGTAATTGGGCAAGGAAACCCGTCTCTGCCGCAGTCTGGATGGGGAGGCAGGCAGACTTTGTATGCCTCAGAGCGTCACACTGTTTACCACGGCACTCCGACACCCCGTACAAGGCCATCATTCTACCAGTCCCCTGCGAGATCTTAAACCTTCGAGAGGGAGACTGCCCGTGCCTCCGGATCTCACACTGCACCCACACAATTCTACCTGCGGGAGATAGCGGCCCTAGAACCCTTTGCGCACATAGACATTCTTCGACCCTAGGGGGCAGACCGACACAATACATGCACCGCCCGAACCTTTCGACCAGGATAAAACAGTCAATGCTGCAGTGCCGTCTAATCTGCACTTTAACACTTCTTTCAGCTGAGCCCATAGGCTTGTACTGCCTGGCCCTTTCATACTCCTCTAACAAAGAAACAGTGTCTACTGCTGCCAGCACCTCACAAGCTGCATACAGGGGTAACAATAAAATGCCACTAGTTATTTGCAGATTCCACCAAAACCAAAGGTAACAATGAAATGCACGCACGGCCCTTCGTGAAATATGAAGCTTTCGTTTCACCTTAAACAAGTCAGGTCCCGGGCCGCGCTGTGATTGGCTGACGTCACGGGGGTGTCCCGGGCCGGCAGCCAATCACAGCGCGGCCCGGGAATGACGTCACGGGGGTGTCCCGGGCCGGCAGCCAATGGCAGCGTGGCCCGGGACAAAGGGGCGGGGCTTAAAAAAAGCACCAGAAACGCCCCCGAATCGCGTTTTCGAGAGAAAGCGCGATTGACAGCCTCTGCCTCCCAATGGCTAGCCTCCATTTATGGAGCTAGCCAATGATAGGCAGAGGCGGGTCATCACCCCACATAGAAATCAAGAGGTTTTGCTAGCGCATGCGTACTTCGTACGCATCGCTAAGGCAAAACCTAAAAAGGAATATGTCTGCACTCAGGGGTTGATGAAAATCTCGGAGAGAAAAGAGATGAACAGGATATCTCAGTGCAGAAAATGCTCATAACTATTCTCCAAGAATTAAGGGATATGAAAGTATCACAAGCTTTTGAAATATCTCAGATACATAGTAGACTGACTAAGATGGAGGAGAATCTAGGCCAAGTCAAATAACTTTATTCGGTTATTTCAAATAACAACCATAAAAGCATTACGTACAAAACATATGACACGTATTTACATAAAAAAGTTAAAAACGACATTATAAATGATTACGAAAAAAGTTACAGGCAAGATGTACACTCAGATATTAAGAAAGAATTACTCAGCAGACATAAAAGAAGATTATATTTTTCTAAAAGTATGTCTGTTACAAGCACAGTTAGCCTCCCATACTTTTCCTAAATTTGAGTGCTAATTTTAAAAAACTACACACAAATATGGTACAATCCCAGCCTAATATCTGAAGATAACAAAGTGCTGGTCTAAATTGGGAAAAATTCAATTTTTTAAGACAGGGTTTTAGATATAGCCTCCGTGGTATAATATAAAATGGACAAAAGAATAAAAAGTGTGCCAGGTCTTGCGGAGACTTTTCGTCGCAGCCGCAAGCCGGCAACACTTGTCCACGGTAGGCTCCCTTTGGCACGGCCAGCAATAAATGGAATAAGTCCAGCCTAAATCTTGTCAACAGGAAGCGGTCGTAACTTGTCATTGGCCATGACAAGTACGGTTCCATGAGCAGGGTTGTTTTTAATAGCACCTGTTTACGTACGCTTCCTTTCGTTATTTCGCCGGCCTCCCTGTCCAAGTACCTGGAGGAAATAAAAGCCTTCTTCACAAGAATAACATCCAGTTTCGTGATGGAATTCGGGTCTAAGAAGAGGTCGGGCGCCCAATTTCCCTGAAACAGTTACTTAGGTACTTTATCCAGGGAACCTTAAGCCTGTTTTCCCATGTTAGCGCTTCCCTCAGTATTAGCTGGGTGAGAGGGATATCATTGTTTATCCAACAGTTTAGCCAGCATACTAAGGGGTTTACTGCTATTTTGTGACATAGGAATGGTACACCTAGCTCTTCATGTACGGAGAAGTTTGCTGTTCCACCAGGGACCCTTAGTATCTTTTTGAGAAAGTTATTTTCAACTATCTCCAGGGCTCCTAGTGGGACATGTCCCCATATCTCGCTACCATAGCATGCTATAGCAACACTCTTGGCCTGGTAAAGATGGAGTAATGCTGCCACTGGGCTGTTTCCCATTTTTCTTGCAAAGTTAAGTATTGCAGCATTTGCCCTAATTACCTCTCCCTTTTTTTTCTGAACTACGGGTCCCCAGTTCAGTTGGTGATCGAACAGGACTCCTAGATAGGAGAATGTTTTTGTTGTAGGGATTATAACCCCATTAACATTTAAGCGGTTTGGTTTTTTGCTACCTTGACCAACCTTCATTACGAAAGATTTAGAGTTATTTATACTCAAATCTCGAGATTTCATGAATGTAAAAAAGGAGTTTAATAATGTTTGAAGACCATTGGCGGTTCTGGACAAAAGGACTGCGTCATCCGCATAAAGCAGAACTGGCAGTCCTTTACGTCCAATGTAAGGGTAATCAGCTCCTGTGCTTAAAAGATACTCTTCCAGATCGTTTATGTATAAGTTGAAAAGGAACGGGGCTAAAATGCACCCTTGTCGAACGCCCCGGTGCACACCGAAGTCTTTTGTCACATTTAAATCCTGTGTGTACTGGACGTTTGCCCTTGTGTCAGAATGCATATCTGCTAGTAAATTAATTAAATTCTGCTCTACACCCATTTTCATCATGGCGATCCAGAGCTTTCTACGGCTCACACAGTCGAAAGCAGACGATAGATCCATGAACGCCATGTGAATTGTACCTTGTCAGGCCTTGGTGTACTTCCCTATAATTAGGTACAAGTTCAAACACTGGGTAATTGTAGAGTGACCGGGCCTGAATCCGTATTGGATTGGGGATATTACTTTATTTTCATCTGCCCATGCGACCAATCTATTTAAAATTACACCCCCCACTACTTTGACGATGGAATTAATTAAAGATATTGGTCTATAGCAGAGGGGGCTATTACGGTCTCCTTTCTTGAACACGGGTACGATGGTGGATACCCCCCAAGACTTTGGGCAACCGGAGACCACGGCCGCATTAAGTACTGCGGTGAGGACTGGTGCCCATAGTGACCTACAGGATTTGAAGAGGTCCGGTGGAAGATTGTCCGGTCCTGGGGCCTTGTTACTAGTAAGCCCTTCAATTCCCCTTTCAACATCATTTATTGTGAAAAGCAATTATTTCTCCTTAGGTACAACCTGGATACATTCCGCCTGTAACTCATTACTTTTAAAAATAGAGCTAAAATGGTTAACCCACTCTTCCTCTGGGATATTTGTGCCCATACTAGAATTATTTGGGTGATCAAATAGGGGTTTGTTTATAATGTCCCAGAACTTGGCACTGTTTCTCAGTATTTCGGGATCTAAAAGAGACTCCCATACATTTGACTTTACTTCTTTTTTACGATTGGCAAGAGACTTTTTGTACCTAGCACGTATAGCTTTAATATGCACCGGATCTCTAGGTTTGGTTTTCAATGCCATCTTAAGCTCACGGCTGGCCTTAGAGCAAGCATTATCAAACCATTTTGGGTTACTGCTTGCGTTCCCTCTGGTTGTCACCGTTAACATCGATCCTACTATTTGTGCGACACCCTCAAAGGATGCCAAGATTTGTTGCGATGTTGAATCGGGTGATATACATAGCAAGAATTCAGAAATACAAGAGTTATTAATATAGAGTTATACAGATTTTCATGGTTCACCATTGACCATTTTAAGCGACGCTTCCCATTTATACATTTTGTGGACCCATGATCCACTCGTGGCTTTTGCTGTTCAAAAATTCCCCCACCCATTTTGATACATATAGGATTATGATCACTATAAATACTCAATTGGATGTAGAAGTCCAGAACATTATTGGCAAGGTCGGCAGACAATAAGATATGGTCTATGTATGATCCAGTAATGTGGCCTTTAAACGTGGGAATGGGATAAAGAGTTTGGTCTGCCACTGTAGACATTGCTGTGATTAAATTATTTTCATTCATTAATGAATTTAAGTCTGTTCCACGCCGCGAGTGATCAAAGTGGAAACCTTCCTGGCTATTACATCCTAGTTGATTAATGGCAGTCACTCCAGCGTTCCCACATGGGTGTGTATTAAAATCACCTATGAGCAGCAATTGACGGGACAATCTCTCAACATTTTCTCTCAAAAAGTCACATAAAGGCTGTATATTACAATCACCTGTCTGATTAATTGCATTATAAAAGTTGATCAGGGTGTAGGTAGTTTTGCCCCTCTTTAGCTCCAAAACCTGAATGTTTCGATTACCGGAATGGTACTCGGCTTTAGAGCATGTAAGAGCCAGGTTAACGTAAATTGCCAAGCCCCCTTTTGCTCTACCGCTAGGTGAGGGTTCTGCTGGGATGAAAAAGCTCTGGAAACCCTCGATATGTACATTTTTCCCCACCAGCCATGTGTCCTGTAGACATATTATCGCATGTTTTTAACTAAGGACAGCCAACCGATATCAATAGATTTATCACAAAGCCCTGCTATATTCCATGATATCAGGCTTTCATTACAGGGTGATGGTAAGCACAAGATTTTGGTAGCTGTGTCTGTGTCGGCCTTTTCAGCTAAAGTAACATGCGTTAGGCTTATTCGTCTGTCTGCCTGTTCTACCATAGAATTATATATTGTGTCTACATATATAGGATTATACATGTCTGATGTGTTGGTAGATTGATTTATCTGGGCTGGTAAAGCAGTCAGCTCTGGAGTAGGTCCGTGCGTCACAGTCAGATTATCCTCATACCCTAGTTCTACACCTTGTTGACTACAGTTACTAAGAACGGGGGAAAGGAGTGTATCAGATAGTCATTCAACCCCTTCCATTCCGCCCTGTCCATAAAGGGCATTGAACCTGTTGGAAATAGGGATGTTGTACTGGTTGTTAAAGTGGGTAGGGTATTGATATTCATATTGGTGTATCTGTTGAAGCCCTTCCCACCTATCTAAGCTGTGCCCCCAGTTATTATCAGGTGCACCTATGCCCCATCCATTTGATGTACCATTCCGGGCTGACCTTGTGGAGGCATGGTTTATCTTAGGATAAGTCATGCTACGCTGTTTCTTGCCAAAGAATTCTAAAGTAAGTGGGACAATAGTGCCTCTCCTGCGTTGAGGGGGAAGTATGTTTAGTAGGATGTTTGGTAGTGTTGCTGAGTTCGTAAAGTTTAAGACTACACAGTCGCCAGTAAACTTTTTTGGGTTTTGTCCTATCCAAGGTACCCTTCTGGCTGACCTAACTTCTCCTGCTAACTGGTGTTTCCCTTGAGGGGCCATCTGCATATTGCCAGACAGCCAGTGGAGGGCCTTACTTATCAATGATGTAGGGGATTCTGTTTGGCCAGTAACCAAAGGTGGGACATTTGCAAGTACCAATACTAGGGGTGAGGCATCTTCTATAAAATGTAGTGAGTCGTTTTCGGAGTTTATTGGGGTCAATTCAGATGGTTTTGGAGGTGGGTCTTCTCTTAACAGTAAAAGATTATTTTGTGTTATTGATGTATGTCCAGGTGAATTTGTCAGTGCTACATTTGCACCTCCCTCTATCCCATTCGTGTTAAGCTCTTTGGTTGTATTGGCTAAATTAGTGACTATAGTTGATACGTTTGTCATCTCATCCATTATCTTTTTCTAAGCCGTGCCTAGTTTCTTCACTTCAAGTTTAGCCACCACCGGTTTAATAAAAGCCTTAAGCTTACTATCAAACATATCCGCTATCCTGCTTAATAATTCATCATCCCCAATTTGTTTGTCGCTCTCGACCCCTTTCCCCTTACTTTTGTCCCTAGTTTTTGGTGGTGTTACAACCCTTTTTCTCCCTCCACGATTTGTCTGTACCTTTCTACATTTTCTAATCGCCCGTGTAGCAGGCACAAGAACTGAGGGATCTTCAACTACATTATTCGCCTGTGTAACCTCGTGTATGGGAGAATCCTGTACGGTATCGTCAGGCTGGGACTCAATATCGGTAACATGATCTGAATCTTGATCGAACTCTAGGAATACACTGTTCTTATGAGTCTCGCTATCAAGTGTCTCAGTGTCTGGGATTTTGTGTCCTACATCCTGAGATGAAATATCTACCCACGGGGAATTTGGGGGTGGGCTCATAGGGTGAAGAATGGGAGATTGGCTTAATCAAAGCCCGGCCGGTCGATACAGGCAAAGATATGGCGGAGCCAAGCCCGGCCGCTGGTCAGAGGGGTAAGACAGCGCTAGCAGCAAGGGACATTGAAATACTGGAACACGGGGAACTCGGCCCCTGTCGTTGCTTAATGCGTCTCCTGGCGCACTGGTTGGTGGCGTCGTCACTTCCGCCCGTGGGATCCTGGGGAATGTAGTCGGACCGGCGGAGCCAAGCCCGGCCGGTCGATGCAGGCAAAGATATGGCGGAGCCAAGCCCGGCCGCTGGTCAGAGGGGTAAGACAGCGCTAGCAGCAAGGGACATTGAAATACTGGAGAATCTAGGCAATCTGCCCAGAAGGGTAGCAGAGGCGGAGGCTCTGGTTTCAACCTTGGAAGACACCATCATCTCCATGCAGAAGGATCTCCAGGTGCTGAATAGAAATAAGTGCCAGATGGAGTCATAACTACAAAATCTAGAAAATTATAACAGGAGATCCAACCTACGCCTTGTGGGAGTATCGGAGGGGCTGGAGGGTGCGGGAATGGTGAAATGGACACAGTCATTGCTGAAAAAGGCGATACCTGAGCTACAAGGTGATCTAACAATTACGAGAGCCCATAGGGTACCTGCACATAAACCTGCAAACTTTAAGTATCCACGAACCATCTTAATGAACTTTTCAGATTACAGAGTTAAAGAGCATATCTTAAATGTGGCAATATCTAGGAGAACATTCAATACCCATGAAGTCAAAAATTTTAAAATGTTCTCAGATATGTCAGCTGCCTCTGCCCACAGATGTAAGGACTTTTTCAAAATGATTGACTCTTTCAAGGCCAAAGGTGCACAGGCGATGATTGTGCAACAGTCCAAATTAAAAGTGATCGCTAAAGGGAATTTTTTTATTTTCACGGACACACAAGAAGCCCAGACCCTTTGGAAGGTCTTAATACAACAGAAGGAAATGAGAATCATTTGAAAAAGTCCAGAAACATAAAAATCTTTTCCGAGGGGTGGATGCAAGGTGAATCAGGAAACACAATAGGATGCAACAAGATGGCATCCAACAAGAAGAAAGAGAAGGAGGGAACGACAGTGGGACAGTTGGGGGTTCTCTTTCCTCCTAGAGGGGGGGGGGGGGTGGAGGGGTGAAGCAGTGGAAAAAAAGTTAATAGATGAAAAACTTTTTTTCTGTATGTTTTATAGGAATTGCTATATTTCCAGTAGGACACAATGCTGTTAAGGAAAGTTTTTGTTTTTTTGGCGCACTGTGTTCCTTCGACATGCATGGTATATTGCACATTGAACATTGCACTTTAATACACTTTTGTTAGTATGCTGCTCTAATATTTGCGCGATTTTCACTTTATATACTCCTTCCACATCTGATATGACAAACTGTGCGGTTTGCACATTGCTATTTTTTGCTCAAGTTATATAAGGCTTAGGCAGGCTGTGTTGGCTTAACATTTGCATGATTCGCACCTTAAATATTATTTATACAGCTGATCTGACAACTGCCCAATTTGCACATTAATGCTATTTTGCACAATTGCTATAATGTTTCGATGTTGGTGTGTTGGTCCAATATCCGCGCAATCTGCACACTCAAAAATGGCTTACCTTTTAGAGCATATAGCAGTTATTTATTGTGGTTTTAGTGTTGTTGTAATGTTAGTAGGGAAAATACCTTGCATAGTTTGCACATATTGCACTTTAGAAACATTAGCTGCAACAGGTGGATAAAAATAAGAAGTGACTTCCTTTTCTTTAGTACACTATGAATAGGAATAAGGTGACATTCTTATCTTTGAATGCAAATGGCCTGAACAACAGTCGTAAAAGGCACGCTATAGAGAGCTGGCTAAGAGGTCACCACCCTGAAGTGATCTTTATACAAGAGACACATCAGAGGGCCCTATCAGATTCTAGTAAAATGCTTAGAAATTGGGTGGGCTATTATCTTTCATCTGTATCAGGGACGGCACAGAGGGGTGTGAGTATCTTAATAGGCAAGCATGTTCAATTTCACATTGAAGGCTCGCATTCAGACATGAGTGGTAGAGGGACATTCCTACATGGGAAAATACATCGGATAAATATAAGTTTAGAAAGACTTTTTTATCATGTACATTTTTTTGTTCACTGTGTTTAAAGAGTGGAACGAAACTAGCTTTTTGTGATCTTTATGCATAGGCAGTGTTTGGTCGCAAATCTCACATCTTTCTAACTTTTTAGAGGAGTGAAGAGCCATTGTGTGCCCCTCTGGGATGTGGTAAAAATTACTCTGCACACTCACAAAAGGCTCTTCCCCATATTCTTTGTACACCAACATGAGAAGGCTGTCGAGACTTTTGCTATGCTTCATTTTAACTTTCTAAAAAACAAAAAACACCAAACCATTCCTGGAAAGTAATCTGGATCATACACTGTTATTGGTTCAAGTTTGGAAAAGTTCAATTGGGGGTTTCTTCTGCTTGCATAAGCAAATAAATATGGGAATTTGAATGAGTAATGCAACTTGTGAGCCCAGATCAATTATTTTTCTCAACACATTTGCACACCATTTTGCCGTATCTGCCTGGAATTTAATAGGTTCGACCTGAAGTGCAGAAGCAACCAGGTTTTGGAACATTTCATGTAGATTTACCAAAAATTTGTCGGATTTACTAGCTAGCACATACATATTCAAATATTAATTCAATGAGACAAAATAAGATCATAATCCAGGCACATTTTGTGCCTTTAAGGACTGCATATTCAGCAAGACCACAAATCACGTATTTTAATCATATTAATTAATGCACGTGTACTACGTTATTGTTATGCAGGAGGCAATGTTTGATGATTAGCTTATTAAAAAAAGAGCCAGGCTGCACTTGTCCATTTAAAGATTATCTCACTTAGTAAAGCTTGTAATTATGGTATTACACTTAACATTGCAACAGAATACTTTCACGACTGTCTATGCACTATCAATAATGCCTTGTGTAGGTTACTCTAACATGTGCGTATACATTACTAAACACCCTATGAAAGACTATGCCATGAATGGTCTAAGCCTGGCAGCTGGCAATCAATAGAAGGAATAGAGTTTAAAGAGAACTCCAGCGACCACTGTTTTAATTCAAGATGTCCGTCCTACCACGATTGGGATACTTTTTAATACACAGTAATACTTTAAGTGCTGGTGCATTAGTATCATTGTTAAACAATTGTAACTTAAATCAAAATCGTTTGGCATCAAATGTTTCAGAAACATCGAGGCAGCCTACTAATAGCTGGGTTATTAGCTAGGGCAACTTTAAGTACTACAAGACGTCCTTTTAAGCAAATTTGATAGGACGCAGAATCTGTAATAAAAAAAAATCAAAATCTCTCTCAATGCTAACGAGGGCAGAACAGAAGTCAAGAAATTGCGCTGATAAAGAGACGCTCTTCTGAACGATGAGTAAAATCACGTTAAAATACAAGAATGGCAGCGAAAAGCCATCGTTGACTAATTGTGTGCCGTTAAATACGCTTGGATCAATCGTCCCTATCTTTCTGACACCTCTTCCCAAAAAGAACACATCCAACAACCTTTAAATATGTAAAATATCCAAAACAATTAAACACTTTTGCCACCTAGCTTCCATTTGATCTATAAATAATAACTGTAACTAACATTATGCCCTTTCACTTCTCTCCGCACCAAGCAAGTGTGAACTTGCTGCTGCTCTAGTCAACCGCATTTTGGATTTACACAGTTCTGAAATTGTGATGAGCTAATTATCGCTTCGGTATCACGCATCCAGGCTGAATGCATTAGCACTGTGATATGCAAAACATTTTTTAAACTACCTGACAATTGGATAGGCCATGGACCACGGTGTGATTTAAGTTAGACGTTTCAGTTCAGTGGGTCATGTTTTTACATTTTTCGCATAACTAAGTGTCCACTTGATGTTGTCACAAATGGGTTGTCGCACCTCTGCACAGGAGAGCATTGTGGAATGCAGATGTGATTTACATATATAACTGCAGTTTCCAAGAGCATATTGCACACACAGCTGGCATGTTATTTATTTCACATACCATGAATTCGCCACTTTGGTGCTTAAAGGATCAACTGAAACTAAATTATTTACGTAAAAAACAGATCATGCAGACAACAGATTCCGTGTAACAGGTTAACAAAGCAGATACGTTCCTACACATAATTGTGGCAAGTTCCATTGTTGTGGAGTGAATCACAAGAAAGTTCAATCTCTAGTCGAGTCATGTGTGAACAAGGGAACCACCATTTGGCCGTTCTCGATCACACACATGTGCATAGTTGGCATATAGCACCAGGTTCTTTGCAAGGACCTGCATGATGCACGACTCAAAGCAATTTAAAAACAACCTTTTGCCCCATTTATTTTCAACCAATGTAATTATCTCTAAGCATGCGAAACATGCCCAACCCTTGACAAGTTTTGGATCTCCTGTAGCTTTTCAATGTGTTCATTAAAATTCTTTGAAAAATTTGATTAATCTAGATGCACCAAAGATGTTAACGGCAGCTAACTGGAGAGGATACCACAGAATGCTGCCAATTCTGAAGTATACAATGTGGTCCAATCGTCAGCCCAGTCTTCGGAAAAACACCTAGGTTCTACTGTGAAGTGACAACTTCCTCTTACAACTGTAAGCATGAAAAACGGTGGTTGGTTTATCATGCAAAATGTAATCAAATTCAGTTACAGCGGTGATTAAATTCTGCCTAAGGGAAAAGGAATTATCATTCAAAATCCTCATATTTAAAAGCAGTCTTGTGTGCTGCAGCACGGTTAGTGGCAAATGCAAGAAAATCAGATCATGTAACCAATCCACAACCCGGACTGAAAACTGAAGCTGGTCTCATTCCTCTGAAACTATTCGGGATAGCACATCTGGGATGGAGGTTTAACCGCATGCGCGCTGCGGCGATTTTCGCGCTACGCGGCTTTTTTCAAAAAGCGCGTTAGATGACGAGCTCAGCTCGTCATCAGCGTGCGAGCGGCGCAACTGATGACGAGCTGAGCTCGTCATCAGCACCGAAGGGGTTAATCTTAACTTCAGAATTCAAGTGAGAACCTTTGTAACTTCAATCCTGAACTTAAACATTTCCTAACTTTCCATATCATGTGCACAGTTTAGTCTTGAAGAAAAAAAAACATGTCATGTTAAATTGGTGGTTAGCCCCCAAGAAACACAGGACATCCACCATTTAATAAAAAAGCTAATCTCAATATATATTAGTGTGCTTTTAGAAACTAAGGCTTTGATGAGAGCAATTTAAAGAAAGACAAAAATGCCCCAAGTAGAACAGGAATCCATCACTGGAACACATCTTCCAGTAACAACAATGCACCTGGCAGCAAGAGGTCTTTTAGTTAAGAAATGTGCTGAGGCAGCACATTTCGTCAGAAATTTGCTGATCAAGCAACTATTTCTGAAATGCACCTCCTTTAAATCACACCTGCAGACGGAAGTCAGCACTGTTAAAACAGCAATGAATCACTTAAAACCAACCTGCACCTGAAGCAGGTATGCTACTATGGATCAACCTTTGTGTTTATTTAATGAAGATTAATGCTATGAAGTTTACTCATCAATATCAATTGAAAATGATCTGACCCCGAAAAAAGTGTAGTTTTCTAGCAGACAGTGTAAATGCATATATACATTGGAATTCGAATAGCAAGTAAAGGTTGGAAAAAATTAAGACCATGCATACACCCCCACTTGTCCCCCACACCTGACATTATTAGCTCCATGCCCAAAAAGATATTTCAAAGCCAATATAAAACACCAAAACAGTGTCTGCCTTTTGAAATCATATACAGACTTCACTGAAAAGTAAAATAGAGGCTGCTGCTGCACTAAGAATAAGCAGGGCATGGTTTAATACCTGTTTGTATAGCCAACTCCGTCTGATTACAGGAGCATTGGGATTCCGCTTTATAGAGTTGGACCTCTTTCCAAAATTATGCACCTTTTTTGAGGGCCGTGAGGACTAGATGGGAAAAAAGTGGAAACAATATCATTAGAACAATTTGTGAATCCAAATAAAGTACGGCTGAGTTTCTTTCAGACATTCGTGATCATCATATTTTCTTATTTCTATTCATTTAATCTGAACATTTTGAATTTGTTGTGAAGCACAGTAACCGTGTGCTTTCGCTCAATATTTACTTTGACTAATTGCATTGGAAGAAATGAGTCATACTGGTGGAAAATGAAGACATGAATTTTCACCAAAGTCATGCCCTACTGGAAGGATCTGCAGACAGTTCTAGATTGCTTCTGTTTGTGGGTGGCCTAATCCAGACCACTGGTATATCCCAATCTACTTTCTTACACTCGAGTGATCAGTTGATTGTGAGGTAGAGCTGCATAGGTAAGGCACAATGTTTAGAAAGTGGTTCATTACTTGGAAGACCTTTGCAGAACACATTGGATATGTATATGTATCCGTATTATCAGTTAATCATTTTGCTTCAGTTATTATGCTGCTACCTAGTCCTTGTGGTACAACTCCTGATGGTGGCAAAAAATTAACTGATTTCATGAAGAATGAAAAGTAAACCAAGAAACAAAGTATACAGCTTGACACCAAACAATGACCATAGCATCCATCCAGTTATCCTACTTTCATACTTACTTCGATCCTACATGCTCTGCAGGGTTACCACTGCGTATTCAGTGTGCTGTTGCTCATCTACGTCTGTAGGGGGCTTTCTGAAATTATTTTTAAAATAATTTCAACTCATGGCTGTCCGGTGAAGTAAAGAAAGATTTTCACTATCAAAAAGAGTCAACCGCCAGTCATCTAGGGTGGGCCCACAGGATATAGGAGAAATACTTTTTTCTTAAATGAACTATTACTCACTGAATGTTATCCAGTGACATGCTTCATCATAGAGTTTACCTGACCCTCTGATGGTATTTCAAGACCAGCTTGTTTTCCTTTCAGCCACAAGAAAGCATGCAGCCACTTCCTAGTGGTTCTATCGTTGACATCTTGCAGCATGGCGAGGCCCTCTCGCCAGACATTAGGTGAGAAAGCAAGTTTCTCTCTTTCATCTAAAAGGGTCCCTCGCTACCGTACCATCAACTATATCTTTTTAATGGACCAAGTCGAGAATGCCTTGTTCCTCACAGAAACTTGCCTCCATGAGGAGTCCAAACCAGATGTGATTGCAGCCCTTCCCCCCAAATATATTATTGCAGCCCTGCCCCCCAAATATTTTATTGCGAGGAGGGACAGAATAGACAGACCGGAAGGTGGAATGTCGATAATATTTAAACATGTATGTACATAAAAATACAAGCTTTGCCTTTCCCTTCCTGCAAGGCGGTGTCTTTTGCATTCAAACTCACTCCTACATTTACCCATTCCGGCACTCTGATCTACCAACCACCTAGTAAGGCAAGCAGCTGGGTCAAGTCATTACTTGACTTCTTAGCTCCCCTAACCCTTAGGTCGGCCAATTTTATAGTACCGAGGGTCTGAATATCCATCTGGAGGATCCTCTTTGCAACAATGGCCAGACTCTTATTGAAGATCCATGAGTACTGAATTTGAATCTTTTTAATCCTACCCCCACTCAGGCAGAGCACTTGTTAGATCCAGTATGCTCCAATAAAAACAAAAATCTTCTTTCTCATCCCTTGGTACCACTCTTGGGGTCAGATCATCTGGTGGAACCTTTTAGTGTACGCATCTCCCCTGGCATCGTCCGAGAGAGGAATAAACCTCAGATTAATACTAGAGCCCAGTCAAAGTTAGACACCGGAGCCCTCAATAGCCAGCAGTGGAATTCGAATCCTAATTTATTGGGTGATGCCAAGCTTGATGCTCCTCGAATGGACAAGTGGCTGCACAGTTCCTCAGTTCACATTCTGCCCTTAAAAACTGGTTGCTCCGCCATGCTTCACCACCTACCCCTACGAGTTAATGATTAACTACAGGCCATGAAAACGGACTGGAGAGGGTCTGGAAACTTAGCTTGATGATGCAACTAAGTTTAACTATAAATTGGCTCGAATACACTACTATAGCCCTTGCAGAATGGCCTGTGCCACCTTCTTTTCTGATCAGATCACCTCAGGCCATACTGGTCCTAAAACACTTTTTAGATTGTCAGTGAGCTCTTTGACCCCAGAAGGCCTACCCCTGAGCTCCACTATCTCAGGTGCCATGTGAGGAATTGGTGCTTTTCTTTGTGAGTAAAGTGAAGGATATGAAAACAAGTTACTTACCTGTAACTTCAGTTATCCAGTATTGGTATCTTCCATAGATTCACATGCCTGAATCATTCCCCGTTGTCGAGGCGGGAGTCCCACGGTAAATACAATAGCAGTGCCAAAGGTAAATAACAGTAGTAGGCCCTAAGGAAAAAGACCTTAGGCCCAAATCCTAATAGCCTATCTACATCATTATGCTAAAAGAACCAAGCTTTTGGTACAATCAATCAGCTACCAGCACCCTCTAGAACCTTCTCTGCAGAGCCAGTTCTCCTCAGATTTTCGTCAGCACAAGTGGAAAATAAGTATCCCTAAATAGAGAACTGACTCTCCGGGGAGGAGGGTGGGTGCATGTAAATCTATGAAAGATACCAATACTGGATAACTGAAGTTACAGGTAAGTAACATGTTTTCCTATCCAGTATTGGGGTATCTTTCATAGATTCACATGCCTGAATCAGAGTAGCAAACAGTATGCCAATTATACAGGCGGTTGCGGATAGTGGAAGACTTGTACTGATAAACTCCCAGTTGCATCCCTTAATAATTAACAAATGCAGTAAAATACGACTTTCCACATTCACAACATGATCGAAAGAATTGTAAAGAAAACATGCTCATTTACATACAGTCATGGATATAGAAATCTGTACATCTTATATGAAAATAAATACTTTTATAGATGTATAACTATATATCTCTATATATATTTATGTATATATATATATGCATACCTTGCCACCCGGCTACTTAATTCAAAGAGTGGATCGTAAGACTGGCAGAGGTGGGGGTCTAGCCATAATATTTAACGACAGCTTCAGTTGGCGGTCATCTACGGACGGACCCCCAGACTGAGTGTATGAACTTTGTCCTGGAGCTCTCTAGCACTAGCACCTTCTCCAGCCTACTGCTCTAAAGTCCTCCAGGACCCATAGGTCAATTCATTAACGCTCTCCCCCCTCTGGTCGCCAATCTAGCCTTAACTCCAGCCAATTTTTACAATAATAGGTGACCTTAATATCCATATGGATGCCCACTCTAACCACCTGGCTACTGAGTTATCCACCAGCCTTGCGGCTCTTAAAATTAAACAGAAAGGCTTTGCCCCTACACATGACAAGGGCCATCTCCTCGACCCAGTGTTCAGTAATGACCAGAATCTCTATGTTGCCTCCCCGGTCCCCCTCCCCTGGACGGATCACTTACTTATTCCACTGATTTGGGAGTCTACCGCCCCCCCCCTCCTCCTCAAAACACTACGCTGACACTTAATAGGAAATTGTCAAGTCTTCCCATTGACCAATGGACCGCGGTCCTCAAAATCACCAGACCCCAGGCCAACTCAGACCCTGAGGTGGCTAATAATAACTTCAATTTATGGATCCTAAACTCTTTGGATACTGTTCTCCCCCAAAAACTTTCTCACAAGAATCTCAGGCAAAAATCTTCACCCTGGTTCACCCCTAAATTAAGAGAGCTCAAACACTTCTGTAGGAAATGAGAAAGGAGATGGAGACAGAACTTCTCGGATGACAAGAAACAGGTCTATAGAGAGGCAATTAGGAGGTATAAGGCAGAGATCAAAACCGCCCAAACCAACTTCTATGAGGAGAAAATCAACGCGGCTGCTAACTCCCCTAAAGAGATCTTTCGTATTGCCAAATCTCTCTCCTCTGTGCCACACAAACCTCCTAACTCGGACGAAGCCCCAGACCGGTGCAACAACCTAGCAGAATACTTTCATCACTCAAAATTCAGGTGATCTGTCAACATTTCTCTCCCCACCAGCTTGAGCCCACACATTACAGGACAACCACTGCACACCTAGAACCACACTGCTCCTTAGTAGAATTCCCACTGCTAGATGCGGAGTCCCTAGACACCCTCATCTCTAGGGTATTTTCTGGCTCCCCCTGGACCCCGTCCCCCCACAGTACCTCTCATTGGTCACCAAAGCAGTCAGCCCAGTCATCCTAGAGGCACTAAACTCCTCTATCATCTCCGGCACGGTGCCCCTGCCATGGAAATGTGCTCAGGTTAGAGCGCTCCTGAAAAAACCCAACCTTGATCACTCCAACAAGGCTAATTACCGTCCCATCTCCCTCCTTCCCTGGTTGAGCAAATTACTGTAAAGACATATAAACTCCACTCTGGTACAGCACCTAGAATCCAATAAACTGCTCCATATCACCCAAACTGGATTACGCCTACAACTTGGGACCGAGACGGCCTTATTGGCAGTAACTGAGGAAGCCAGGAGACTCCTGGATCAGGGCAGCTCAGTAGCTATCATTCTATTAGATCTCAGTGCCGCTTTCGACACTGTGGAACATAACATCCTGCTAGAGCGGCTAAAAGATATGGGAGTGTCAAAGAAAGCTCTCGCCTGGTTCCATTCCTTCCTAAAGGACAGGTCCTTACAAGTTACAAATGGGGGTGGGTCGCACACTACTCACACCGGCGGTGTCGCCCCTAAGGACTCTGGTCAATGTAGTAAAGTGTTCGCGATGCATCATCTTTCGATCTTCTGCTATCTTCGCTGTCTTCGCCATCCCTGGACACGTGTTTCGGGGTATTACCCCTCAGCAGGGATAGGCCGTGTACTGGGGTTGCCGATGGCTGCCAATATCTGCCAGGTATAGTACCACTCAGGCGCGTAGGTGCGGGATCCCAGGCTCGTCAGCCCGCTGCTCAAGGGAGCTTTAAAGTTACAAATGGGGGTGGGGTCGCACACTACTCACACACCGGCGGTGTCGCCCCTAAGGACTCTGGTCAATGTAGTAAAGTGTTCGCGATGCATCATCTTTCGATCTTCTGCTATCTTCGCTGTCTTCGCCATCCCTGGACACGTGTTTCGGGGTATTACCCCTCATCAGCAGGGATAGGCCGTGTACTGGGGTTGCCGATGGCTGCCAATATCTGCCAGGTATAGTACCACTCAGGCGCGTAGGTGCGGGATCCCAGGCTCGTCAGCCCGCTGCTCAAGGGAGCTTTAAAGTTACAAATGGGGGTGGGGTCGCAGACTACTCTCACACCGGCGGTGTCGCCCCTAAGGACTCTGGTCAATGTAGTAAAGTGTTCGCGATGCATCATCTTTCGATCTTCTGCTGTCTTCGCCATCCCTGGACACGTGTTTCGGGGTATTACCCCTCATCAGCAGGGATAGGCCGTGTACTGGGGTTGCCGATGGCTGCCAATATCTGCCAGGTATAGTACCACTCAGGCACGTAGGTGCGGGATCCCAGGCTCGTCAGCCCGCTGCTCAAGGGAGCTTTAAAGTTACAAATGGGGGTGGGGTCGCACACTACTCACACACCGGCGGTGTCGCCCCTAAGGACTCTGGTCAATGTAGTAAAGTGTTCGCGATGCATCATCTTTCGATCTTCTGCTATCTTCGCTGTCTTCGCCATCCCTGGACAGGTCCTTCCAAGTCTTTGAGGGAACTGCTGCATCCAATCGGTGGCCTCTTAGCTGTGGTGTTCCCCAGGGTTCGTCCCTAATCCCCACGCTTTTTAACACCTATGTGGCCCCACTGGCAGAAATAGTCCTTCCATTCGGCATCAAAATCATCACCTACGCAGATGATACCCAACTGGTGGTGGCACTCAACCACCCTGAGGGATCATCTAGCGCTCTTGGTGCCTGCCTAGAGGCGGTAGCCGAATGGATGGACCGCTCCCACCTCAAGTTGAACGGGGACAAGACCGAACTAATGTTTCTGGGTAAATCTCCATCTCCCACCTCAACTCCTATCTGGCCAACTTGTCTTTGCCCCATGCCCATCCCAAAGCAGCAGATCAAGAGCCTGGGCATATGGCTTGACAGCTCCCTCGGTTTCAACTACCAAGCTTCTAAGCTGTCGGCCACCTGCTTTGGTCTAATGAGAATGCTGAGAAAGATTCTCCCCCGGCTCCCTTTCCAGGCTAGGAGGATTATGGTCCAGGCTCTCATACTGTCCCGCCACGACTACGGAAATGCTCTGTACTTGGGTTGCCCCCCCAGTCCCCAGTCATTCAGAACTGTGCGGCTCGCCTTCTGCTCCAGATTCCCCAGAGACAATCTGCGAAACCCACCTTGAGTAACCTCCACTGGCTTCCTATCTGTTCCAGGATACAGTTTAAGGCCATGTGCATAGCCCACAAAGCTATGTGGAACTCAGGCCCAGGCATCCTTCAGTCCCTGGTCACCCCCTATCAACCCCCTAGGAGTCTTCGCTCCAGCTCAGCGTTTCGGGCCACCTCCGTGAAAGTTCGCAGATCCAGGTGGGGTGGACGTTCTTTCTCCTTGAACGCCACCAACCTCTGGAAATCTCTCCCCCTCACTCTTCGAGGGGAACCCAATCTGCTAGCGTTCTGTAAACGTCTCAAAACCTATCTTATCACTACCGTACACTAGCATCACTTGCACCTCTGTCTCTCCGCTCCGCAAGCGCTAGGAGGCCTCCGGGTAGCTAGCGCTATACAAATTCATTCATTCATGTATGAATATGAAGAGAACGAATGGTACCTGAACTGTTCGCAAAGAAAAAGGTGGCGGAGGACAGCCTGTCCAACCGCCGCATCCTCCTGACATGTTAATTGAAGGCAGTAATGCCTCGTGAAAGTGTGGACATTCTTCCATGTCGCAGCACAGCAGATATTCTCTAGAGTTACTCCCGCAAATAATGCTGTAGACGCTGCCACAGATCTTGTGGAATGAGCTTTAACCTTCCTCAGTAATGGTCTGTTAGCTTTGTTGTGACAGAAATGGATCGTAGAAGCTATCCATCTGCCAATTGTAGCTTTTGTGACAGCTGTTCCCTGTGTGGCTTGACCGTAAGCCACCAATAGTTGTCAGATAATCTGAAGAATTTTGTTCTCTGCAAATAGAATTTTAAACATCTTTTGATGTCCAGAGAATGTAAAGTTCTTTCAGCCGGTGTAGTCGGGTTTGGAAAGAAAGTTTGTAACTTTACCGGCTCATTGAGATGAAATTGGGACAGTACTTTAGGTATGAATGTAGGGTTAGTTCTGAGAGTGACAATCCTTAGAGAAATGCAGAAATGGCTCCTTTATAGTGAAGGCTTGAATTTCACTTACTCTCCTAGCGGATGTTATAGCCAAAAGCAGAGCAACCTTCCATGTTAGAAACTTGAGGTTGGCTTTGTGAATGGGTTCGAATGGGTGTTTCATCAACTGTGTGAGGATTGTGTTAAGTTCCCACTCCAGTGGAGGAGGTCTCACCGGAGGGAAAGATCTGAAAAGGCCTCATGAACAGTTTGATTAGAGATGACGAACATAGTGATGGAATCTTAGCAACTTTCCTGAATCTGGAGAGAGAGGCTAGATGCAGTTTAACTGATGAGAAAGTGAGTCCAGATCTAGCCAGTTGCAGCAGATAAGGAAGAATCTGTTCTGCAGGAGATTCTATTGGATGCACCTTGTTAGTTTCACACCAACAGCAAAATCTCTTCCATTTAAGGCGATAAGTCTTAATTGTGCTTTGAGCCCTTGATTCGGTTAAAATGTTGCGACAATCTTGAGGGATATCAAGGTCCTTGAATTCTAAGAAATCAGGAGCCATGCGTGTAAATTGAGACATGGAGGGTCTGGGTGAAGCACCTGTCCCTTGTTCCTTGACAGCAGTGTGGGTGTTGGAAGGAAACGGATCGGTTGGTCCTGGGATAGCAAGAGGAGTTCTTGGAACCAGTATTGACGTGGCCACCGGGGAGCAATTAAGATGAGACGGCAGCCCTCCCACTTCATCTTGCGTAACACCTTTGGTATCAGTGGGATTGGGGGAAAAGCGTAGGCACAGATCCCTGACCATCGCATGGACAGGGTATTCCCTCTTGACCCCTGTTGAGGATATCTGCTGGCGTAATATTGGCATTTTATTTCTGCTTTGTCGCAAGCAAATCCAATGTCGGTTTGCCCCAGACTTGGAACACTCTGTTCAGCTGGAGTTGGTCTAATTCCTACTCGTGGCATTCTGATTGTGATCTGCTGAGCATGTCTGCCAAGGTATTGTGGAGGCCTCTGACATGTTCCGCCTTGAGGGTTATGTTGTGGAGTGTGATCCATTCCCATAACACCTGAGCCTCCCTTGACAAGGTTGCCGATCTTGTCCCTCCTGGTTTGTTCACGTAAAACATGCTGGTGGTATTGTCTGTTCGAACTAGTACCGATGACCCTGTAATCCTTGGAAGGAAAGCTTGCAACAATAGGATGATCGCTCGCAATTCCAGCATGTTGATGTGTCATGGTCTGTATTTGTGAGACCACTTGCCTTGTATTTGCAAATCCTGGAGATGATCTCCCCATCCCGCCATGGACGCATCTGTTGTCAGAATAAAGTCTGGGGGATCTTGTATGAATGTGAGACCTTGTGCCAGATTGGTCAACTGTGACCACCAGTGGAGTGCGTCCACCATGCGTGGTGTGACCTTGATGTCGTTGAAGCAACCCGTCGCTTGCTGCCATAGAAGATGCAGTTCCTCCTGTAAGGGTCTCATCCTGAGACGTACCAAGGGAATGAGATTTATGGCTGAACAGCACATTCCCAGGAGTGAAGCGAACATGCAAACAGAAAGTGACTTTCTTTTTTAGACCCCCGAGTGCTAGCTCCTGGAGGCGAAGTTGTCTTTCTTGAGATAAGAATGCCTTGCATTGGATCGTGTCCAGACGTGCGCCAAGGAAAGGCAGTACTTAATTTGGACGTAACTAGGATTTGCTTTTGTTTACAGTTAACCCCAGGGAGGTAAAGAGATTGCGACATGTTGAAATGGCAGTCTTTACGTTACAGTGTGCTGCGAAGGACCTTTGATTAACCAATCGTCCAAGTACGGGAAGACCTGTATTCCCCAAGAACGCAACGTTGCTGCTACCGGAGCCAGGCACTTTGTGAAGATCCTTGGAGCCGATTTTAGCCCAAAGGGGAGCACTTTGAACTGATAATGGGCGCCAGCCACAGTGAAGCGGAGATACTTGCAATGTTTTGGATGGATTGGGATGTGGAAGTAGGCGTCTTCCATGTCTAAAGAAGCCATAAAATCTCCCTCGTTCAGGCAGCTGAGAATCTCTGATAGAGTGACCATGCGAAACCTGTCCGTTTCTGATGTACTGGGACCTTTGCTATAGCGTTCTTGAGGAGCATTGTATAAGCTTCTTTGAACAATAAATGAAGAGGGTGTGGGGGGGTCCCCTGGGCGGAGTGGTTGGTGGCTTGTTGAAAAATTCTAGGGTGTGTCCATTTCTCATTAGGTCTAACACCCATTGGTCGGAGGTAATTTCTTGCCACTGTTCCAGATGAGATGAGATTTTCACGCCCACGGGGGGAGAAGGAAATGTGATTGGCGCCCGGCTGACCTCACTTCTTCCTGTTAGAGTCTCGCCCTTCATTGTTGGAGCGTTTTCGGCCTCCTTGCCGAGAGAAACCAGCCGTATTGGATTGGCGGTATGATGAGTGGTAATTTTGTCGATATTGAGGCTGATATTGTCTGTTTTGTTGTGTATTGTAACCTCCTCTAGAGGAATAGCCACGTCCTCTAGCGCCTCTGAATGTCCCACGCTTGTACTGCAGGGAACCTAAAGATCTTGCTGCATCAGTGTCAGTCATGATCTCTTGGAGGGCTTCGTCAATATGTTTGCCAAACAAAGATTCTCTGTCGTAGGCCATATCTAATATTTTTGTTTGGACTTCAGGTCTGAAGGTTGTAGCTTTTAACCAACCCTGGCGCCTGAGAACTGCAGCCCCAGCTAATTGTCAGAAATTTGTATTGACAATGTCCATAGCGCAATCGATCGTCTCTGCTGCTGCACGCTCTCCCTCCAGGAGAATTTTCCAAGCTTCCTGTCGTTTCTCCTCTGGAGTGAGGTCAATCAAACCAGCCATATCCGACCACATTTGGTGATCATAACGCCCTATGATCGCGAATGAGTTTGCTGCCCTGATGGAAGCAGCAGCCATGGTCGAAAACTTTTTACTTATGAGATCAAGGGGACGGCCCTCTTTGTTCGGAGGTGTAGTGATGGGTGTTGCTGGATTTTTGGACCTTTGTTGGGCGGCCTGTGAGATGACAGAATCCGGCCTAGGGTGTCCGATGAGGCAGGGTGGGCTGTTGGCTGGAGCCCGATATTTTTTATCTACCCGTGGAAGCACAGCAGGCACGGATGCAGGGTTTTTCATAATCTTGATGCCCTCCTTCCATATATAGTCTATGATAGGAATGCTCTGGTAATTTTCCTAGTCTTCTCTTTGAAATCATGTAGGAAACATTCAGTTTGTTCCACAGTTACTGGAAGTTGAAACCTAGCAGCAGCGCGCTGCATGAGGTTATGAAATCCACCTATATCTTCTGGTGGAGAGTCTGATGGTTGTGGAGTTGGTGGATAAGACGTAGGGATAATGTAAGAATCCCATGGGTCAATGTGGGGATTTTCTGGCAGCTCACCGTCTTCCACTTCCTCATCTGAAGAAGTGTCTAGAGATTGAGGAGGCTGAGGTGGCGGGTGCTCCTGAGAAGGCTGTGTAACTGGAGACATTGGCGTCGGAATCTCAGGTGGAGGAACAGGATCTGGAACCACCACAGGCTGAGGTGGTGTTATGACCTGCTGTGGGGGAAAGCGCTGCCTATAATCAGTAACATGGCTTGCAAGTCCTGAATAAGGTTAGGAGGCAGATGGCTGGAATCCGGAAGTCTGGACTGTAGCGATCACCCATCAGGCAACAGGCAGACAGGCAACATATTGCCGCATATACCTTCCAGCTCTCGGCCTTAAGCTGAGAAAAACGCCTGTAAACTAAGTTTCCCAGCAGGCAGTGGGGCGAGGCAATCGGAAGGCAAGGCAGTTCCATACTTAAGCACCTCCTCTTCCTGAGGAAGGTGCTTGACAATCTTCTACTTCCGAGATTCTGGATGGCGTATGGTTCTCCCCGCCGGATTACCAGCTAGAAGCATTTTCAGCGTTGTTCCGGCACATTTCCAGAGGACTACAACTCCATCTAGGAGATTTCGTTCGAGGTGCAGGTATTTCCGAAGGAACGCCGGTGCGCGTCCTTGACATTTGCGCTACCTTTTTGTTTACTCTTGTTTCGAGCCGCAGGCAGTTTTTTCGAAGGAACACAGGAGCGTTTCCTTCGTTGCCGCGACTCCGGTTTTCTTTTACAAACCCTGCACAGCAGAAGACGCACAGGTGTGTTTTTCTTCCGCCCGTGAATTTTGGCAATAGTTTCAACTGTTTTTGGGCTGAGACGTTTTTGGGCAGCCAAATTCTAACTTTCCAGCTATCTGTATTTTCAGAGCTCGTGATTACGATTCCTCACTGGGATGCTTATTCTCTAGACCTTGCAACACAGGCATCTAGTACGTTATGTCTGTGGGATAAATTTGTTTCTTAACTGCCAGTTGGCAACATTATTTCCCACACCAGAAACCAGGAGTGGCATTTTTTATAGCACCAGTTGGAGTGGCAGCAGATTCTACTTCTGGGCATTGTGAATACCAGACCTTTTATATATTACTGTGGAGCAACAGTGGTATATTGTACTTTGTCTATTTTTGATGTTCGCTTGCCTGCTCCTGGGTGTATTCTGGTAGTGTACATTTCCAGTCTTAGCAAAGCATATTCTTGATTATTTGCGTTAGCTGCAATACTTCTGGTGAGTGAGTTTATAGAACATTGATATTACATTTTGGGACATCAGAGTAAGGTTCTAATTTTTGTTGTGTTTCCTCCTGTCCTGCAGAGTCATATTCCAGAAGAGTGACACAAGTCCCCTAGACCAGACCAAGAGGGGGAAGAGATCTTGCAGCAACTTTATTGTTTTGTTCCCCTTCCCTTTTTCCCCCGGGCACAACCTCACACAGTAGGGTTCTCTTCCTCTGTCAGGGGAATTGAGGAACATATCTTCCATCGTCTCTGCTGGGCATCAGAAAAAGGTTAGTGGCGTGTTGTATTTCTTTTGCTGCTGACAGCATGACAGACCGTCTCTGGTAGTCTGTGTAGTGAGGAACCACAATGTCCTCTTGGTAGTAGTGCTCATGGTAGTCATCCTCATCTTCCTCTTCATCCTGACATTTAATATTAAGTTCGGAAGGATGACGAGCTACACCAAAAGCTCCTTCACCATCATCGTCGTCATAGTCATCATCCTCCTCTTGGACATATGTCTCAAAAAGGTGAGATGGAGTCAAAGGAGGAGACATATGAACAGTCACGTCTTTGGTATGATTTAAGCTGGAAAGTCTTTGATGAAGTAGGTGTGGAAAAGGTTGCCGCTGCTAAAACCTTAGTTGTAGTAGGTTCCATCCCGGTAACTGGTGCAGTCATCTACGGAATCACTGTAAATGGAGCTACCGTCGACTGACTCTTTATTTTAATCATCGTCGGCGGGATCATCGTCGATGGGACCATCGTCGACGGGCTCGACGTAGACGTGACCATCGTCAACGGGCTTGGTTTCCTCATTGTTGGGACAGTCGTAGACGACGAAACTTTCGTCGAGGGTGGAGGCTTTGTCGACGGTATTTTCGTCGATGAATGTTTAGATGACTTTGTCGACGAGGCCTTGGTCGACGAGTCGGTGACGGTCTTCTTAGTCACAACAGAAATCCTAGTCGACAGAAAAGGTGAAGTGATAGAAGTAGTGGAAATAGTCGCCGTCGACGAAGGATCTGAAGACGTGACAGAAATTGTCGATGATGAAGGGAAACTGAGGGAATAGAACAGCCTTTACTCACAGTTTTGGAAGATTCCCTTATAGAGTCCTTGAGAGCTGTAGCCGGAGGAGACCTCTGAGAAGGTGCAGAAGTAGAGTGGGAGGATTTAAGATGTTTTCTCTCCTCACTTGACGAACTGTCCTGAGATCTTGCTCAGGTGTGGCTCTATCATCATCTTCAGATGAAGATTTAAGCCACAACAGGACTCTCGCCTCCCTATCCCTTAGAGTTAAGGAACTAGGTATTTCCAACCCGTGTGCTGTAGAATCCACGGGGTGGGCAGATAGGGGAGAATCCACTGTAGAATGAGTACAGAAGAGACTGACCACCAGGGCTTCTTGTCATGGGACAAAAGACATACAGGAGTATCTAGACTAGACCACCAAGTTCAAGTCTTTGAAGTCGGTAGAGGGATGAAAACTTGGGTTCAGGACCCACATCAAGGCATGGAGATGGACCCAACTGCTCAGCAGCACCCGACAGAAAAGGAGAGTGGCTCGACCACTGGATGCAATAGCATCCTCTTGCCTCATTGGCCAGATGAAAAACTGGAATTAATGGCCCAAGAACCTCCAAAGATTTTTTTTTTATACTGAAGCACCCTACACTCTTGGATGCTTCAAGAGGACCACAACAACTGGTTTTGACTGGAATTGGTAAAATACACAGGGTCTTTTAAACTGGTACTTTCTCCTTCCTTGGGGTTACTCTAACTACATGCGAAGGCCCATTGAAATTGACCGCCACAAGGGAGGTTCCCTAGTTGACTATACATTACTACCTCATATCGCAGTGCTGGTTGAGTGAGACATTCTATCAGGCTAGGGGAGAAGCGAGTGGGGGGTTCAGAAGGTCTGTAGACCAGGAGACCTTTCAAGAAGTAATTTGTGGCCACCCTAATTGTAAAGAGACCAGCCTCGCTATCTGCAATAGTGACCGGCTCTAGGGAGCATTGGATGGTGTGTTTAAATATAATCGTCACCCCACCCCCTCTGCCAGAGCTCCTATCTATCCTGGTTATCGCATAACCACTGGGTAGTGCCTCTAGGATCTCCGGCGCAGAATCCTCATCCAGCCAAGTCTCAGAGAGGAACATCACGTCTACCTTACCATCTGAAAGCTGGTCGTAGATCTCCATTCTGTGCTTCCTAAGAGATCTACAATTAAGTAGGCAGCAGTTAAAAAGTGAGCTCGCCTCCTTCGCCTCCCTCCCACTGCTAGACCTAAACATGCAGTGCCTGCAGTCCCAGCTCTTACTTTCTCCTTCAATGCTGTGCCTACACAAGTCCACCATTGCGGGACAAAATGCATGCAGTTCTTGGGAGCTATACTGTAGCCCTGCTCCAGAAAGACCAGGGGTTCTGGCCCAGGACCCCGACCGGCCGCGGACGGGCACAGACGGGCTTGGCTTTGGCGTGCCTGCTGCGCGGCCGCTGAGGCATGCGGCTTTTATTCGTGCAAGCTCCCCGCAACTAGACCGCTAACCGGTCAAAGCGGAAGTGCCTGGCTCTCCCTTCCCTGACCTCAACGGTACTGGTTACCGCGTCGGACTAAGGCAGGAAGGAGTGAAGACTGAGCCCAGGCTTCTGGGTAAGGTAAGACTGCAAAATGCCCCCAACACTCCCCCTCCAAGGAAATGTGTGCACCAAATTTAAAAGCGGCTTAATGCCCGCAAAGTTTAAAATGTTAAAAGAGATTCCCCACACACTACGTAGCGCCGAGCAGTCAAGGGACACTGCCACTGCCCCACTCACCGCACCGCGGCCACGAGCCCTGCGCCCTTTATTCGTGCAAGCTCCCCGCAACTAGACCGCTAACCGGTCAAAGCGGAAGTGCCTGGCTCTCCCTTCCCCGCGCAACGGTACTGGTTACCGCATCGGACCGAGGTGGGAAGGAGAGAAGACTGAGCCCAGGCTTCCGGGTAAGGTAAGACTGCAAAATGCCCCCAACACTCCCCCCTCCAAGGAAATGTCTGCACTAAATTTCAAAGCGACTTATTGGTCAGGGTATTCACACTGACCTAGAATTCATGGAGCCTGGAGCAATGCCACATCATGTAAAGCAGAGTCCCCTTTTGCCCACATTCCTTGAGTGATAGAAAAGAGTTTATTTTGGTTGTAGTATAATACACTCTGTGGAATGATTTCAGTTGCACTAAACTGAGGCACAGTCTAACTGCCACCTTACAGGGCTGTTAAGCTTCCTCCCGCTCGGTCTCGTACATTTCCCCAATAACTGACACCCATCAAGACTTCAATCTGTATAGCATACCATGAGCATTATAATTAATGTTTCAAATTCTCATGCATGCCTTTTATGTAGGGCCTTTGCCAACACCCTATGTTTCAACACTGTTCCATCTGGGATTTCAGTCCCTCTCAGGATGTGAACTCTGAGCTTATATAAGCTGTAGCTATTCTAAATCTCTATTTACTCACGAGCTCAATCTTTGTGCTTGCTCAAATATTTTTATTTTCTGGCTCCATGCACCCCAAAAACTAGATATTCCTATTGTGTCCCAATGACAAAACCTTGCTAGTTCCCATCCCTCAGTCTGGCACTCGACCATTCATAGGGTTACATATGTGAGGAGGATGTCCAATCCATTTTTATGTGGCCACCGATCCGTTGTTTCTATATGGTTGGGCAAATTCATGGACTAAGTAGGCCCAGACTCCCAAATCCATATAAAGTCTAAGTGAAGGCTCCTGTCGGGTAGCAAACTTCTATTCATGTACCACTGTTAGATTCGCTGCCCAGTAATATTAGTGTAGATTTGGGATTGTATTGCCACCATTGCAGACTTGAAATGCCAGTGCTTGCAACATGTAAAGAATGTTTGGGAGTATAATCATTTGCTGGCCTCCCAAACAAATTCCGTAGAAATTATCTCCATGTATTGCATTCAGTTGGAAATCAACTGGGCCCTATACCAAATACTTTATTTGCCCTCTTATTTCTCCTCGCATACATTCTCAAATATTTAAAACCCCCACCACCACTCTGGATAAGGGGAAACATGCAGGTATCTGTCCCCACGAAGATAATGGGGACAACACTACTATGCCTTCAATCAATATTAACTCTGAAATACTCATTTAATAACTTGAACAAATACAATAACCTGGTAAATACTTGACACTGGTAGTGTTTAACTACTAGATAGAGGTGTCTACACTGGACCATCGTGCTCTTATCGATCAACAAAAATGTGTAGGTAGAGAATGACTATATATATATATATATATATATATATATATATATATATATATGTAAGTCAATTGTTCTGTTGCTGCTTAGTCATAACAAATCCATGTACTTTGCATTAAATCCAGCTTTAAGTGTTTTTCCGTTGTCTGATTAAATGTCTTGATAAAGATTATGTGATTTGGCGGACTGAGGACGCGGCCGTGCAGTCGCAGCTGTGAGAAGCTCCCTACTCCCTGCTGACCTGGCGTGTTATGGACACTGAATACCGCATCTGAAGAGGCAGTACAGATACAGATACACCTACGGAAAATGCTAAAGTAATTAAGCCAGCTAAAGCACGGAAACATGGAACTCGTCTAAAACTCGTTTAAAACTGTTAAACTGTTAAGGAGCGACATCACTCACCGGTACGTCCAGTGCGTACTTGCTGCTCTCTGATACACTGCGGACGGACGAAAACAGGCTGGCGAGATAAACAAGACACGGAACAAAAGCGGAGTCGGAGGTTACTGCAGGTGCATGCAGCGACTATATCTCACGCTTGCCTGGTGATTCTTTCTGGGACCTTTTAACAAAGTACAGATAGAGGCATTCTCGGATACATGCAGCGGTTGCTCCGGACATACCTTTTGCTCGTACGGCGCCTCATCCCGCGGCTTGTTGGGGGGACAACGTGCGGCCGGTCCAGTCAAGATTTCGGACGCTGTTCGGAGGTGCGGTCTAACGGAGCCCAGGTGAGCACAGACCCATTGTTGAGCAAGTGTCCACAGATGGCCCCTAAGATCTATCAGAGGGACACTAGAGCTAATAAAATCAACGCCTTGGAAGAAACTGAGACTTCAGGGGTTACAGACACAACTCCGACTTTGAACATTTCGAAATCAGGCACTGGGACACTAATGCCTAAAACCGTTAAAATAACTTCTGCAGACTCCACAACAAATAAAGAAGCGGTTAATACTATAGTAGTCCCACCGGTACTGGGTAAACAATTACTCCGACACCCTGTTCTGGTTATTCCGGTTCTTGGGCCTGTGGATGTTTCCACCGAAGTAGGAGCCGAGAACCTCATTTGCAAGGGTCCCACCAATGGCGTTAACAAGGGTGATGAGGTTATGGTTGCGTCGTTGTATGACCGGGGGGGGGGGGGACGCCTCAATGAAAAATGCAGATGGAGAGAGAATCGGGGAAGAAACTAATGACCCAGGGAAGGCTCCTTCCATCTGCCTAACGGAAGCTCTCTCTCTTGCTGCAGAGTCTATCGCGGACCCCCCAGCTTCTGATATATCTGAAATTAACCCTCTCAGGGAAAATTCATATGTAGATGAGAACGGAGATATAGAGGGCGAAGTTTCAAATGAGGAATACTAGGAGCTGACTGAAACTGCCTCTTTATCAGTCAATATCGAACACCTTGCCAGTAAAGAGACAAGGCTAAACCCAAACCTAAGAATAAAACGAAGACCAAAAGAAGGTGGAAAGTACTGGGTTTATCAAGTACATCTGTACTGTTTTAGTGCCTGCAGTCAAGAAGTCGCTTCTTGTTGAGAAAAGTCCCCTTAGGAAGTGGATTGAAGCTAAGGGCTTGGTAAAGAACATGACGTTGCGGCTCTCTGGAGTAAGCTCACCTGAACAAGATATTACCCAGATTTCTGTAATGCCTACAGAAGACATTCCTTCAGTTAATGATACTTTTAAGCTGCCGGTACCGGATATGAACACTATAGTATTGCAAAAGCCTGTAACATCCAATTATCTGGCTGATACTTCGAAAGCTTCAGAGGTTCCAGAAAATGTAGTCACTCAGACGGACGTGGAAGGTACCACTTCTTCTGCAGGTACAAGCCTGCTGAATTTACCTGCTTTGTTAGCTGATGATTTAAGTAAAGAAGCGGACAATACTAGCACTGGTAGAACATTGGAAGAAGAGATAGGAAATATGAACTCACCATTTGATATCATCTTACAGACTTTGGCTAACAGGAACGAGGCGCAAGAGCATTTCTTAAAATTAAGAGAGGATAACACCAAATTGCAGAACTCCTTACAGGATATTGATGTAAAGATGGGCGGGATGTCACAGGAAATTGGGGATTTACAACATCGTGTGGTCAATATAGAGGAAGGGCTGCAGGAATGAGCAATGTGGTTAGCCAACATGAAGATAAACTTTTAGCATTGCAGCTAAAAGTTGAGGATCTTGAAAACCGCCAAAGGCGGTCCAATCTTAGGCTCTTCGGCATTCCGGAAGGGGTCGAGGCGGGGGACCTGAGGGCATTTATGGTAGGCTTACTGCAGAAAGCCTTTACAGACCTCTCCGACTGGGATTGGGACTCTCAATTACAGAGAGTCCATAGGCTACCAATAACGCAGAGAAATAAACAAAATAAATTTCCTTGCCCATTTTTAATTCATTTCGGGAATCATCTATTAAGACAGGCCGTCTCTCTAAAAGCAAGGCCCAATCTACCAGTTACGGTAGGTGAAATGTCCTTTTTCGTCAAATCAGATCTTAGTAAGGCAACAATGGACAGACGGTGGCAACACGTAAGCTAATTGACCCATTCAAGGCCTCAGGGGGACAAGTATACCTGCAGGAACCGGCTAGGTTAAAAGTTATCAAGGGAGGGCATACATACTTCTTTACAGATGTAAGGGAAACAGAGGATTTATTGGCCTCATTCACCTAACTGAGAGAGATACTGCCTGAATTAAAGTACTTGATTTTTCCGGTCTGGCAGGGAGTAGGTGTAGTCACAGGCTGCTTCTTGGGGTAGCAGCCACTACAGAGGCATAAAGTTGTATCGGGGGGGTGCCCTCTCGTTGGAGGAGGGAGGGGGCAGGAGGGATGGGGTGGTTTGGGTGGGGGGTAAGTTGAGGGGGGGCTAGTTCGAAAAAAGCATCACAGGAAAATTAAAATTCAGAGCAGCTGGAGGGAAATGTACTATTTATTATAATATTACAGATTGATAGGATTGACAGGATGTGTGTAACTTTTCTTTTTAAATGCTTTGAATAAAATGTCTAGCTTGGAACGTTGCTGGATTGAATAGCAAAAGGAAAAGACGTTTGGTTCGGGAAGAAATAGCTTTGTATACGCCCAATCTTGTTTTTTTATCTGAGACACATGTTGCCTATGCAGATAGGAAAATTCTAGGACACTTGGGGTATGAGGTGATAATTTGCTCAACATTTAACGCATCAATAAGGGGGGTTGCTATCTTAAAAGATAAACGTTTTAAGGTAGAAGTTGGAAAGAGCGTTTGCGATAAGAAAGGGAGGTGGGCCATTGTTCAATTATTGATTGAAAAAATTAAATATGTTTTCTGTATAGTTTATGGGTCAAATTTTGATGATGCCAATATTTTGGATCAGCTGAATGTAGAACTGTTGCAGTGGGTAGGCAAACTAATTATAATGGGTGATTTCAATTGCATAATGGACTACAAGATTGACACTACGAGGGGCAACGCCCTTTATTGAATGTGGAGAACCAGGGCAGCTATTTTAGAGCTAGCGCGCATTCACAATATTAAAGATGTTGGCGATGCGCTTTTCCTACTATGCCTGGCTATACATATTACTCTGCCCCTCATAGGCTCTGTTCACATATTGATATGGTTTGGGCATCGGACAGAGTAATGAGCTCTAGCACTATCGAACTTTGCCCTAGAATCAATTCTGACCATAATCCTTTATTACTAACTTTTGACACTGAAAAAAA
Source organism: Lissotriton helveticus (assembly GCF_964261635.1). Lineage (NCBI taxonomy): Eukaryota > Metazoa > Chordata > Amphibia > Caudata > Salamandridae > Lissotriton > Lissotriton helveticus. Next base: position 559,888,023 of record NC_136057.1, on the reverse strand, counting down.
CCATATGACACCCCGTATATTTTCTTTTCCCAGGCATTTATTTACCAATACTTTATTCATTTCGCAACTTAAGTTACATATTATAGACTTTATTAAGCTTAATCTTAATTCCACGACATGCCTTATGATATGGGATTCTTGCAAAGCAAGTATTCGGGGTTTTACCCAGCAATTTCTCTATCATCAAAATTCAGAGCGCCGTAAAAAAGATAAAGCTTTGGTTAATGATATACTTTCTGTCGAATTGCTACTGGCAGATGCTCTGTTCCGACATGCCACGAATATAACTGAATTGGAACTACACCTGGGACGACTGAAGTCTGCCCTAAAAACCATCTTCTGGGATAAGAGTAGCACAAAACTACATAAATTTCAATTGACACATTATGAGAGTGGAGAAAGTTGGGAAGCTATTAGCTTACAAAATAGCTGATGAACGAGCTAACACTATGATTAAAAATGTAAAGGGGCCGAATAACACAATAATCGATCAATCAACCCAAATTTTAGAACATTTTGTCACATTTTATAAAAAGTTATATACTCCAGAAAATTATCAGACAGTGGCGGCAATCCAGAATTATCTGGATTTTTCTTTAGAAAAGCCTGACTTTCTTGAGTTGGAACAATTATCCAACTCTATTAGTTTACTTGAAATTAGAAATGCGATTTCCCATTTGCCATCTGGGAAAGCATCGGGAGAAGATGGGATTCCACTAGAAATATATAAATTATGTGCTGATGAGCTTACACCTCTCCTGTCTCAAGTTATTAATTTCATCGGGGAAAGTAGGGCAGCCCCGAGGTCTTGAAACAAGGTAAAATTGTTTTGTTTTTTTAAAAAGGGGAACCACCAGATGAATGCGGTTCTTATCGCCCCATCTCGTTAATTACCTCCAATGCTAAAATATTTGCAAAAGTGTTAGCCACCCGATTAGCACCTATTATATCGAAAATAGTTAGCCCAAATCAACATGGGTTCGTAATAGGTAGGGACACCACAGCGCATATTAATATGGCTGTGACAGCCTTTGACATAGCTGAAAAGAAATCCACCCCACTCGGCATGATCATGCTTGATGCAGAAAAGGCTTTTGACCGAGTGGGGTGGGATTACTTGTGGCAAGTCATGACGAGTCTGGGCTTCAGGGATACATTTTTGAATTGGATACAGTCATTATATGATAATCCCATGGCCAAAATTAGTTACGCTGGCTTATTATCTGCCCCCTTTACTATTGCCCGAGGAACTCGCCAGGGGTGTCCCCTGTCCCCCCTTTTTTTTGCATTATCAATAGAACCATTCCTTCATGCATTACAATTACAATCTGTTATCACACCTTTTAAGTTTGGCCCTCACCTACTGAAGCTCACAGCTTATGCTGATGACATCGCCATCTACTCAACTGATATTGTAAAGGCGATGCAGGGTATTACAGCAGAAGCTAGTAGATTCGGGGACGTCTCTGGATACAAACTGAACTTAAATAAAACACAAATAATTGCTAATTATAAACCAATGGGCTCTGCTGGATTGTGTCACTCAGCTACATATTTAGGAGTTAAGCTATCTGCAAATATCAGGGACTTAATTAAATGAAATTATGACTACTTAGTAAAAAACACTATAACTCTGCTAAAAAAGTGGCACAAACTTCCTTTAAATATCATTGGTAGAATCAATCTGATCCGTATGATAATTCTACCTAAGTTTCTTTAACTTTTCCGTTCCATTCCTTTGGTTTTATGTAATTCTTTCTTTAAAAAATTGGATGGGATTTTTAGCAGTTTTATTTGGGGATACCGCAAAGCTCGTAGATCCATTACTCTCTTAAAAGGGGCTTCTGATGCAGGAGGTCTGAACTTTCCGGATTTTAAGTTATACTTTTGGGCAACATTTTTAGGACGTCTACGACACTTAATCAATTCTGAAGATGTAGATAACCCACCTTATTTTCTTACATTGATGCTTAATTTGGATGTGAAAATGTTTTTGTGGAGGATTAATGACCCCAACTACTACAAAAGGGTGCGCTTTAAGATAGCTAGAGATTTAGTCAGAATGTGGCGTAACATTCAGGCCTTCTGCAAGGTGACCTTTTTTCATCCTAAACTGACTCTGTGGGGAAATCCTGGCTTACCGGGAATATTTAGCGATGGATTAACTAACATATGGTCGACACATGGGATAAAAAGCCTTGGGGATCTGTATGGTGCACAAGGGTTTTTGAGTTTTGAAACACTTAGAACACTCTATAATATCCCTGACTCTACGAGATTTAAGTATATGCAAATATATGATTTTTTTATTCGTAAAATGAAAATACAGAACATATCCGACTCTAGCATTTGGGATAGCCTTTTTTCGCAGGAAAATAAGTCACTTATTAGTGGCTGTTATAAGTGTTTCAATACTTACAGAAATACGGACTGTAGTACTCTAGCAGAGAAATGGAGTAGGATGCTAGGGAGCAATATCACCCCGGCTATGATTAATTTATCTCTACGCAACATTAACAATGTGGTCTCCTCGTCAAGTTTAAGATTGTTGCAATTTAAAATAACATGCATGCTCTACCATACCACAGAAAGAATATCTAAATGGGCTTCGAACAGTATTCATAGGGAACGAACCAAATGCCCTAAGTGTGCGTTAGCCACAGCAGATCTGGTGCATATGTTATATAGCTGTCCCAAAAAAATCTGAATTTTGGACATCTTTTGAGAACATAATGACATTGAAGCTAGGGGTCTTATTTTCTTTAGATACTGAGCTAGTTCTGTTAGACATTAATGATAGGAGCACGTTACAAAGATCCCTAATCACTATTATGGTGTAGTGTGCAAAACTTATAATCGCGCACGCCTGGATCTCTCCTAACTCTCCACATATTATGGAATGGTGGTCACTGATTAACGAAATTCATAGCATGGAACTAGTGTTGGCTAGGCTTAGGGGCACTAAATCTCTAGCTAAATTTGATAAGATTTGGGGATCTTTCCTACTCTAGATGCAAATTATTTATTACAGTGGTAACAGCTTATTTATTTTACGTCCCAGCAATTATACACGTATTTATTTTGACTGGATCTAATTAGAACTTATCAAATGATTTAATGTCAATTCTGCATATGTTTACTATTTTTCTTTTCCTCACATTGTCTCTTTCTTCATGCTGCTTGTATTGCTTTGTTTGTATGCTTTTGTTTCCTGTGTTGCTAATAAAAAAATAAAAAATAAAAAAACAAAAAAAAACGAAATGGAAAAAGTAAAAAAAAAAAAAAGATTGTGATTTTTTCGGGATAGGTTTTTTATGTTGCTTGTATATTTTTCTTTTTACATTTCGTGTATTATTGCATTTTGTGAGAATGTGTGTCAGCTAAGTGTCTTATTCATGTCCTTTTGTATGTTTTTTACAGCCCGATGAAGTTCAAAAAAGGTGTTTTTGAACAAAACGTGTTGGCTGGATGTTTTTGTGGCTGAAATGAAGAAAATAAAGAATAAAACAGATATTTATAAACATTTTTTGGACTATAAGATATCTTTTGATTAACAAAGTGGATGTGATTCACAAAAAAAAAAAAACCTTCCCGTCTCTGATCAAGGGTGTGAATATATTGACTTACAGAATGCTATCCTAGTTATTAGGGTTTAAAATATCACATCCAACTCTAAATGGAGGTTATAGAAGGTAGTGCAGAAAGCTGGAAAATATCAGATTTTAAATTAATGACCGTTGGGCGTCGATAATGAAATTATGTTCAATGTTTATTACAGAATAAAGAAAAAGGCAGACCTATGTCATAACACACGCATCATGATTTACGGAGGATTGTTTGGAGTGCATTTGGTGATCATCCATCATTCAAATTTCGACAACAAAAAATACAGCAAAATCTCTACCAGTCACTGAAGTTTTAACAAAATGAGTAACATTGCCGGAAAACTAATCAGCGAGCAAACACAGGTTTCAGTCATTCACGAGACAGAAAAGAAGTCTCTTTCCGAGAAACAGGGAAACATTACCGAGATAAAAATGCTGCAGGGCAGAAAGGGATACACGCAGGTCCCAAGTTGGTGAAGGGAAAATAAGCTATGAGTGGATGGAAATTGGGTGTGTTTGGGCGCGGCAGCGTTTACAAGACTAACAAAAGAAGGAGCGTTAAAGCTGCACTGCAAATTTATTGAAAGCTATGAAAATGTATTCAATGTTAAACAAACAATGCTCACTGGCACGGGAAAACAATTAGTAACGCCTGCATCTACGCCGATGGGTGTCCTGTTAAGAGGATCTGAAACAAACACATTCCTGACAAACGTTTCCCAGCAATCACAAAAGGAAAGTTTGTAACCAGATGCGGCACAAGAAACAGCGGCCGAGAAGGTGGTGAGGTGGAGCAGAGAAGCGGCGAAGCACAGAGGGTGCAGTCCAGGCAGAGCAGGGATTCTTGGCAAAGGGGCTGGAGGGGCGTCCGGGGGAGTAAACACTGGGCTCATAACCGTAGGCAGCACCGGGCTAGAGGGGCTGCAGCGCGGAGGTCAGGCGTGAGGTAACAGGGTCCCGGAAGGAGGCGCATAATGGGTTAGCACGGAGGAGATAACATGATGGGGGTGGGAGCATAGCTGCCAAGGTTTCAGATTGCCATGTGTGACATTTTCATAATTTCACTGTAATTATGAGTGACATTTCAACGACTATGAGTGACACTTTCTCACGAGCAAAATCAATCAATGAAGAGGAGGGAAATATAACAATATCAGAAATTACACCAGTCTTACTAAGTTTTACGCATCAAGAGTTGGACTAACGCACACAGCTGCCTAGTTTTCAACATGCATACCAGTGACATTTTTATGTTTATACTCTACTTATTAGTGGTATTTACGTCTATCACGTGTGACACATTTTTAATAACATTTTATCAAGAGAAGTTGGAAAGAAAGTGTGTATGGGACAAAATAGCAAATCATCATCCGTGTAATGTAACACCTAGATTAGATCACCAAATCCACCATAGGACAGTTTTGGATTTCTAAAGCTGTTGGGCATCAGGTTCCATAGTACTGTGGTTCCTCTAATTTTTTTAATAACATTAAAAATCTATTTTATTTCTTTCAATGCAACATTGTTATGTGCCCCACTATCATTAACAAACATATAAAACTCCTTACTGCTCCCTTGCCTCCCAATCATTGAAATTCCTGCCCCGACGCCTCAAAATAAACATACCAGGGACTGGGCAGAGAACCGGAGCCGGGAAGGGGCAATAACAGGGCGTCAGAGGAGAAAATAACAGGACCTCAGTCAGGGCAATAACTTCGGAGGGGGCAATAAGAAGGCATCAGGGGGAGCATTAATAGGGAGTAGAGCAGGCAATAACAACGCATCATAGGGGACAATAATGAGACATAAGAGGAAGCATTAATTGTACAATAGAGAGGGCAACACTAGCATCAGAGTTGGCAGCAATCAGGCATCACAGGGGGCATTAACACGGAGATAGAGCAGTAAAAAACGGCATAAGGCAGGACAATAATAGAACATGGAATGGGTTAATACCGGGGCAATACATAAGGGAAATCATACTACTTGGAACAGGGCAATAATACTGCATGAGAGGGGCGTTTAGAGGGCATCAGGGGGGCTTAACATGGCATCAGAAAGGACAATGGTAGGGCCTCAGAGGTGTCAATAACGGAGCATCAGTGGCAGAAATAACAACAAATTACAATCAGCACCCTCCACCCCAGGCTCTGCAGTACCACAATGCCCCCCTGAGTCAGGGTGTGATCCCCTAACGCCTGCTTCCACACCTCATAAGCAGCAAGAGCACAGTGCAAAGATGGAACCTCTCAAGCACAGTGCGCCGGGCCACAGAATGAGCCCCCGGGGAGAGTGAGACAGAGCCCCCACCTGTCTTCTGATCCCAATCCCCACTCTGCTCCTCCCGCAAAGCAGACACAGAACTGCACTGAGAGAAGTGTCCGGTGCAGTACAACATGAGAGAAGCACACTGTGCTCCCCCAACCAGGCCCAGACCCTCTTAACTCCCCCTGCCCCGGTTCCAACTGCCAAAAGTACAACAGACAGGGCATTGCCATGTCTCGGGAGTGTGAGCACCCTTCTCATCCCTCCTCCCTGCCGAAAAGACATGTGGGAGAGCAGACTCTTTTAGGGTGCACTGCTCCCCCACAGGACCCCAAACGTCAGACTTCAATGACTCCCCATGATTTTTTGGGCCATCTCTGAGCAGGTGGATTTGTTCCCAGAATCTTAGAAAACTACATGGAAAAAGGCACAACATTACTGGGTCTGTGCGATCATTCCCGATTCCAGGTGCTAAATAACTTGCTTTCACTGATCTTGAAACAGGCAGCACTGCCTGACTGGCATGTGGGCGACTCGAGGCAGCTGGTAGCTCAGGCCTCAACGAACGAGCGAGCCACAGCACCTCCTCATCCTCCCACCCCCCGGACATCCATCTTACTTGGTCCAGGGCAGGTGGCTGTCACGCTGTGTGTTCTCAGAGTCCTGGTGGCTGCTGCAACCGTGATGCCGGGCGTTATGACTTCGTCACTGATGTCCCATCCCAGGGCACTGCTCTCTCTACGCCGGCACGGAATTCACATTATAATTGGAATATTCTGACTTAATTCAATGTTGAGGGCGAGCGGCTATTAAAGGCCACAAAAAAGGATGGTGGTGCAAGCCGCAGTGCTGCAGGCCTAGTACCATGTGCGTCCAGCCCTGCCTGCAAACCAGTGAGCTGCTAGCCTTCGACCACAAACTCCCTGCACACAGGGACGCAACGTCCCTCCACAGCGCCACGCTGGTCACACGTGTGTTAACGCTGCAAGCAGGCTGTCTGGCTGACAGTGACTCAGCCGCATGGCGCCACGGGAATCCTTGTTGGAGATACATTTTAGTTAGCAGCAGGAAGCCCATGGGAGCAGCAATTCAGCGTAGGCAGAGACCGCAGTGTGCCGCCAGCCAGCGGAGCTTTCACATACACACACTCACACTGTAGCGCTTCAGTCACAGTGATAGCTGAGACACTATGCATTAGGTGTGACAATGCATTTCAGTGCGGTGATGCGGAGCACCACACTGAAATGCGTTATTGTCACGTCTGATGCGTGATACTTGGCAGGACTGTGAGGTGCTCGCGAAAATATAATAAGAGGTAAAGAGATGAGGCAAGGATGCATGGGAATGAGGGGTGGGCAGAATTACAAGAAGCAGCGTTGGCTTAGTGGACTTGAAGGTATGGGGTGTTACTGGAGCGGCGAGGTAGTGTTTAAAGAGAGGGGAAGTGAGATGGGTGCAGGGCACATGTCCTAAACAAGCATTTGCAATGCATTAGGTCTCGCATTTACCAGTGCTTGAGCTATTGGTTTTGTAAACAACCATGCCTTTTATTTATGTGTTGTTTTTAAAAACAGATAAATAAAAGGCATTGTCATTTATAATGCCAATATCTTAAACTCTCTCTAATGCAAGACCTGTTGCATTGCAAATGCGTTTGGCGCCCGTGCTATAAAGATATTTAAAAAAAAAGTGTTAGGAGAGAGCGTGTCCTTCCTGCAACAACAGGCAGGGCAAAGCGATTTGAGAAAAACGTGCTCTGAGGCTGTAATTAAAGCCTAACAAATAACACGTAATAGGGGGCGACACCATGGAACGTTAACAAAATGGGACATGTCGGTACTAAGGAGGGACTACTAAGCCTATTGACCAATGAACAACCGCAGTTTACAGTAGACAATGACCCAAGCCTATGAGAAATATGAGTGTATGGGGGCAGAGCTTCAAGGCCCTACCTGACTAAAGCATGCCACGCAGCGTATGCGCTGCCCAGACTCGACCTAAAAGGGGGGGAGGGGCATGTTTGATCCTTGACGCAGTGTTCAGCAGGAGTTTGTATTTGATCCACATACTCACATCTGTGTGTAGGAGATCACACTAGATTCCTCAGCTACTGTTAAATGATGGAAGGTAAGACTACCCCTTTACTGTCGGTAAGTAGAGACCTAGTCGAGCTTGAAGTGTTTGGAAACAGTGTTCGAGAAGTACTTCAAAAGTAGACTGCCTAAACTATTCCTAAATGAATATTAAATCAATTATTGTGAGAAAAGGTGCATAGGATTTTAGTCTTTTATTTTTACTTAAGTACCAGCGACTGACTCTTCCACAGTCTCGAAAAATGAAAAAAGATCCCATGTTTTTTCCTCTGAGTCAATGATATTTAAAGCAAAGATTCCTAAAGTACAGAATCTTAGATTGTCTATATTTTTGGAGGATTGTCAAAAAAAACGGACTTTTCTCTTTTAAGTGTCAACTTCCAATATTTCAAAGCCACTTTCTTGGCATACGTATCAAAGCATTTGGAAGCAGATTCTTAACTAAATGGTCATTTTCCCCCTCTGTCTTTGAAGCCCGCTGCCCTCTCATTTTCCCAAACTTTCCATCTAGGATCTGTCAACTTCACTTCAGTCCCCAAGTTTTTCACTGTATTTGAAATCATTTATTACACCTGAAATGTTCAACAGTGATGTCCATGAAACCTTCAGCTTTGTCAGTAAATTGTTGCATTTCTATGCTATGTTATTTCTGGGGTTTCAAAGCAAATGTGACTTGGCCAATGGCCTGCAATACTTCGCTCACCACTCTTGGTTTTGCTGTGGGTCTATCTCAGGTTGGTGTGGTGTTCTAAATATTGCAGCTATCTGAATGTCCTCCTCACCTCACAAAAGTTGCCATATCTCTGCTTTCCCTAAAACAACATATGCAGAGGTTATAGAAATAGGCCCAAATATCCAAAGTTGATCTAATTCACTACTCTGGCTCGTCCTTAACTATTTGGGAAAAATGTAATTGCAGGCAAGACTGGATTGAAAATACTGCAATATTCGTGTATTGTGTTTGGTTAAAGAAAATCTGAGCACTCATCAGTTAAAAGGTTGTAAGGGTTTATTAACAACAACAAAAACAGTAGTCTGTGCATCTGAGACAATCGGAGAGAGGGTCCTCCAGAAACCATAAAGTAAGAAGTAAGGAAAACAAGTCACAAATGTATAGTTTTGAACATAGGCTTTTGGTTGGAATCGCATGAAATCGTAAAACAAAGTACACAGATGCTGAAGTCTGAGATCATGAGAAAGTGGGAAGGTGACCTTCAGATGTAACAAGAATGTAAACTTTGTGGGCAAGCAAGTACTCCACATGTTGTCATCTTAGGAGCTAAGCTGTTAAAGAGGTTTTTCAACCATCGTAGATGAGCATCTCCTTCAGGGGAGCGAATGTGGCTTAACGGCTAGGATGGCCGACTTTAAAGCTGGGGAACCAGGTTCTAGTCTGGCGGGAGGCTCAAGCATCCTTTAATCCTGGGCAGATGACTCAATCTCCCGGTGCCTAAAATGAATGTGTCCATCTGAAATTCAACTGGTGCTCATTTAAAGCGCTCGTATACCTTTGGGTCGAGATCGCGCTAAACGTGAAAACAAAGTATGGGTAGCATGAGCTAGTAATGAAGGCTGCAGTGTTTATGGTTACACTGATGTGGACTATACATTATTCATTCAGTTTTCGTGCCCAGCAGAGGTGGTGGGGTAGGCAAAGTCTGGTAGTGTCAACACACTGAACGAGGTCCTCTTGAGGAGAAAGCATGACAAAAGGGGAAGTTGTGATGATAGACAGGCGCGCCAGATCACAGGAATCGTCATGACCTAATCTGTTTACATGTCATCGTCGACACGGGTGCAGTTCTGCTTCGAGTTGTGTGCTTGTGTTTTGGTTGACTCTTACCACCTCTACTATAAAGTGTCGTACAATGACACGCTGCCTCTATAAGATCCTGCAAAGGGTGTTTGTCCTACCCATGCCGCAGCGTATGCTGGTTCACGCATGTGATGGTGGCATCCGGTGTAGGTAGACAAGTGAGTAAAGCCCGTTTCATCTGTTCGAAATGTGATTCAGGTCACGACTTGAGCAGCTATAAGTGGTGATTTTCAGCAGACGAGGTGACGAGAAAAAAAAATAAACAAAGATGGCATCGCGCTGTGCACATGCGCGTGCATTTGTAATCAATTCAACATGTGCACGGGTATGGAAGGACAAAAAATGCACGCACATGTGGACAGCCCGGTGCCATCTTTGTCCCTTCGTACACGTGCCCATGTTGAATTGATTAAAAAAAGTCCCCGCATGGCAAGGGCAGCGATGTGCGCTGATAACGCCAGGCGAGACCTAAAAAAGAAGTGGGGGTACTAACCAGGTTAGGCAATATGTAAGTAAAATCATGACACGTGCCATCACAGCATGATGTCACGACGCGTAACATTGCATGTGACATCACAGGAAGTGACCTCACTGGAAGTAACATCAGATATTAAGACCGAACACATGATGATCAGGTATATCATGAGTACATTTAAAAGAATTATGAGATTTAACAAATTAGATTTAGCGCTGTGGTTGTTCCCAAAAAAGTGGCGCAATCCAGACGCAAAATCTGTGCCTCAACTAAAATTTTAAAAAATTAAGCCCTACCACAAAGAAATTGGCAACTAGTAAAAGCATGAAAGTAGATCTGTTATGCTTTATTGGTTGCAAAGTCTACATTTAAAAATATTTGATTGGGTTAAAGCATCTGATGTAAAGGTGCCCAGTAAATCTCAGAGAATAGTAAAAATGGTGAGAGAACTCTGGAGTTTAACACATTTGTTGGAGAGATCTGTTTTGTTAAGTCCTAGATTAGAATCAAAGTAGTATAAAGTTAATATGTCTCCTGCAAAACACATCACGTATCATGCACATGACAAATTTTTATTTTATGTAGTCAGTCAAGTGGGTTAATGCTTTTAACAAAGTTTCTTCTGTTTCCTGCAGTTAATAAACTGTAATCCTTGTAATATAGCACAGTGAGCTATGAAGGACAGGTGATTCCTACACCTTGTAACCCTGTCTCATGTAACTCATGTTGTACACTGATTTATTGTCAATGTAAAATGTGTATGTTACGTGAAGAGCTCGGACATTGGGTTGTGTAGCACTAGAAAGTAAATAAAATAGTGCTACTGAAATAGTTATTTGTGTAAATACTGGAACAGACCAACACACTGGATATTCTTACCGTGCATGCATTTCTTATATACAGGGACTGAACAAAGGCAAAAGCATGCCTCTCTTAAGTTCCTGTGAAGAGATAACAAGCTCTGTGCCTTTGTTTCCCCTCCTTGGCATTTACATTTAAGTGTGAGGTTCCAGGCCACCTCCAGTCAGGATATTCACTCAAAAGTAGGGCGTGATGGCCCCTTAATTTCGGTCCAGCTGGAGGTGAGGAAAAAAAGCTCCCCCGCTGCCTGCACGTTGCTGCTGGCAACTGAAAGCAGACAACATACAGGTGCTCCTGAACGTGTCCCGGTGTCTCGTGTTACACCGGGACAAGTTCAGCATATTTCTGTGTGGCCCAACTTCCTGGCAGGGGGACCAGCTTTCATCCTGTGAAAATAGTGGGTGGACGCTGTGTACCTGCGTGTACCCCCAACTTGTGCCCTGGATGGGTGTAACCCAGTGCGTAGACGAGAAGAGTGAGGTGATGGTGCAACCTCTTCTTCACCTTAAAATATTCCCGTTTCCATATGTACTTTACAGCTTTATGTTCCTTTTCTGTTCTATTTCTCTACAATTACTCCGAGACCCTATTAACATATCTTTGTTTGTTTCAATCGTTCTGAATCGTGTTCCAGTGAAAACCATGCACATTTTTGGTGGTGTTGTTACTTCCTTACTTCACTGAGTCTCAGTGTCATTTTATTTTGTGGCGCTTTTGCTCGCAAGCTTTGGTCCCTCCCGCCTCGCTTATTTCCTTTTGGCGTATGAATGCCTCAGTCATGGTCTTATGATGTTCTTGTTTTGTTTGTCGGTCTCCAGTCTCTCTTTATCGTTCTGGAGATGTATTTCACAGGACTGGACCTGATGCTCCTGGTGAGCCCTCCAGTGTTGGACACAATTGTCCAGATAAGAACATGATGGGCATGATGCTAAGGCTTGGTCTCCCTTTTTCGTTGGTGTACACCCTGAGCACAGTTTATATTGGTTTATTTATAGAGGCCCCAGGGCAGTCATTTCTTTTGCTCAAGAAACGTCTCTCCAGGAGCATGCTATTGTAAATCACTGAATAGCACCAGTACAACTGGGCGTGACCATGTAATGGGTGCTTGTGCACTTGGATTGAAGGTGTACCCCAGAAGGCCATGCTGCGTGCGTATATCCCCCCACCCATGCACAAAGGTGCAAGCTTTATGTGGGCCAGCGCCACTAAAACCAGCTAAGCAGACCATATCATATGATATACCATATAGGAACCTGCAGAGCTGTTCAAAGCTATAAGCATGCTAAAAACATAAAGCTGCACTTCTATCTCTTACTGTTCATAATCCAACGTGCTGCATACCATACCATGATAACCGCACCTCGGAGGTCATCACGCACAACATGGAAACACTTCCCACATAGCATCAAAACAAAAAACATCCGTCCAATCACACACCCTACATGATGTAGCATGCTACTAATGTAGGCAAGTGCTTCAGCGCCCCAGAGAGGCGTGGTAAGCACTATATAAATCAAAAGTCACTATTTTACAAGTGTGAATGAAGGGTGGCTTTATTTAATAAAACAATTGTTTGTGTTGTATTCTTGAACCATTTTGCCAGTTGCAATTTTCCTTCATTTTTGCAACAAGCAGAACCCACCTATAAAACACAGAGGGGAGAGTTTTATGAGAAAAGGAGGAGTAAATACTTCCGGAGGCTTCAATTTAGCCTCACTCCGAGACAGAGAGGCCTAGGCCCACAATGAGGAGACTGTTGAGCAGGAGTTGAAATTTAGGTGTACAGCCCCTCATGTAATTAGACGAGATAATAAAAAAGATGATTGACACAAAGTGATAGCAGGAGTAGAAATCAATCACAGACCGTTCCTTCTTGGACTGCTTACATTTAAGGCAATGGATAGATGGCTTTCTTAAGGTCTTCCTTGACAACGCAGATGTCGCCAAACAATTGTGTGATCATCACTAGAGAGCTGCTTTGCCTCTGCCCCTATGTTGGAAGCCACAGTACATGTTCATGGAGTTTTGCCCACTCTGCTTGGAATGTGGAGTTCAACAAATATTCCACCACCCACAGCTTGGCAGAGTTTTTTACCCGTGCGCACCTCCACAACGTTAAGGTGGCAAGCGTGAAAAAAACAAGTGCTAGACCACCTTCTGGTGAGATTTCTCAAATCGGGCGGTTGCGGCAGGTCACTACTGCTTGTGCTGAGAAACTCGCCGCTTCCAGTGCGAAAGCTGTCGCTCGAATAGAACATCTGCTTGAAAAACATTAAAGAAGCAGTGCTCTCAGGCAGGCTGTGTGGTGCTGTGTGCCCTGCTTTTACAGCATGGGACAAGCTCCCAGAGCTAAAAATCAGTGCAAGCAATGTGACGGATCAGAATTCCACCGCTCGCAATTTTCAGCAGAATGTCAGAGGTTTTAGGTAACTCTGCGGAATTCCGCAGAGTAAAACTTCACGAGTTATGCCCACCCCTAGTGATTCCCAGACGGAGTTAATGATCAATTCGGACAGTATTATTCAATGTGTAGCACCGTATATTTAAGTGTTCAACCAGAGAAATCACAAACAGAAATTATGCAGATATTCTCCAGACTGTATCAAATATGTCTAAGAACTGTCTGAGAACACAGTGAATGTCAGAAGTTTTGAAAACAGTTTAATTCACCAAATCCCAGGCCAGGAATAGTAATGTTCTGAAATAGTTAAGACAACAAAATAAAAAGACATTCTTTGAAAAGTGACAGGTGTAGCAGTGCTGTGGGAAGCCTTTAAGCAGACTGTGTCTCAACTGATAAGTGATATGAGATGATCAAGCCCTGGGAGAGTAGCTCATTGACATTTGAATGGCAGCACTTTAGTCATTTCAGATGGATGGTCCTTTAATAAGCATCACTTGAGAAAAGCGCTGAATAATATACAATGCCAGATAGAGATGGTGACAGAAAAATGATATTTACTACTCCCAACCACTTTAGGAATTCATTTGAGAAAATGCAACGCCTCTGAATTAAACATTGGCAAAGCAGGAGTACATTAAATAAAAAAGACATGAGTGCCCTGGAGCTTCGTCAGTTTCATGTTAATGTCTAATCTACAGATTCTCTCACATGACTGAACTCAAAGTTACATATTTCTAATGGTTCACAATGAGTCGCTCTCAAAAGAAAAGATGTAGTAAGTCTTCTGTGCTGTGAGAGAGAGCCACGAATATAAAACATGAAAGAGAGTGGGTTCATAAAAACCTTCCCTTTTTTTTCTAACTTAGACCTCATGGTTTTGGATTTTTGCTGCGAGTGGGGTCTCAAAAATGGAATCTTACTCACATACATACATCCATAACTGTGCACCATATATTAAGCCAGACAACCCTTATGGTGATTTTAGTGGTCTTAGACAACCTTAGAAAACTCTCTAATTGGTAGCTGTTGAGAGTAGCCTTCAGGATTAGTCCAGAAGGAGTGTAATGCAGCTTGTTTTACCAGAACGTAATCTTATTGTTATAGATCAAGTGAAAAAGAACCACACTGTGTATTTATATAAATATGAATTATAAGACACTCACTAACACATATAAATATCTCCTACCCAGAGATATACACAATGCACACAATACTTTGCAATAAAAACAAGTAAATAGCACAAATGCACAGTGGTAGCCATATACTAAAATAGGAGGATGCAAACCACGACTCGAGTCAAGACTATACCCATAGAACGTAGAAGTGCTGGGGACCGCCCAAGGTAAGGACCCAGAAACCCCACAGAGGCCGTGTGCAGAGTGGGAACACGGCTGCAGTATCAATACACATCAATGGGTAAGTCGGGTTGCAATATTAAAGAAGAAGGATCCTTCCCAGTGGACCCTGAAGAAACCCTGTGGAAGACATAAGACTGGACAGCCACCCTACCCTTGGATACCTTAGGAAGCAGGATACCTACAGCATGGAAGCCGGGTGCATAGGTGTGAAATGACCTCGGAAACCGCAGTCTAACTCAATGGAGAACTTTAAGAAGATGCAGCTGGAGAATAAGGTGAAAGTGTCCGGTGGAACCCAAAGGTGGATTCAAGCTGAGAAATAACTGCAAGCAGAGGGGACAGAGTCTATGCCACTCAGGAGTGACCAGGAGGGATGGAAGACGAATCCCCACTGATGTTGGGTGTTGCTGTAGAGTTGACTGTGTCCTTGGAGCCACAGCTGCGTGGACCAGTCGACGCTGTGTAAGACCAGCAGCCGTTCACGAGTTGTCCCACGTCGGATGTCGAGAGTTGAGGGGTTGGTGTCCGTCAGGAGACCCAACAAGCCTTAGAAACTGCAAACAAAATGGAAAGTGAAGAAGGTGCAGTGTCGGGACCAGCAAGGTCCAAGTGACTCACCACAAGCAGGGGAGTCAGAGTAGGCCCCGAGCAATGATGTTTCCATATCATCTTATTGATGACATTTGTGTCGAAAGGTTTATTTTCAAAGTGTTTTTTTTAGTTTGAGCTTGCAACAAAACGTACATAGATCAATGTGAAAATTAGGGATATCAATATCATGAATCAGACAAAATTTGAGACCTTTATTTAGCAGAGAATGAATAAAATGAAAGGAATGAATGAATGAAATTAAATGAAAAGAGCACTTGTATAGTGCATGGCTATCCAGAGGCCTCTCAGCGCTGAGCATGACTTGCAATCCAAGACGGTGGGCTTTAGGGAATCAAAAGACTTTTCAGTTGTTTTCAGAAAACAAGGTGGCTGGGTTCTCTGCGGAGGTGAAGAGGCAAGGCGTTCCAGAGTTTGGCTACATTGAGGGGAAAAAAGTCGACCGCCGATTCTGGACCTCTTAATTCTAGGAAACTTCAACAAAGCGGAGTTCGTCCGAGCAGAGTTTCCTACTTGCTTTGTAGGGGCGGACCCCCCCACCCCCAAGTAAAGTGCATTTCCATAGTCTATCCTTGAAAGTATCAGTGATTGGACTAGGACTTTCTTGGCTTGGGGAGGAAGGAGAGGTAGCACTTTTCCAGCCATTCTAAGCAGGCCAAAACTGATGGAAACTGTCTTCCTTGCTTGTACCTTTAATGTCAGGTTGTGGTCTAACCAGATGCTCAGACTCTTTATTTCGGTTTTGGGGACCGAGGCAGGGTCCATGCATGCTGGCCACATGGTCCCTAGTGTTACATTTGAGGGGTTGCCCAGAATCATGATCTCGGTCTTTTCCACGTTGAGCCTCAAGTGGGATGCCCCCATCCACTTAGATACTACAGTTAGGCATGCGTAAAGGGCATTAGTCTGTTGCGTTGCTTGGTTGAGTGCTATGACCAATTGGGTATCATCGGTGTAGGTCACATATGGATTCCAAAAGGGGCCACGATAGCCGCCTGAGGGGCCATATATACCTTAAAAAGAGTAGGGCTAAGTGATGAGCCCCGAGGGACACCACATAGCAAAGGTGTAGTATCCTGGTTTGTTATGGTTCATGCTATGCCAGTGGAATGCTGCCCGATTGATGCAAGATGGAATGCTGGGAGTGGGAATTTACAGCTGGAGAAGGGCTGAGTGCCTGGCTGGCTGCTCCTGGTGGGGCTGAATACTACTGTACTACTTCTCTGTAACCAACTCAGTCGCCATAGTGCATGGGTTATGTTACTCTGGGCGTTTATCCTTATGGTACTAGTTTTGTTTTCAACACTGTAGCCCAGTTGTATTTTTTTGTTTGTAATTCATTCTTCAAAATTTAATGGAGAAGTATGAGTATTTGCATTCCTCTTCTTCTCTGTCGTCTTGTTTCCTCCTGATGTGAGCTGCTTTCTTACATGCGGACCTGGCCAGTGGGTATGGAGAAGGCAGTCACTTGATGGTTTCTTTTTCTATTCTTTCCCTTTCGTGTTCCTGTCTGTTGCTATCTTTGGAGGGGAAGATGAGTTTGGTTTATGTTATTCTCATCTCCCTTCATTATGTTTTACCTCTACTCTCCCTGGTACTCTCCGCTTTTCTAATTTCTTTATCCTGCGTCTAGCTTCTGCTCTCTTTCTCTTGTTATTCTAAATTTTGGTGTTTCTTTTGTTTTTCTTTGGGAACAAAGGAGGATATGTAGTATCCTGGTTTGTTGTGGTTCATGCTATGCCAGTGGAATGCTGCCTGAATGATGCAAGATGGAATGAATAGATACACTCCAAAATATCTGACTGTAAAACTTCCGTTATTTTCATTTTGTTATGGAAGAAGTCTCTCAGTTGTCGATATTTGAAGTGCATATCATTCGTTAGACCGTTTGTTATTTTCAGGTTTTCAAAATCTATCAAACCATTGATTCCATATATATCTCCTAGTGTGTTGATTTCGTGTCTAATCCAGTGAGTCCCTGTCCCATCAGAAAATATACCCGGGAGACCTGGGTTGTTCCATAATCTAAGTTCAGCATTATAAAATGAACTTTTGCTAATATGCAAGATTTTGTCCCAAATTCTTATAGCGTGTTTTGCGGTCTTAAATTTGACCCGCTTGAAGTAGTTTGGATCATGGGTGCGAAATAGGAATTGGTTAGAATCAGCGCCTAACATATATTGGTGAAAAAATTAAGATGGCTCGTTTTTTAATAAGCTCCTTATTCGGAGAAAAAAAGTAGCTAAGAAATACAAATTAAAGTCCGGGAAAACTAGTCCCCCTTTAGATATTGGCAATGCCAAAAATTTTGTAGCCCTTCGTGTTTTTTTGTACCCCCATATAAAGCTACTACAGATACCGTCTAGCCTTTTAAAGAAAAGTGTATTCGGTTGTAATGGTATGGCTCTAAACAAATAAAGTAGTTTTGGTAGTATTTTCATCTTTATCAGATTAAGTCGACCTAATAAGCTGAGAGGGATTTTGTGCCATTTTTTGAGACTTACGGTAGTTTCTTTTAAAAATGTCTCATAATTCATTTCCAAAATTTTCCCCACTTTGGCAGCTAGTTTAATACCTAAATAAACAGCCTCTCTACAAGTATCGTAGATATGTGTATCCGGGGTATAGTTGACTATAATTTGAGTTTTGCTCACATTCAATTTATATCCGGAAATTCTACCATAATTTTGCGCCTCATTAATACTTTCTAACACAACAGTGATGGACAGAATGTGGATCAATGTCACACATTCACCCCAGTCCAAAGATCTGGGCCCAAATCCATCGTTTTTCCACTCCACACCACCCTGGGTTAGACAATGGCGATATGCAAATCAGCGCTGACCATGTGCCCCATGGGAACAGTCCAGTCCGAACTACAAAAGCCATGTCCTTCCCAGAACGGAAACAAGCATCCGAGGACCGGCCCGGTTTCGAGGTAACACCTCTCTTCAGCCCGGCTAGCTTGATTCCAGTGGTGTGGAGTGCCTGGGACTCACGTCTGAGCATCCCCAGTACACTTAGAGCGGTAACTGCAAACACAACAATGATGGACAGAATGTGGATCTATGTCACACATTCACCCCAGTCCAAAGATCTGGGCCCAAATCCATCGTTTTTCCACTCCACACCACCCTGGGTTAGACAATGGCGATATGCAAATCAGCGCTGACCCTGTGCCCCATGGGAACAGTCCAGTCCGAACTACAAAAGCCATGTCCTTCCCAGAACGGAAACAAGCATCCGAGGACCGGCCCGGTTTCGAGGTAACACCTCTCTTCAGCCCGGCTAGCTTGATTCCAGTGGTGTGGAGTGCCTGGGACTCACGTCTGAGCATCCCCAGTACACTTAGAGCGGTTCGGACTGGACTGTTCCCATGGGGCACAGGGTCAGCGCTGATTTGCATATCGCCATTGTCTAACCCAGGGTGGTGTGGAGTGGAAAAACGATGGATTTGGGCCCAGATCTTTGGACTGGGGTGAATGTGTGACATTGATCCACATTCTGTCCATCATTGTTGTGTTTGCAGTTACCGCTCTAAGTGTACTGGGGATGCTCAGACGTGAGTCCCAGGCACTCCACACCACTGGAATCAAGCTAGCCGGGCTGAAGAGAGGTGTTACCTCGAAACCGGGCCGGTCCTCGGATGCTTGTTTCCGTTCTGGGAAGGACATGGCTTTTGTAGTTCGGACTGGACTGTTCCCATGGGGCACAGGGTCAGCGCTGATTTGCATATCGCCATTGTCTAACCCAGGGTGGTGTGGAGTGGAAAAACGATGGATTTGGGCCCAGATCTTTGGACTGGGGTGAATGTGTGACATTGATCCACATTCTGTCCATCATTGTTGTGTTTGTCATTAATAATTTCTGGCATAGCTTTATTGATGTCAGTTGTATAGATTGCGATGTTGTCAGCAAAAGCAGTTAGTTTAAGAGCTATGCCCCCATGATTAACTGGGATAATATTGATTTGCTCATTTAGTGCATTTAAAAAGGGTTCTAAAGAAAGAGCAAAAAGTAATGGGGAGAGGGGGCAACCTTGTCTTGTACCTCTTGCAATCTTGAAGTTGACTGAGTCTTTACCTCCGTAACTAATCATAGCTAGTGGTTCATCGTAAAGTGACCTTACCCAATCTAAGTAGGACCCAGATAATCCCAATTTCTTTAGTACCGCCCACAGATATTCCCCCACCACTCAGTCAAATGCTTTTTCCGCATCTAACAATCATACCGAGCGGGGTGCGGGTAGCTTCTGCTACGTCAAAAGCTGTAATTGATGTGTTCACATGCGTAGTGGTATCTCTGCCCATTACAAAACCATGTTGTTGAAGGTTAACAATATCTGGCATAATAGGAGCTAGGCGATTGGCAAGGATTTTAGCAAAGATTTTAACATCTGAATTAAGTAAAGAGATCGGCCGGTATGATCCACATTCTTTTTCAGGTTTTCCCTTTTTCAAAAAAAAGATTATTTTAGCAATTTTCCATGATGAAGGTGCTTGCTTAGAAACAATAATTGAGTGTATCACCTTTTCTAATAACGGCTGCAATTCTTGGGCACAGAGTTTGTAAAGTTCCACAGGTAAACAATCTTCTCCAACCGCCTTCCCTAAGGGTAAATTATCGATTGCTCGTTTTATTTCATCTAATGTTATTTTTGAATTAAGTTGTTGAAGTACATCTGTATTTAACGTCCGAGGTAAAGTTATATATTTGTCAAGATATTGTATGATATCGACTTGGGGGGGTGTAGCCTCTGGTGTATAAAGTTGTTGGTAAAATTTAACAAATTGGTTCAATATTTGATCCGCTCGTTCATAAGAGTTAGAGTCTGATCCTATTATTTCTTTGATTTTAGTTTTGGCTTTTCTATCCGCAGTTTTAAAAGCTAATATTGTCCCAATGCGGTCGCCGCCTTCGTATTGATCGAGTTTGTACTTTTGTAATTTTGATATATATCTTTCTCTCAGAGTTTTTTTTAGTCCTGCTTGTAATTCCGCCAACTTTACTCTAATCTCATCTATATTATTTTTTGAGTGCTGTGTTGCCTCAGCAAGTTGTACTTCCATGTCCAGTATATTAGAGGTCATTTTTTTATTGTTTTTACGACTCTCCGCAGTTAGCCTAAATATGTATTGTTGGGCGAACCCCCTAATGCTGCATTTACATGTATCCCATATAATGTTTATATTCGCCGAATTGATATTTATTGAAATAAACTCTTGTATATGTTTTTTGACTAAAGTAATGAAATTTATATCCACGAGTAAGTATCTTGGGAAGGTGAATTTACGTGGTTCTTTTTTTTGATCTTTAATTGTGACTTCAATTAGCAGGGGATTATGGTCAGAAGTAACTTTTGGGCAAATTTCAATCTCACTATTGTCTATAGTTTGATCAGAGGCCCATATCATATCGATTCTAGAGCAGGATCTGTGTGGTGCAGAGTAATGAGTAAAACCAGCCAACCTAGGATATTTTGATCGCCATACATCTCTGACATTGTTCAATCTTGCTAATTCTAAGATTGCTGCTCTAACTTTGTGCATTCTTTTATAGTTACTTTGACCAGTGGAGTCTACTTTATAGTCAATAACACAGTTGAAATCCCCAGCAATGATAGTTTCTCCCTCCCATTCAAGTAGTTCTAAGCTTAGCTCTTCGAAGATTTTGGGATCATCAATATTTGGTCCATATACTACACATAGAACAAGTTTCACATTATCACATTGCATCTGTGCAATTGCCCACCTTCCCCGAGCATCTGAGGCAGTTTTAATTGTTTCTAGTCGAGCTCCTCTTTGTTTTAAAATAGCTACCCCCCTAATGGTCTCGTTTAGAGTAGAGCATACAACCAACTCGTATCTTAATTGAGATAGTAGCTTTCGATCTTGATATTTGATATGGGTCTCAGAAACCAAAACTATATTAGGGTTGTACATTTTAATCTCTTCTTGTACTAAATTCCTTTTGATTTTGCTATTTAGGCCATCTACATTCCAACATAATATTCTTAGTTTAAGCATTTAAATATTATGGTGTTTCTCTTGTACATATGTCTCCCCTCTATTTTTACCCTTTTCGTGAAGATTACATTTTTCCTACTGATCTTTAAGAGAAAGTCGAATCTTGCAATCAATTTTTTCCACAGTTTTTCCACCCCCAACACACAGGGTCGCGCCCTCCCCTGCAAGAAGCCCACCCCCACCCTCCCGTCCCTTAGGGGGGAGCACCCCTCTATCTTATGCTGCCGCTGAAGGGGCAGTGAAGTGAAGGTGCTTACATGATAGACGCTCGTGCCACATCTTAAATTTCTCAAAATTTACTCACACCTACAGAATGAAAGTAGAAACAAATTGAGCCCAGCTTCAGAAAAAGTTAGAAATGGAAAACTAGGGTAAAGTCATGAACAAACCAAAATTTAGCAATCTGCTCATTGAATATTGATTCAGTGTATTGGGCTCAAGAGAAACGAGAAACTAAATAGTGTCATTGGTGTTTGAGCTCCAGCTTTTCCATCACATTAGTTTTCTTTTTCTTTTTGTTTTTCATTTTCCCAAGAGAATTTCTCCAAAGTTTGTTCAGCGGCTGAAAGGTCAGTAAAGAAAACCACTTGGCCGTTACGTATGACCTTGAGGCGAGCGGGCTCTTGAAGGTAGGCCATACACCCTAGGTTTTTAAAAGCATCTATCATCTTCCGAAGCTCCCAACGTTTGTCCATTGTGCCCTTACTTAGGTCGGATTTCACAAAGAAAGTAAGGTTGTCAACAGTAACAGGATTATTGGGCCTGGCCTTAAATGATACAGCTTGTCGCAAAAGAAAATTGCCAAAATAAATCAAAAATGGTCTAGGAAATTTACTGTTTGAGTTTCTTTGGATCAGAGGCAGTCTGTGTACTCTCTGTAACTGAGAATCCCAGTCCCAATCAGCGAGATCCGTAAAGGCTCTTTGAAAAAGTTTCACCATGAACGCCCTCGGGTCGGACCCCTCCATCCTTTCTGGTATACCAAATAATCTGAGGTTTTGTCTTCGTGCCCGATTTTCCAAATCCTCCACTTTAGCTTCTAGCTTGGAAACTCTAGATGTATTCTGTTTAACTGTTGACGTGTTCTTATGAACATCCTCTTCCACTTCAACAATTCGTTGTTTTATGTCCTCTATATCCTTTGTCACACCGCCCAAACCTTGGCAGATATCTTTCATAGTTTCTTGCAGCTTAGTATTATCTTCTCTTAGCTGCAGATATTGTTGTTGAGTCTCCGCTCTTTGCTCTAAGAGGGTCTGCATAATTGATTCCATTGATATCTTTGTTGAGTCTGAGGAGTTAGAGGAATCGTGTGAGACCATTTGAGGAAGTTTTTGTACGGATAAGGATATGGGACCTGCTATTGTTTTTTGAGGTTTAATATTTGAATCATCCGTCATCATCTCAACAAGTTCTTGTTCAAGATTTTCTCCTGAGTTTTCAACAGAATTCCCAGCTGACAGTGTTTGAGTTTTTGTCAGACTTGATAATATAGATTCCGTGTCCTCATTTAGCTGATCAGAGTCGTGAGCTATTATTTCGAGATCTTGGTCTTCAGATTCGTTAGCCTCTACATTGTATGTAAGAGGAATAGAAGAGTTATTGAGAGTAAGAGTAGGAGAAGTTGTTGAGATTATTGGAGAAACCCCCGCTCTGACCCCGCTAGTCGCTTCCGTGTTAGTTATGGTCATGTGCCTTGATGTCTCTTGGTTTATGGATACTGTACCTAGACTAGAGTCAATTGTGGGATCTGAAGGGTTAATTATATTGACCCCCGAAGTGCTATGCACGTCGTCGGGGCTGGCGCCAGAAAGTTTTAAAGCCATATTCTTGACTCCTCCCTTTGCCTCTATCCATCTTCTCAGAGGACTTTCGTCGATTAGGCGACTTTTCCTGTTTCCTGGCAGCTCTTTACTAACAGTCTTTAGTAACAGATTTTTTTGCTTGGTTTTAGCCTTCATCTTAATTTTCTTTGATGTAGTTTTTTTGTTAGTTAAAGCTTTAGGGGTTTCGTCTGATCCCTCTTCTTCTGTTAGTTCCTCGTATTCTAAATTAGAATCTTCATCTGATATAACCATAGATTCTTGAGACAGGCCAACTCCACTTTTCTTCTCCTTTATTTTATTTTGGTCAGTCTGTGATTGGGCATTAATGTTAATATTAATATTAAGTTCATCAACTTCCGCCTTTTGGTTTTGAACCATAGGTTGTAATTCCTCTGCTTCTTCTGTGCTCTGAGTGACCTTGTTACCTCCACTCGGTATATCCTCTCTAGTCTCCAACCGAGTCTCCAGAGCTTGTGTATTTGTATCTGAGCCTGGATTTCCGTTGACGCTAGGTAATTTATCCGAGCCTTTCCTTCCATTCCTTCCGTTCTTTACCTCTGCTTTGTCCCCTACTACTCTCCCAATAGTTTTTTCTGCCAAGGTTAAATTCTTTGCAGGTAGAGTAGTAATTGTGTTAACATTAATAACTTCATCTTTGTCGTTCGTTTTCCTTTTTGTTTTGGCCTCAACTGTTAGCTCTAATCCAGGTTTGGGATCGATACAGCCGCCTCCCCTAATAGCTGGAGCACATTTCGCATCATAGCGTAAGCTTGCTTTACTTGTATCGTCAGTCTTAGTATTATTAGCTTTAGTTTTCCCACTGTTAGAATTTAAATTTGTGGTATGTGCCTGTTGGGCCTCATTGTTAGTGCCTGGCGCCATTGCTGCCGCTATCCCTGTTACCGCTGCCGCCATCGTACCTGTGTTTGCTTGTCTCCCTGACTGGCAGGTCTTTCGGCTCCGTGTAGACCTTGTCTGCCGCGTGGACATCAGCTCCTTCGTTGCCTCCGTATCCTCTGGTCTCCTCGGCGCTCTCAGCGTGGTTGGACGTAGGGTCAGGTGAGCGCCCAGCTGCAATGAGGACGCCCAGCTGACTATCCCCGCAGGCGTGTGAGTAAGGCTGATCGCCACGTAACTCCAGGAGCGTAGCAAACTCCCGCTGCAACGCCGGAGCAGAACCCGTATCATTGGCTCGGTTTTGGATCCGGCAGACGAGCAAACGAGCACTCCACCAAAAGAAAGCAGGATAGCTGTGTGGAGCCGAAAGCTGAGTTCGCAATCCGAAGCTGTAGACTGCAAGTTTTAACGTGAATGAGTTTTTCCGCTATGTTTTCTGCTGTCTTTTGCTTTGCTGGCTTTTCCAAATCAGCCGTTTAGATGTAAGTAATTATTTCATCTGTTTGTAGCGGACCTTAGGCAGAGCAGCTCCATGCAGCAGCCTTCACTCGGCGGTGTCAGCCCGCCATCTTGACTCCTCCCCCCTCACTGGAAGTAGTGATCTTCACAACAAGACCAAATCACTAATAAAACTGGGATACCAATTTTTAATTAAAGATAAATGTGAAAATACTACCAAAATTGCAGCTAAATGGTCTTGTAGACTAAATCTAGACATAAACTCAACGCAGATTGGAAGTGCCTTAACACACTTAAGCGATATAGTACACTCCTCTAACCTCAGAATGCAACTATATAGGACAATTACTGAGCTGTATTACACACCACAAAGAATATCCTTATGGACGCAAGGGAATTCACTATCAGATAAATCTAAATGTGCAAAATGTAATATGCATGCTGCTGGAATTGAGCACATGCTATTTTCCTGTCCCGCACTCTCTACCTATTGGAATGGAATAACAGACCATCTAAAAATTAATCAGATAACGATACCGGAACTTTCTCCACAGTTGGTCTTATTAGACATCCAATAGATTAATTGTCTCAACAGGGACCTTATAACGATCCTGTTCGCATGTGCAAGATTAATTATAGCTAGGGCATGGATCTCTAAGGAACCTCCAAACGTAGCTGAGTGGTTAGCTTTGGTTAGGGAAATCAGAATCATGGAAATCACACTAGCTAAATATAGAGGCCCAAAAGCCCTCGCTAGAAAGGAAAGGATTTGGAAACAATTTTTTGAAGTACAAGAAGTGGGGACTGTCTGCTAACGCTTTTTCTTGTGAGGAACACTCTGCTGTTTTGTTTGGGCACCAGAGTGTCTCTTTACTACTTCTCTCTCCTAACTTTTATTCTGTACTATTAAAATTATACCAATGTTAATCTTATGTTAATTCAGACTTATGGTACTTGTATACTTGTATTACTTTGGTTTGTCGTATCTTGCAATAATAAAAACTATCTAAAATAAAAAAATAAAAAAAAAAGATGCAAGATGGAATGTTGGGAGTGGGAACTTACAGTTGGAGAAGGGCTGAGCGCCTGGCTGGCTGCTCCTGGTGGGGCTGAATACTACTGTACTACTTATCTGTAACCAACTTCAATAAATCTTCATGAAACGTCACATTCAGCCTGGACTTGATTATTACAAAAGGCAAGGGTTTTAGAGCTCATATCACCTTCAAAAATCTGAAAGAAACATCCCTACAGAAAGGAGCGCAGCCATTGCAGTGCAGTGGCAGCTATTCTTATGTTTCTGAGACGTTGAATCAGGATGCGGTGGTTCACCGTATCGAATGCTGCGCTCAAGGTCAAGGAGGATAATGGCAGCTGACCCTTCGGAGTCCAAGATCTTTCAGCTTTCCTCTACCGCCGCTAGCAGAGCATTTTCCGTGCTTTGACGTGGGTGGAATCCTGTCTGGGAGTGGTGTAGCAAACTAAGGGATTCCAAAAAGTTTGAGAGAGTATAGTTGACATTTTTCTGAGATTTTAGCGATCCCAGTAAGCAGGGAAATGGGGCGTAGTTGCTTAGATCCATCGGGTCCAGATTGGATTTCTTCAGAAGTCTCTTAACCATTCCCCTTTTCCAGTTAGGGGGGGGGACTAATCCTGAGGTAAGTGAGACATTAATCACGTCCGCAATGGTAGGGGCCATTATGGGTGGTACCTTTTTCAGGGCATTCATAGGTGCGCCGTCCCTAAGCGACCCGCTTTTCACAATGGAAATCAAGGTAAGACGATTTACCTGGGAGAGAGGAGGGATGAACTCCAAGAGGTGTCTGGAAGGAGGAGGACCCTGACCCAAGTGCTCATTTGAGGAGTCATATTAGTTGTCAACTTGGGGCAGCAATTTGAGGATGTTTTGAATTTTGGTGTTAAAAAACTCTGCCTGTTTATTACATCTTTGGCCTGAAGCATCGGGGGCGACGGGGAACCGGGCTTTTGAGGAGTTGTTTTATGATAAGGAAGGTCTCTCTGGGGGAGTTGGAGGCAGCAAAATCTTTTCCTCATAAAATGAGGCCTGTGCCTTTTTAATTTCTGCTCCATACCTGCCAATGGCTCATCTATATTTGAGCTTCTTGCTAGGACAGAAGTCTTTCCTTCAACTTTTTTCTTGTACCTTGCAGTCCTGTTTTAGAGTGTGTAGTTCCGAGGAGTACCAGGGTAATTTATAAGGACCATTCTTTTTTCTGAACAATGTGTTAGGGAGGACCTGATTCAGCGAGTCCTCTAGTCCAACTGCAGAAGTCCTTGTTAGCTGCAACTGGAGTAGGCTCTATCCTAGATCTGGTCTTTTCCAGTTCTTGGGCCCATTTGTCCAGGGGGAGCTTGGACCAGGGCCAACTCAGGGTCAGTGACGGTGGGGCATGGGGAGTGGAAACCCAAGGGCACCACGAAAGGGGGAAGAGGAAGTGGTCGGACCATGGAATGGGAATGGGGTCATTTCCTATATGGTTCTCTAAGTTGGAGAACACAGGATCGAGGCAGTGTCTTTTGACATGGGTAGCTCACAAAACCTTTTGTGACAGCTGAAGAGTCGCAAGGTCTTGTGCTATTGCTGCTCCCAAATCGTCAAAATGCAGATTAAAATCCCCAAGGAGAGTAAAATTCGCTGCAGTGCTAGCTAGGTTGATGGCTGCTTCTAACCGGGCTTTGCAGAAGGTGCCTGCCGCTCCTGGGGGCCGATCGATCAAGATGCCTGTGAGCGAGAGGAGTGGGGTGAATTCTATAGAGAAGTACACATTCTTGCAGTCTGTGAGTGGATTCAGAGTAGGCGACAGGTGAGGTGGTCTTTATAGAGGATCGCAATCCCCCTGCCCTTGCCTGTTCTGTCCACTCTCTGTATCAGGTACCCCTGGGGGAGTGTTTGCAGAATGTCATGCTCGGAGCTGGCATTGAGCCAGGTTTCTGTTAGGAATAAGAGCTCAGGGGTATAGTCTTGAAGTAGCATTGAGATCTCTGTAGTATGTTTGGGCAGAGATCTGCAGTGTAGTATAAAGATGTTATAGGGGCTTGGGGATGGAGAGGAGGAAATGATCTTGGGACTGTGAATGGGCAAAGAGGGCACTTTTTCGTTGGTATATCACACCGAATCTGCTGATAACAGTTTGCTGTTATTGCGCTATTTAACTGATGGAGCTACGCACTTGAGTAGCAGTAGTGAACTGATGGAAAAGATGCAGGAGTCCTAGCTCCTGGGCTCGTTCGGGCGCAGACGGGCTTGCCTTAGGAAGGCCTTCAGCGTGCCAAAAGTTGCTTTTATGCAGGTTTGTCAGGCGCCGGGAACAGCAACTAGACCTCAGCCCCGTGTGCCGAAAGTGCAAAAAGAACGGATGTGAAGCGCGAGACCCTCTCACCCCAGAGCATTGAACACAGCTTTTACCGGGTGGGGAAGCGCCGTGTGTGTGAGTCCGGTATGAAGAAGAGAAGGTTAAAAGCAGGATTAAATCAATGTGCAAACAGCAGCAGATAAAATAATACATTTTAAACAGAGGAACACCAGTAACCACTCTGCCTCTCACGAGTGTTCTGGTTGCCAACCAGCCTGATCGCAGTAGCGTCATCAGGCGTTTTTATGCAGCTATGTCCGGCGCCGTGTACAGCAACTAGACCGCTGCACCGGGCGCCTAACGTGCAAAAAGAACAGAAGTGAAGCGCGAGACCCTGTCACCCCAGAGCAGAGCAATCTGATCCGGACTCAAGATCCTATTTGAGATGTTGATACGGTCCTTTTTGATCAAGGTCTTCTTTAGTTTTACTTATTCTTTCCTCTTCCTTTTTTGGATTTTGCTACGTTTTCTGCTTCTTCTGATGGTGGTTTGTTTTGCCTCTCCCTTGTGTTGTTCTTCTTCCTCTTCGTCGCGTTATCATTTGGACTAATCGCATTTCCCCGCAAAAATCCAAATTGGATGTGCTTGTTCGTCATCAGCTGAACTTATATCAGAACTATCCACAGTGCCTGTGGTCTCATATCCAGCACATTTGTCCATTAATGGCTTTGTTTCTGTATAGATCATATTTTCTGGCGAAAGTATAAATCCGCCCATTGGCGTAATCTAGACGGTCTCTATTCAATTTACTGGCTTTTCTTTTTTCCATATCGGTTTCATGTTTATTGACTTTCTCCATTGATTTGATCAAATCCTTCTCATCATTAGAGGGATATTTGTCCAATTCTTCCTTTAATTCCTTGATGTTTGTTATTAATATCTCCAGTTTCCTTTCTGCATGTACAATCCGAGTTCTCATTAATTTCAGAGAACAATCATTGATGTCAGATTGACATTGTTTGATCAAATCAGTATTCAGGTCATTCAGAGTAGGCATAATTAGGATTTTCAATCCTCTAGGTACTCTCTTGAATTCAATGTATTTTTCTAAGGTTGCCTTCTCCCACCATTTGTTGACTTCAAAGGTACGATTTTGTTGTAATTCTCTAATCACCCCTGCGATTATTCTCTTTGTTCCGTTGCATTGATTTGCATTTGTGTAAGTGCTAGTTGAGGGTGATGCATCCTCATTTAGTAATTCACTAACACGCAGTGTTCTGTTCCTGCTTCTCTCTGCCATATTGAATGAGAAGATGAGGATGTTTGTAACAATTTCCTTTGTTGTGCAAAGATGGTGTGCTCTTTAATTCAACGGTTTCTCCTGGTGCAGATTACACCCTTCTCTGTTGTTCTTGCAATACTGTTCAATGGTTTGCAAGAATCGAGGAAATGCTTATATCAACTGATCACAAAGTTTCCGGATATTCAAATAATGGAGACTGAGAGGAGGTTGATTATACAGGTGTTTTTTTTTAATCCATTCCAACACCATTTCCTCTCCCTACTCGAGTCAACCAAGGCAGTTTTTCTTAATCCGCGTGGTCTAATGCTCACAATGTTGTTGATTAATAGTTCTACGGGAACCGAGAGGAAGAATAACACTGGTGTTTGTGGTCAATTCCGTCGCCGATTCCTTCCCCGGCCCGGTGCAATCAGAGTGGTTTTCCTATCTGCGTGGTTCAGCCATATCCTGCCTACCGTACATCACTCTTGCAGCGTTTGGGTTGCTGCCCATAAAACTTTCCCCACGCCTTCGTACTCACCGCAGAGATTGTCACCCGCCGCCGTGCACCAATTCCAGCTTTAGCAGACGTCAGTTTCATGTGTTAAGCAGAGGCGTCAGCAGGTTTATGTCTCCATTGCTTAGATGGCTGCAAGTTTCCCTGCAGCTTCGCCTCACTCCTCGAATGCTCGTGGTGACCAGTACAGCCAATGCATCAATATATCGAGGATTAATTCTCCATTCAAGCTTTTTTTTCTTCCAAAGCGAAAATTCACGGCACCACAGCAGAGGTCAGTTTTCACAAAATATTTTTGGGCACACCAAAGTGCAAAACAAGGTTTAAAAGGACAGTCTACGCATTTCGACGGTCTGGGCGTTTCGGCTTCCCAGCATTCTACTGGACCATAGAGTCCCACTGTCTAAATCATCACTTAAAAAGCACAAGTTCCCTCTTCACTTGTTACTTCTTTCAGCAGCTAGACTGTGCATCGCCAAATATATGTGATGGCAAATTCTATCAGTATATGCAACTACTTGTGCATAGTGAAATAATTCAAACAAATCTATCAATTTTCTTAATATTAACAGTTTTACAACAGTTTTTCATTTCTTTTTCTCTTTTTACTTTTATAATTTTGCTTTCACTCATCACTGTGAAGTACATTTAAATCCTTTCAATTGACAAAGGGCTGGGGTGAACATAATGTGCAAGCAAGTTAAATTCAAAACCTTTGTAAACATGATCAATGCACAAAATGCAGTTTTTTAAAATTGCAAACATTATGAAAAATTCCATGATGAGTTAAAGTTAAGATCAACAACAAGAGATCATAATTGATATATGAAGAATATATAAACAAATCTATATAAGGTGCAAAGAGACGTTGTAATAAAGTGACTAATGCACAGAAACATTAAGGATCTGTAATGTATTAAGGGTAAAGTACACATTAAATTGAAACCCAAGATGTGAGTATATTATCGTAAAACCAAATCGCTAAAAACAGGGAGGAAGGGAGCCATTAGTACACCATCACAATATTCATTATATCCAGTTAACATTACTCTCCCAACTCTACACCCCCTAAAATGACCCAGATTCCGGGGGCTGTTGCTAGATAATTAAATGAAATACCAGCATTTATAAAGCGCACGGCTACCTCCAGAGAGGTGTCCCGGCGCTGGGGGCCGTCGGGAAGATTAAGCAAGCTATTGCCCAGAGTCACGTGGTGCTGGGCTAACCTGCCGCAAGTACCGGGAACCTATTGTGAACCCCCGTGGTCCAGAGTTAGGCACCCTAGCCGCTGCGCCACACCTCTTCCACAGTGAATGGTGAGATTCTGTGTGTGAGAGTGACTATGACTAAAGTACCAGTGCGTGGATATGTAGAGAGAGAGACACACACACACACACACACACACACAAAGATACTCCACATAGAGTACGGAACGTACCAAGAAGGTATCAACCCTTGAGTTAGAACTCTTGTGCAGAGTAAAAGAGACTGCAAAACAGGTATATATCAGCTATCAGTCATAAAAACCAAACACAAATAAACAGCTGAAAACTCAACAGATCTGAAGGAGATAGGCACGACGTCTGTGCCGAGTAGTAAAAAGTAACTTCACTGAAAAGAATTCTGTATAATAATGTACTACTATAAACAAGTACGGGTCAGGTAAAAACGTGTAAAGAACTACAAGGTTAGCTAAACAGCTATAAAGTCCTGCAGTAAGCAGAAACATCAGACTGGTTGCAATTGGATGAGTACACATTGCAACTACGTTATTTATAAACACTTCTGTTCACACAAGCCGGAAAGAAAGAAAGATTCAAACAGATCCTGCAAAGGACATGTCTAGGTGTTACCATGCAGTGCTAAAGCGCCTTAAAGCTGAATCAACAAATTACAAAATAAATGCACACCATCAAACGCATATCTTTTAGGGTATTCTGTAGAGTCTCTGAAAACCCAGATAGACGCATGTCTGTGCAGGGCAACTGACCGAGCCATCTTACCCTGGTGAGAACATTCACCAAAGGGTCTGTGGATAATTCCACTGAGGGAAGCTGGCAAACCAAGACAACAGCTGCCCTCCTCAACACTGCAGCATACGAGGGAATCACCTCTATTGCGATTCCAGGTGGAGAAAGTTTGGCAAGCTTAAACTTAAACTTACTCATTTCTGGCCCCACGCATGAGGCAGGTCACTTACTAGATCCTATCCTCGCCAACCTACCCAGCATCTGCTGCTCCTCTGCGCTCCCCCCTTTATTGGTCGGACCACTTTATTACCAGGTTCAACCTGGTACCCCTGACAACTCAGTGTTCACTACTCCTACTTCAAGGACAATAACAAGAGATTGGAAAAAGCTCGACCTGACTGCCTTAAACAAAATCTTGTGTTCTAACTAGCCCATTACCAAAGATAGGGTGAACATGCTTTCTGACATTGTGCAAAAATGGCTCCTTGACGCTGTAGATACCAGTCTTCCTCTTTTGGAAAAAAAGGATCCATTATCATCACCCCCCCCCCCCCAGCGCCTTGGTTTACTGACACTCTTAAAATAGAGAAAGCCAAATATAAAGCGTTGGAACGTAGATGAAGGAACTACACTCCTGAGTCTAAAATCATCTATAAAAAGGCCAAAAAAATGTACTACAATCTCTGTAAATCTGCCTGTGCTGAGCATGTTTCAACAACTATTTTGATGCCCTAAACTGCTCCAAAACTCTTTTTAGCATGGTAAACGAGCTCGCTGGTTCGGCCACCATCGCCAGGCCCCTCCCCCCCACTCAACAAACGACAATGTTTGGACCTTGCGTCCTTCTTCGTCCAGAAAGTCGAAAGGTTTACTTAGATATTGCGAGCTCGCTGTGAGAACCTCCCTCCTGTGCATTCTGCTAGCCCCCCACTGACCACTTTTGCACTACCCATAGCCGACTCCACCCTTCCAGACCAGAACATGGGGTCTTGCACCCACTCAAACAACCTGGACACTTGGCAATACTAAATGCAGCCTACTTTAAAAAAAACTCTTGGATAGTGTCAAATCTGGATCAACGAAGGACCCCCTGCCCATCTCTGTGCTTAAGCAGCTTGAGCCACCATCTCTGCTTGCCATTATGGTCCTCCCTACTGCGAGCTACAGTTCCTCAAGACTGGAAGTACGCCATGGTGATCCCTCTCCTAAAAAAGGCGAACGCCGACCCTGAATTACCCTCCAAATATTGGCCGATCTTCCTACTACCTATTTTTTCTAAAATCTTAGAGGAACACATCCACTCTCAGCTCTCGAATTTCGTTGAAACCAATAAACTCCTTCATTCATCACAATCCGGTTTCAGAGCTGGTTTTTCAACAGAAACAACTTTACTGGGGGTGACAGAAAGACTGTGACACCATCTGGACGCAGGTGATACGGTCGCCCTCATTCTACTTGACCTAAGAGGGGCCTTCGACACCGTATCCCACACTATACTAGTAAATACGTTAAGATCTCTAGGCATCTGCGGCCCAGCCTTGAACTGGCTTATTTCCTTTCTTGCCAACCGTACTTTTCAAAACTTTTCCTTCATAGCCAGCTCTGACACCCATCCCTCTCCCTATGGGGTCCCTCAGGGCTCCATTCTTGGCCCCCTACTCTTCAAACTATACGTGAGACCTTTAGCCGACGTTGCGGAAGAGGTAGGGCTGTCCCTCAAATCAAATCAAGTAAGCTTTATTCGGTTTTTGAGTTTAAAACCATAAAAGCGACAGAGAAATACATACATGCATAAATAACTCAACAATTCATTTCAAGATTAAAAGAAAACCGACTAAAGTTTAGCAAATCAACTAATCACGATAATCAAAATAATAGCCCAAGATAAACAGAGACTCCTTTTCACCAGGTATTATGATTCGGTGCTCGGGGTCCAGGATAAAAATCATACAGGTCCCAGATACGGATGGGACCATCTCCAATTTTGGGCTGAGTAGATCGTAAATGGGGGGGCAATGTTGCTGTGTTTAAATTTAATTAGTATCAAGTCCCCTGGAATATCTTTGGGCAACATCCCTAGCCACCCCACCCTCCTGACGCTCAGGATCCCGCCATCTAGAGCAGGTGGTAGCGGTCTGTTGTTTTTTAGCCAAAAGATGGCTTTATTCAGCAAGTCCTGATGTAATTCACGTTTGCCCTGACTGAGTGGAGGGACCCCAGAAAGAACGGTGACGTATGGGGCGGCTTCAGGGGGTAGATTGATTCGGTGCCTTCTTTCTTGAGAAATCCTAGGAACTATGTTGGGGACATGTGCGGGATTAAAAGTAGCATTGCTGCCACTTGGAATGGGTGTAGTAAAAGGGGAGTCAAAAGATTGAACTTTCCTGGGAGCAATGGTCTTAGGTTTTTCATGGTTGGTAGTAAGAGTAGGGGATATGGGTATAGCAGTATTTTCAGTTAATGTATAAATCCTATTTACAGTTTTTTCGATACTGGTCAATCTGTCCCCCAAATCATTGATTTTAGCAACCAGGGGTGACAATGCGGAGTTTAACAATCGCACTATTTGCGCCAGTAGGGTCAATTGGAGGGGCGATACAGAGTCATTTGTTTGAGTCCCAGTCTCATCCGACATTAATAGGGTTGGTTTGGGAGCGGATAATGAGGGGCTACAGCACAATTGGTATAAAGGATAGTTTCGGGGGGTGAAGGTACATCCTGGGGAGTGCAAATTATTTGGACAGTGTCTCTGCCCACTATGGGGGGTGTTGATACATCCGGGCCATAGTTTGTGCCACACAGGGCATTCAGCTCCTCCCAGATGGACATAGTAGTTGGGAGACAGAACTCCAATAACAACAGTAGGCAGTCCAAAGCGGTAAAGATAAGAAGAATTAAGCGTCTTTGTACCTCCTCCTTTGGTGCAGCCAAGTGGGGTGGCCCGTCCCGTTCTTCTCGGGTCCTCTGAGGGCCGTAGAGGGCCCGCCCTTTGCCCGGGCTTAGCCCGGCGTCCCGCTCTCGCGTCCCGCGGAGCGGAGCGCTCCTTTTAGGCACCTCCTGGCGCTTCCCTGGTGTGTCAGAAGCAGCGCCGCCGCTAGGGCCGCCGGGAGATGTAGTCCCGGAGCGGCGGCGCTGTGGGCTGCACGAGTGGACTCCTGGCGGTGGCGGCAACAGTGGGAGCTTGCTCTCCACCCCCCTCCTCTGGGCCGGTAAGTTCAAGTGACCCTGTTCTCCTACGCTGATGACTACCAGATCGTTTTTTCTCTCTCCAGGGGAAGTAAGGCTGGGTCATCCCCTTTCCAGCATGCCCTGGGTTAAATTGCATCATGGATGCAAAAGAATTACCTTAAGCTCAACGGAGAGAAAATTCTTGGTAAAAACAGATCTCTGGGGCACACAACACTGGCCCTCTGAAATGGGAGCATTTCCTCAGCCCTCTAGACATGTCCGCAACTTAGGTGGCATCATAGATGATTCGCTCACTATGCACCATCAGGCAGTCAAGGTCACAGCAATTTACAATCTTTAAGTGGCTAAAAACGATCATCTAGATTCTGCCTGAGTCCACTCAGAGAACAGTAGTCTAGGCTTACCTCGAGACTGTATTACCGTAACGTTCTCTACCTCGGATCCAATAACTAAGTGACTCGCAGGCTGCAGAACTCTGCGGCAAGACTACTCTGCAGAATCTCTAGAGCCACCTCAGTCTCTAGTCATCTGCGGGACCTACATTGTCTCAGGGTCGAGAACAGAGTCAAGTTTAAAGCCCTGTGTTTCATGTTTAAAATCAAAACCGGAGTTGCCCCCAAATACCTGCAATCTCTGGTCACCCCTATGTGCCCTCCCGGTGCCTTCACTCATCCACTCAAGAGAAATTCTCAGTGCCCAGAATCAAATTCTCTCGGATGGGAGACAGATCGTTTGCATACCTCGGTCCCTCACTATGGAACTCACTTCCCACAGCCATTCGAAATGAAACTGTATACACACCCTTAAGACTTGGCTTTTCAACCAGTAACCTAACAAGCTGTGTTACATTCCGCCGATCCGCTTCGGTGCCGGGAAACCCTTTTTGGGTAGCTGCTACGCCTTACAAATTTAATTTAATAATAATAAAGTAAATCTGAAACTGGAAAGAACTGAACTCTACTTATCTCACCCAGTTCAGTCAGCAAAGTTTACTTCAAAGGAGGCTGGACAGTATTGTCCAAAGGGTTTTGACACCCTATATTTTCCCCTTTCCCTGCCAAACTGTGAATTTTCATTGGAGGAACAGAAACTGGTTGTATAGGGCTAGATGGGGCTGCTTAAAGTGGACGGCTCTAAATCCGATGCGGCAATGTGTCCATGTTGGAAAGAGTAATTGGTGCAGCATCGATCGGTGTCACCAACTCGGACACGGATGGTGAAGACTCCGAAGGGCTGTGTACCAGCCCCATCACGAATCTGAAAACAGATTCAGAGGGCCCGAAAGCCACCATGGGCGAACACACCGTTGAGGATCCAGTTGGCACACCTCCCGCCTCCTTGGGGCTAGAAAGAACGCCAGAGGGGAATTGATGCAAAAAGACAATGCAAGGAAAAGTAATATTCGCACATTTGAACTAGTCGCCCCAGCTCCAGAATATTTAGGGAGGCTTGGGGTGGACTTCTGAGAATGCTCCGAAACCGAAGCTTGGGAGACAGTGCCGAAAACAAACACACGTTTAGACTTTGGTGCTTCAGAGCCTCCCTTGACGTCCCTTCACCCGAACGGGTTTTTCACCTGTCTCTGGACTTTGACAAGGACTGACAACAATGCGGGGCCTCACAGCGCCAGAAGTTTCATCCAATGGTCTCTCAACACGTTTGGTCGAAGAAGCGGACAGGTTAAACAGTTCTTCGAATCATGGTGGTCTCCCAGGCACCACAAACAGATGGTATGAGGGTCTTTGATCGGAATCTGTATGTCAAAAGATCCGCAGGATTTGAACCCTGAAGGCATCGCAAAATGCACACACTTTCTCACACAGAATATGGAGATGGGCTAAAAACCAGCTCTCCAACTGCTCCAGATCTGCGTTGCAAGCACGGAAAAGAAGAAAGTGACATCACAGCATCGGTGAGTGAGTTATATGGACTCTGTCGATGTCACATCGCGTGAAGACATCGATAAGGAGTCGCACAGGACCCTCTTTCAACACACGGATGCACTGTGGGGAAAAATTTACGGATCCAATCTTGCACCTCAGGGAGGATTTTAAAGTAAAGAATTTGCGGTTAGGCATGTCTTTCAGATAGTTGGAATAGTTTTATGTGGTTGCCTAGTAGGATGTGAACACGTTTTCCCCAGAAGCTTCGCATGTTAGTGATTGGACGGAAGCTGTTTAGGTCCACCTGATCTGCCATGGGTTTCTTCAAAATAGGAGTTACCGGTCCAGACTTCTTGATCCAGAATGGTAATATGGACAATTTAAACTCACTGTAGAAATTCGATGGCAGGGGGTACTTGGAGTGGTGAGAATGTCACTTTCCTCATAGAATTTTAATGCACTCCACAAGGCGTTATTTTGGGGGGGTATGCCTTAACAGAGGTGAGGGCACAGCGATACAGGGTATAGGACAAGGCAGAGATGAGTTGAGTCCGGAAGGTGCTCCATTGCGGTCATCAGTCCAGTTTCAATTGTTTTGTCTTTTCCAGGAAGGAGGAGGAAAAATCCTCGAAGTTTGGTTACAGACTTGATCCATTAGGGGTAGGGTTGGATTAGTCATTCAATTGTAGTGTGACCAGCTCGAACAGTCTTTTAGGTCAGTTTCTAGCTTTATCTAGTTGATTCCTGAAGAAGTTGGCTTTCGATCTGCAGATGTGTTTGTTATAGGTATATACAAATGATCTCAGATGCGTCAGGTGATCGAGGGACAGCAAGAAACTCCAATTATGTTCAGAGAGTCTCAGTTTGCACCTTTCTGCATTAAGGCTACCATTGGACCATGGTTTAGAGTCTTTGGTGGACAATCTTTTTAACTGTAGGGGCGCAATTTATTCTAGGATGTTCGTCATGGTATTGTTGCAATGATCTGTGAGTTCATGGACATCTGACATTTCAACCGGCTGGGGCAACATTTTGTTGCTGATGGCTGTCCGATCATTCAGGCTTAGATTTCTTAGGCTCCTTTACCAGTGTTTAGGTTTCTTCGGTTGAGTCTTGTTAATGATCACCAGTTATGTGATGATGAATGTGATGCAGGGGTGATATGTCCAATCACGGGAGACTATAAATTAGAGTAGTATGGAATTGGTCTTAGCTATGATTAGATCTAAGGTCACACTCTTGTTGTATGTTTGACTGTTGCAAATTTAGATGAGGTTGAGGTAATCTAGGAAGGCTTTAAGGCTGTTCACTGCAGAGTCATTCAGGTCATTCAAGTGGAGGTTGAAATCTCCAAAGATCTGGGTTCAGTGTAATTGCTAGTGCCCGCCTTTTAAAATAAAGTTAGGTGCCCTACAACTGGGATAAGAGTGCCCTCAGTGGTTGCGCAAAATACATGCCGGATAAGTCCTAGTATCTGCACACAGATAGCCATGCCGCAGGTGGGCCACAGAATAAATTTACTATAACCTGCATAGGCCTTATAGTTTAATTGGGAACTGTTGGACAGGCCACATGAGGGGCTCGCTCCCTCCCCGCAGGACAGGGCCCGGGCCACCGTCAGCACCATTGGCCGGCCCAGCCGCCATCTTGGACACGGTACCACGCGGCCGTGCGGCCTCAGCCCGACCCCAACCCTGGGCCTGGCCAGGCCCCGACATCCCGGCACCACCCTCCACCCAGGAGGTGAACGGCCCACTTGGCAGGTCAATGGGAGTACGAAGTGTCGATGGCTCTTCCCCGCCGGGTGCCGAGCACCCCCAGCCTCCTCGGGCGCTGGCTCCACCCCCCTGCTGGGTGTCTGGACTCCCTCATCCCAGACCTCCCGACCTCCAAGAGCGAGGGTCCGGACATCAAAGGGCGCCAGACCTATAACTGAGGCAGCCCCAGGACAGGAGGGCAGTTGTATCCTGGAGTCGAGAGACAGCGCGACGAACTCATCCTTGACGGACTGCTGGCGCTGCCACAGCCCTGCCTTGTGAACTATTGTCCTGCCTGCTGGCGCTGCCGCGGCCCTCTGCAACCTTCATCCTCGTTGGGACCTGCTGGCGCTGCCGCGGCCCGTTGTAACCTTCATCCTCGTGGGACCTGCTGGCGCTGCCGCGGCCCGTTGTAACCTTCATCCTCGTGGGACCTGCTGGCGCTGCCGCGGCCCGTTGCAACCTGCATTCTCGTGGGACCTGCTGGCGCTGCCGCGGCCCGTTGTAACCTTCATCCTCGTTGGGACCTGCTGGCGCTGCCGCGGCCCGTTGCCACCTACGACCTCTTCGGGACCTGCCGGCGCTGCCGCGGTCTGACCCCTCCGAACACCGAGCTCGAGGATTGTGAGCCATCACCGTTACACCCCCGTACCCGTGGGTACCCAGACTGTCCCGCTACCCCCTTCCCCTACTAGAGACTAGAATTGAGAGGATCATCGTGTCCTGATTACCTTGTATCGTACCACTCTACTCCCAGAAGTGCCTATAAAAGGTGTTACCCTGAACTTTGTGTGGTGTCCATCTGTGGGGGGGAAGTTACCTGTCTGTGCGATCACTGTGCTCGGCCGACCCTCCAGGTCCCCGTCTAACATTGGTGGCTAGCGGCGCGATCCGAACCAACGCGTACCGTACAGACAGTAACTCACCCTACGACTAAAACCACAATGACGACCAAAGAGAGCGGATCGGCGGAGAAGTTCCAGATGGAAAAGCTGGAAGAATACAACCACCGAGAGCTCAAACAATTTTGCATGGACTTAGGCATTGCTACCACCGGGCTAAGCACAAAAGAAGACTTCAAAAACGCCCTAGAGGCCTGGACAGAGACAAATACCGCAACCCCCCGGGACCCCGCAGCCCCGGAAGTCAACACCACCCGGACGGAGGAACGGAGAACAGGCCCCTCCCATGAAGAGATCCAAGAGCGGGACAAAAATAGATTACACGAGTTAGACTTGGCACGACTCAGATTAGACGGAGAATTGAAACTGGCGGAACAAAAAATAAACTTAGAACACTTACGGCTCAGAGAAGAGCGAGAGGAAAAACAGAGACAGAGAGACCTCGAAGAAAAAAGACTGGCATACGAGCACGAGTGCAAACTAGCGGAGATAGAAATGCGCAAACTGAACAAAAACCTAGGGGTGCCCGAGCAACCCCACTCCCCGGGTCCTACCGAGCAGAAGGTCCACATCCCCAAGGATGTGGTCCGAGAATATCACCGGAACGACGACATACAGCAGTGGTTCAAGGCCTATGAGATTGCCATGACCGCCCACCGGGTCGCTCGAAGTGACTGGGGAGCCGGTCTATGGGGGAGATTCGTCAACGAGGGTCGTGATGCCCTGCTGCAGCTTCCGGACCATCAAATGACGTCCTATGACCACATGAAGGCCGCCCTCCTCAGTCGATATGGACTTACACCCGAAATGTACCGCCAGAGGTTCCGCAACTGCACCAGGATCCCAGGTACGACGTGGTTGGAATACGTGAACTATTTCAGCCGAGCCTTCGAGGGGTGGATCAAGGGTAACAACGTAACCACTTACGAACAACTCTTCAATCTCATTGTGTGGGAGCACCTCTCCAACAACTGCTTTGTCGAGCTCAGGCAGCACCTCCTCGACAGTAAATTGACTGAACCCCGGCAGCTCGCCACCGAGGCTGACCGGTGGGAGAGCACCCGAGTGGCCCGGAGTGGGCCGAATGAGCAGAACAGAACCAACCAAGGTCACCATCGTCCCCGAGGAGGAGGAGGAGGCCCGGGCCGGGGCAGAGACGCCGCCCCGGCCGCACCCACTAACGCCACCCCGAGCTAACGTGACGTGTCATCGATGCCAGCGAGTCGGCCACTATGCCAGTGACCCGACCTGCCCGAAGAACCAGGCCCCCGGGCCCCGCCAGATGGCGGCCGCCGCCCTGGGAGAAGAACAAGTCTCCGAAGACACGGAGACCTATGAGTCGGAGCAGTTCGAGTGGGAACCCGCCGCCATGACCCTGGCATGCCTAGGAGGAAGAGACATGGTCCCGCGGACTCCCCTGCCCGCCAACACTCGGAAGTACAGCCAATGGGTGAGCATCAATGGGCGCAAGGCCGAGGCCCTGCGTGACACCGGGGCCAGTGTGACGGCCGTCCGCTGTCACCTGGTGACCCCAGAACAAATCCTACCAAACGTACTTTGCCCCGTCCGATCGGCAGATAACTCGGAGAGCCTGTGTCGGATGGCCTGCGTCCCCTTCGAATGGGGAGGAGTGTCCGGCATGCTGAAAGTAACTGTCCGTGACGATGCCCCCGTAGACTGCCTCCTGGGGAACGATCTCGAGAGCTCCCCGTGGGCCGCTGTGGAAAGAAGAGAGCATCTGGGGATGTTGGGTCTCCCGGACTGGGCGTGCGTAACCACCCGATCCATGGCCACCCGCACCATCCCTAGACCAGAAGAACCAGAATGGGCAGCACCTCCGCCCTCGATCACTCCAGAAGAAGACTTCCTCCAGACCGACCACCCGGACCCCACCCCAGAGGGGTCCACACAGCCCCCCGAACTTCCCGACCTGGCTCAGTGGCGTCAAGAAGGGGGGCCCACCCAGGAACAATTCCGGCAGGAGCAAAAGACCTGCCCCTCCCTCGAGGGATTGCGACAGCAAGCGCTCGCCCAGAGCCAAGGAGACACCACCGGGGCCCACTGGGTTTATTGGGACAATGATCTCTTGTACAGCGAACAGAAAATCGCAGAACTGGGGGCCGGGCGAGTGCTGGTGGTGCCCCTCCACTTCAGAGACTTCCTGTTGAACCTAGCCCATGATGTCCCCCTGGCCGGGCACCTGGGCCAAGACAAGACCTACCACCGCCTGGTGACTCACTTTTTTTGGCCCAAAATGAGAAATGACGTATCCAACCATTGCCGGTCCTGCCCGACCTGCCAGGCCAGTGGGA
This sequence comes from Lissotriton helveticus, assembly GCF_964261635.1. Classification (NCBI taxonomy): domain Eukaryota; kingdom Metazoa; phylum Chordata; class Amphibia; order Caudata; family Salamandridae; genus Lissotriton; species Lissotriton helveticus. Next base: position 559,846,203 of record NC_136057.1, on the reverse strand, counting down.
AGAGCGGCCGCAAACTCAAGGCACCCCTACAACCATTCCCCGTGGTGACCACCCCGTTCGAAAGGGTGGGAATAGACATTGTGGGGCCCCTGGACCCCCGAACAGCACAGGGACATCGCTTCATCCTGGTCCTGGTGGATCACGCTACCCGCTATCCTGAGGCGGTCCCCCTTCGTACGATAACAGCCCCAGTAGTGGGTCGAGCCTTGATGGGGATCTTCTCTCGAGTGGGCTTCCCCCGGGAAGTCGTCAGCGACAGGGGTACGAACTTTATCTCAAAATACATGAAGTCCCTCTGGCAACAGTGTGGGGTCACCTACCGATTCACGACCCCCTATCACCCTCAAGGGAACGGACTGGTTGAGCGGTTCAACCGCACGCTCAAAGGGATGATTGGGGGGTTGGAAGAGCCCCTCCGTCGCCAGTGGGATGTGCTACTACCGTGCCTTCTCTTTGCCTACCGAGAAGTCCCCCAGAAGTCCCTCGGCTTCAGCCCTTTCGAACTCTTGTATGGACACCCGGTGCGAGGCCCGCTCAGCCTAGTCAAAGAAGGCTGGGAAATGCCCCCTCTAAAGAACCCTCCAGATGTTTTCAAGTACCTCCTAACCCTCCGCAACCAGACCAGAAGGTTCAGAGAGATGGCAAAAGCAAACCTGGAGGCCAGTCAGGAGGACATGAAAAGGTGGTACGATCAAAATGCATCCTCCATCGAATTTGAACCCGGCCAACAAGTGTGGGTAATGTCTCCCACCGAACCATGCGCCCTGCAAGACAAATGGACGGGGCCCTTCAAAGTAATCGAGCGCAAGAGCCCTGTCACCTATCTCATCGATATGGAATCTTCCGGAAACCCTCTCCGGGTCCTCCACGCTAATAGACTGAAACCCCACTTTGTACGCTCCGAACTCAGTCTCCTGATGGCAACCGACAATGGAACCGAGGAGGACTCCGAACCCCTTCCTGACCTCCTACGGTCACGGGAGAAGGACGGCTCCGTGGACGGGGTCCGACTCTCGGAGGCCCTCACCCTGGAACAGCGCCAAGACTGCCGAGTCCTCCTGCTCCAGTTCTCCACCCTGTTCTCCCTCACCCCAGGGGTCACCCCCTGGTGCTTACACGACGTGGACACTGGAGACAGTCCCCCTATCCGCCATCGGGCCTACCGCGTACCAGATCGGGTACAGGCCTGCATCCAAGAGGAGGTGGCCAAGATGCTCACACTCGGGATCATCGAGCCCTCAGACAGCCCCTGGGCCAGCCCAGTGGTACTGGTCCCCAAAGCGGCCGCCCCCGGCGCCACGCCGGAGCTCCGGTTCTGCGTCGACTACCGGGGCTTGAATGCGGTCACCAGAACAGACGCACACCCCATCCCCCGAGCAGATGAACTAATCGACCGCATGGGAGCTGCCCGCTACCTCAGCATCTTCGACCTGACAGCGGGCTACTGGCAGATCGGTCTCACACCCCGGGCCCAAGAACGATCGGCATTCTCTACCCCTGATGGCCACTATCACTTCAAGGTCATGCCATTCGGCATGAAGAATGCGCCAGCAACATTTCAGCGGCTAGTAAACCAGGTCCTGGCAGGACTCGAAGGATTCAGCGCCGCCTACCTGGACGATATCGCTGTGTACAGCCACCACTGGTCCGACCACCTCCACCACCTCCGAGAGGTGCTACAGGCCCTCCAACGAGCTGGCCTCACGATCAAGGCCAGCAAATGCCAAATTGGCCAGGGGTCCGTGACCTATCTCGGGCACCAGGTGGGAAGCGGTCTGGTGGCCCCTCTGCAACTCAAGATCGCTGCCATCCAGTCGTGGCAGTCCCCCATCACCCAGACCGAGGTCCGCGCCTTCTTGGGACTCACAGGCTACTACCGACGGTTCGTGAGGGACTATGGCAGCATCGTAGGGCCCCTCACGGAACTCACCTCCAAAAACCAACCAAAGAAGGTCAACTGGACCCCAGACTGTCAAGCGGCCTTCGAGAAGCTGAAGGCCGCCATGTGCTCCGCCCCGGTGCTCCAGGCCCCCGACTACAGCCGGGAATTTATCGTCCAAACAGATGCCTCCGACCATGGCGTTGGGGCAGTCCTTTCCCAGCTGAACCCCGAAGGACTTGACCAGCCAGTTACTTTCATCAGCAGACGGCTCCTGGCCCGAGAACGACGCTGGAGCACCATCGAGAGGGAGGCCTTCGCCGTGGTGTGGGCCCTCAAGAAGCTCCGGCCTTATCTCTTCGGCACCCACTTCCGGGTCCAGACCGATCATCGACCCCTGCAATGGCTCATGCAGATGCGGGGGGAAAACCCGAAACTACTACGTTGGTCCATCTCCCTGCAGGGGATGGACTTCACTGTGGAACATCGACCCGGCCAAGACCACGCCAACGCGGATGGCCTGTCCCGCTTTTTCCGCCTCGACGAGGAAAGTCCCCAAGAAGATGGGTGACTCTCCCCGCCTTCAGCTGGGGGGGACGCATGTTGGACAGGCCACATGAGGGGCTCGCTCCCTCCCCGCAGGACAGGGCCCGGGCCACCGTCAGCACCATTGCCCGGCCCAGCCGCCATCTTGGACACGGCACCACGCGGCCGTGCGGCCTCAGCCCGACCCCAACCCTGGGCCTGGCCAGGCCCCGACATCCCGGCACCACCCTCCACCCAGGAGGTGAACGGCCCACTTGGCAGGTCAATGGGAGTACGAAGTGTCGATGGCTCTTCCCCGCCGGGTGCCGAGCACCCCCAGCCTCCTCGGGCGCTGGCTCCACCCCCCTGCTGGGTGTCTGGACTCCCTCATCCCAGACCTCCCGACCTCCAAGAGCGAGGGTCCGGACATCAAAGGGCGCCAGACCTATAACTGAGGCAGCCCCAGGACAGGAGGGCAGTTGTATCCTGGAGTCGAGAGACACCGCGACAAACTCATCCTTGACGGACTGCTGGCGCTGCCACAGCCCTGCCTTGTGAACTATTGTCCTGCCTGCTGGCGCTGCCGCGGCCCTCTGCAACCTTCATCCTCGTTGGGACCTGCTGGCGCTGCCGCGGCCCGTTGTAACCTTCATCCTCGTGGGACCTGCTGGCGCTGCCGCGGCCCGTTGTAACCTTCATCCTCGTGGGACCTGCTGGCGCTGCCGCGGCCCGTTGCAACCTGCATTCTCGTGGGACCTGCTGGCGCTGCCGCGGCCCGTTGTAACCTTCATCCTCGTTGGGACCTGCTGGCGCTGCCGCGGCCCGTTGCCACCTACAACCTCTTCGGGACCTGCCGGCGCTGCCGCGGTCTGACCCCTCCGAACACCGAGCTCGAGGATTGTGAGCCATCACCGTTACACCCCCGTACCCGTGGGTACCCAGACTGTCCCGCTACCCCCTTCCCCTACTAGAGACTAGAATTGAGAGGATCATCGTGTCCTGATTACCTTGTATCGTACCACTCTACTCCCAGAAGTGCCTATAAAAGGTGTTACCCTGAACTTTGTGTGGTGTCCATCTGTGGGGGGGAAGTTACCTGTCTGTGCGATCACTGTGCTCGGCCGACCCTCCAGGTCCCCGTCTAACAGGAACCAAAAAAAAACGCCAACCCTTTGTTGCTTTACTCAAGTGCATGTCTGTAATGCTTAACTGTATTTACACTTTGGTTGAAACCTGCTTAAATTATCATTTTGAATTACCTCAACATAGAAAAGACACTGACCTTTGAAAACCACTGTCTTTAAAAAAAGTTCTGTGCATCCTGAACGCACACAAAATCAAAAGCCTCGTTCTGAACAGGTTCATTAGTCTTCTCCTAGTAAAGGAAGGGGGCGGAGTAGGAATCAGTAACAGGTGATTAGCTGCCACTCTCTGACAAGCATGGGCATATCTTTCTCACAAGGACAATAGAAGGCAGGCGGAACTCTGGCACTGATGCCACCAAAGGTTCTCTTTGAAATTCTAGGCAGAAGAACCTAGATTTTGAAGGGGCAGAGTCAAGCTCATGGAAGAGGCCTTCTGGACCATCAAATTATTCTATTATCTTGAAAGATCCTAGAATAAAAAGCAAGGGGGACTAGTCAGAGGGCTGCGCCCATGAAAAGCGAGTTAGGGTTGATGTGGCATCTCTGGATTAAGTAAAGATGCCTACCCTCTAAATCTTTACAACTTCACTTTTGAACACCTGGATAGGGACAGAAACTTTGAGAAGAACGTTAACATAGAAGAGCAAGGACAGGCTCTCCCGCCAATGAAACCCAGTCTGGAGTGAAAGGATTGATCTTGGATTTGTACATCTTCAAATCTGTTGGACTCGGACTCCAGAGCCACTCGCACTGCCTTCTCCACTCCATTGGGGGTAACAGCAAAAGATGGAATTGCTGAAGACCCTGAAAGAAGGAGGTTCACTTAGACTTGTGTGGACTCGTTCTGGCTGGAGGTACCCAGGGAAGGGGTACCCCAGACTACTATTAGATACATATGTGCTCTGCAAGTGACCAGATGGAATGGTAAGAGTAGTCTGCTTTTAGGGCTGTTGGATGCTGCTGCCAATAGACTACTATGAGTTGGAGGCAAGAGGGCAGGTACCTAAAACTAATTGTGCAAAAACCACCAAGAAGAAATAATGAAATTTTTAGAAGCACTAAAACTACACTACTGACGCTGGTACATGCCACCAAGAGTCAGAAGGAACAACCCCAATAATTGTGTGTCCATTTGGTCCAAAGAGATTGAAATATTGAATAGCAGAGTGGATGCAGCACGTTGTCTACTCTGCAGCAGTGCGCTGGTGCTCAGTGGCACTGTCGCATGAAACCGAATACTGAGCCGGAATTGAAAAATATGTCTGTGCAGCAGAAATCTCACTTCTGACTCATTTAGTAAATATTCCCCCAAACTCAGATGGGGCCACCCTAAAGATCGACATGAACTTCCTAGAGTGGCTAGGGGGTCAGACATCACAGCATGTACTTGTGCTTCCTCACATCCTGTTCACATGCCTGGTCTCACCAAGTGAGTGTGTGAATTGCAAGATGGGAGGGACGAGAAAGTCAGCTTCTCCACCAGTACTGAAGAAGTAGTGAACAGAGAGCTGGCCAAAACCACTAGGGCTGTGGGGCTCCCTCACATAGGTCACTGGTGCCTCAAGGAGGAGGACAGGGAGACCCACCTTCTACACAGGTGTATACTCCACCCCTTTACCTCCCTCAAAAAACACAAACAAATATAGACAGGAAAAATATACTGGTCTGCAGTTGCAAAATGAAAGTAAATTGCATGGGGGTTTGTTGGCTGGGAGAGCAGCAGCCCCACTCTCCTCAAGGAACCCTCACCCTAATTCTCCTGGGGCTTAGAAAAATGACCCCATATCCAATTCTTCGTTTTCTGTGCACCCTTGTTGCTGAGGCTTTTGTTCAAACGATCTAGGGTGCATGGGCCTTTGTTACTAGGTCATTTTTTTAGCTACTATGCAATGGGCTTAAAGCAAAAATAAGTTGAATGACATATCCTCTAATGTACTATTTGTTTTTGCATGATTTAAATGGTGAATAGTAAAAATTAAGAACAGTGCATATTTTGGTACCATCTTCAATATTTCGCCAATGCTGAAACGATTCGTTATTGAAGTGCTCATGTCTGCCACATGGCAGCTGGCTCTCTTTGCGGGGTTGAAGTGTGATGGCCCCCAAGACCTATGAAGCGGAACAGTCCTGTTGTTTCTACAGAAGAACAGTTCCCTTTGATTGATTGCCCTGACATCCTTAGTCCCAGATTTCCCACAGAGTCCATCCAACGCACAACAGGAAAACCTTGTCACTTTTATAAAAGGCAAAGACTGGAATTTCAAATGCATATAACTTTGAATTGGAGTGATCTTGGATTTTCCGACCGATAGCCCCTGTTACATTGAATATCATAGGAGACCCAACACGAGACGATTTCTGCCAAGGTCACAATTGAAGGTCTGGAGAGGATGCTCTTTTTTCGTCACATACATTTGGAAAAGCCTGACCTCTCCGTGGGTATGGGTGCGGCCCCAAATTATGCTCCTGCAGATTTCAACCTGCGGCAGTGCCTACTGACCGACAGCACTGTACAAATCAATACATCATTATATCCCTTCTGTGGCTTTTAAATAAACACTTAGACAACAAAGCTCCAATTTCAGCAGTAGGCCAGGCACAGTTGTACTTATGCGCTCAAAATATCCAGCATGAAAAAAGGATCTGCCACCCACTGGAGCTACTGCTTCCGGGCCATCTGCTTACATTGGCTAATATGGGAAGAAGCAGTCCACAACAATTCCTAGTTTGAATTCCCTGGGGAGCCTGCACTCGCCGAATAAGCACATTCACAATTTCTAAGACGGTGCATGATATGTTGAGGAAAATTCTACTGTGAGCTGAATAAAGTTTATAGTCTGCCACTAGGAATTTCAAAACTGCAACTTTTGTGCTTTTTGGAAGAGTCAAAACATCAGCATATAACCATAAATCCAATGTTTATTGCATTCGAGATTTAAAAGTAGATTTTTTACGGTGCTGAACAGATACATGCTGAATTTTAATTTTCTTTACTGCGGAAAGCAAAGCATGTTTAAAAAAAAAATGAAGTTTTTTCCAAGCAGGCTAACAGAAATGGCTTCAGTTTGCACCAGCCCACAAGACCAACGTGAGGATTTTATATAAAATTAAACAATGAAACATTTAGAGAATAGATGCCAGAGCACATTTCCAAAGTACTTCCTTGCCAAGACTAAAGCGAAGCCACTAAAAAGTCACATAGGAATGCCATTTTGGGTTCTTTTAGGCAACAACGATGCCAGTATATACAGTGGCACTGGTTGGTTGCTAAGAGCAAATCTGAAATATGTTAGTGTGATACCACACACTCAAGCAATGCAAAATACGCAGTCAAATCAGAAATCCTCAAAATATATGGCGTGGGGAATTTGGTTTCTTAGGATTCAGTTTCAGGCAAAGCAGAATCATTCATGTTACAATTTTCTCAAAGTAGGATTAAAATATTGAACTAGTCTTTTAATACTGTGGGCTTTCGTGCTTATACCACTGTAATTGTTTGACGTTTGTACTGGTGGAGCAAACTGCTAATAAACAATAGCACTTTCTGTGGCTCAACACACCCATTCAATAAAACAATAGATGTCCTCACTGAGAGTTTTCCAATCACCCTGGACCTCTATGATGGTCTAAAAAGTCAGGGCTTTAAATGGGCTGAAAAAACTGGGGGTCTCTCAAAGGAGCGTGGCCAATGTAATAGATAAGCTAAAAATCTGTGCTTGGCATAGTGTGCCGCCCAACTTGTATTTTGCAGTTTCTGTCACTGCATCCAGATATCTGACACAACAAGCAGTGGCGGCTCGCTGAGGGAGTGTTGTGAGGCGGGGGATGGGCAGGGTGTGGGGTAGTGGACTCCGGCTTACGGTGGAACAGATTTAAGTAAATAAATAAATATAACATTTTACATTGCGCATGCTGCATCGCGAAATCGGCGATACAGTGTGCGCAGCGTAATTTAAAAAAAAAAATTCTTTAACTTGCCTAACTCCGTTCCGCCGTTAGAGTCCACTACGCCCCCACCCTGCCCATCCCCCGGCCCACCGCACTCCCTTTGCGAGCCGCCACTGACAAGTAACATCATACCTTTAACAAGTCAGAACTATTGGCTTTGTCAAAGGTTGTTAGTTGCATAAGATAAATAAGCCGCAACTGTGGCTTGTATACAATATTGAAAAAGCTTCCACTTAGCCCTGGTGACACCACGATAACGTTGCTGCTCCGGAGATTCAAAAAGAGAAGGAAAATCCAGAGAGAAAAGACTCTTTAAAGGATTTCCCTTCCCCTACAATGCTCACCCGGCATGACCGCATACCAGGCGGACCAAACACCCATTGGGCTCACCGGGCTTCAGCCCCCCCTCCACCGACGTGTGTGTCATCCCGGCTGAGGCAGCTTCGCGGCTGGCGACCCTCTCATTGCAGCTGCAACCGAGTACTTCACAGGTCTTTAAAAGACCATTTACTTGTTAATGAGGCTTTTGTTGTGCATTCACCTCTTCTTAGAGCCACTCTGCCTATGGCTGGAAGAATCAGCCTCCCCCTCCCCCCTGCAAAATTTGTCTCTAGTTGCCCGCCTGCCTCATACCTTAACTTCTCCACTAGTGAGAAGTGTGAGCACACGCACATGGGTGTGCCTGCTGTCACTGCAGTCCGAAAAAAAAAAAAACTGAGCGCCTGTGCCAGGGCACAAAACAGAGCCCGATAGAGATCAGTTTCAAGGCCCCCTTTAAAAAACTGCTGGTGCTCAGCACCGGTGAGACCTAGCCCTACTTAAAGACCTGTATAAAGTTATTAGCTGTGCTAAGTTATTAACTTATAAGAATGCTGCGAGATCAAGAGCAGTGTAAGTGCCCAGTGCTATCATCCAATCGGGGTGTCCTGCATTAAAAATCCCAATTTTCATTCAGTCCAATAAACTAAAAGCGTGAAATTAACGACTGCTGGTTTCACAGAATGGTTGCGGACAAAATTGTAGGTGGGCAGCCAAACAAACTATTCACCATCTTCTCCATGAAATTAAGAAATATTGTTGTACAGAAATGACTTGTGTTATAATGATAAATAACTCATTTTCAATTGTTGGAAAGTGGGTTATTAGTAGGGGCAAATGTAGGTCTGCCACTGGCAATAAGGCCACTAACACATGATAGGACTCAGCATAGGTATTAGAAAATTATTCTTTTGCTCAACCCTTGGTAACGTGGCTGCGAGCAGACAGGCTTAACTTCAAAGACAGGTATGTAAAGCATTTAAAAACACCATTTCAGTAAATAATTAAGACACAACACAAAATAAAAATCCAACACCAATTTATAAAAATAGGTAATATTTTTATATTTTAAATGACACCAAAACGAAAAAAATCCACTGTAGGGAACCAGATATGAATTTTTAAAGATTAGTCACTTTCTAGTGCTTAGAAACCAACGGTGCCCCTTTTAGTCATTTTGTTTTCTCTGTCAGGGACACCCCTTTATAAATTGTTCTGAAGAATTTTCTCACCACTGTAGTGGGCCGCCTTCTTCAGCAAGCGGGGTCCAGTTAGAACACCTTCCTGGAGTTCTGCTTGCGGGTCCCAAAGTATCCAACACACAATCCACGGTTCTGGAATCTCCAAGAGGGTCCTTGAAAGTGTGAAACTTCAATTCCGCAATCCACTTGAACAAAACCCTTACAAATCCACTGGTAGTCCAGGCTTTGAATTTTTTGTGGGGCTGTCCAGGTGAGCTCTGTTGACCTGTAGCTTGCAGGGAGTTCAACTCTTGAGTCCTTTGGCAGAAAGGTAATCCACAGGGCTGCAGTTTTACTTGGTGCAGTCTTCAGAGGTCAGGCCTTAGATTTCCTTGTACAGCAAAATCTTTTCAGCAGGGCACTTCTTGCTTCAGTAAGTTTCAAGCAGCAGATCTGGAGGGCTCTGCCCCTCTCAGATACTTATTCAAAATTCTCTGGGTCAAGCATCAGGTCACTGCTGACCAATGAGAGCAGGGCAACTCCTCATAGTTATGACCACATCTTGTAGAGTGTGGCATTAGTTTGTCCCAGAGTGCATCATTCTTCCTAATGGCTGATTTTCCAGCAAGGAGGTAAGAGCTGGCTAAACACACCCCCTGGTATGGCTTATTTTCCTGGACTCTCCCCCTACCATCTGCACATACCTTCCTTAAGCCTAGCCCCGACTCTGGGTCAAGATTGTCAGAGTGGAGCTGAAACCCAGGCCTCCCCTCTGCCTTTGAAGAGCATAGTTTATGACGCCACCTTCTGGACTGGCATTCCTATAGACCAGCACACTGCCCTCCCAGCAGCCTGGCTAATCCACTTAACTCTAACCAATCAGGGCAGACCACTGAAAGGCTGAATTTGGACTTACAAACAAGAAAGTCTCATTACTTCTTGTATGTAAACTTTAGGAGAAATTCAACAATATAATATTGTTGGATTTATTACTACCATTCTGGGAAGTCTTTGAATGGTCCGGCTAGTCCTCTCCTATCAATATTTATTAATCAACAACTTCCTACCATGTTAACCTATGGGCCATTGGAAAATGACTGGGGCCACTTTTCTAGCACCAGGGCTTATAAAACCATATTTATAAGTATTTCCCTAATTTCTACAGGACCCCCACACCTTGTGCAACTAGGGGAGACTTCAGGGGTTCTGAATCTGCAGAAATCATGCAGATTATCCTTACCCAATTCTTCTAGCATCAAAGTCGAATTTGAGCAGCTCTTTAACACAATGTGGGGAGTGAAATGTAAAATTTCACTTAACCCTGGCATATAAAAACTCATTTTATAAGGGCGTACCTTCTAGATAACTGACCCCCTCCCCCCCACCCCTGCGATACCTAGGGGTGACCCTGGGGGTACCTAATATGCAAAAACATGGTAGGTCTTTCATTTTTAAGGGCCCCTACCACCAAAGTCGAGTTTGGGCACAATTTAAGGTTTAAAAGCGGTCCTGGCAAACAGTGCTGCTTTTAAACTGACCTCAGGCTTCAGCACTGCACATATGCTGGTGCAGAGAATCTGCTGGCCTCTAAACTGCCATGCCCCAGGATACTGGAGACTTCTAGGTAGTTTCAATCCCTTGCCCTATTACATACTAGGGGCTTATGGGGGAGGTCATGCCAATTACAGGGGTACCCCACCATACCATACTGTACCCTAGTGTATGCTGGGTGTCTTAACTGCATTCTAATGTGTTCCTTTTAGCTTGGCACTGGCCCTGGGCCTGGTTAAACAGAGCCCAGGGTCAGTCAGAGTCAGTTACCACCAGTTCCAGTCAGCAAAAAGTTGGGGGGTGCCCAGGGCACAGGATGACTTTGCAACATCAATGTAAACAATATTGTTAAGATTCTTTCTAATATCTTTATTTTGCATTCTTTCAAAAACAAACCAGAAACACGGATACTGATGTGTTTTACAAACCACTGTTGCATTGTCTTGCTCCCTTGACCTGCTTCCATGGCCTGAGTGGCCATACATGGTCGTTCTCAACAACCAAGGTCCCTCCATCAGGGGGAACATGGCGTCCAGCTGATGGAGCTAGACGGGTGCTCATGTGCGGAGATTCTGAGCAACTTTTCAGTACAGCAGTGAAAATGTAATGGAAGCTAAAAGCAGCGAGTGGCTTCAAAGCACAAACATCGGAAGCCAAGCTTAGCAATTATTTGGGGCAGTCACGGCCGATACAGATGGCAAAATAATCCTGAGGAAGTGCAAGTCTTACCTTATATGGCAACCATCTTTCCCCGGTGGAGGCAAGCAGCACAGGTGTGCAGCAGGGGGCGTGAAGCGACCCGGCGCAAGGCCCTCTGGGGAATTGTGTGCAGAGACAACGGATCGGCGTGCCCCTGGGTTATAGTGTCAGCAGAGGCAGCTCAACGCTCAGGGAAGCTCCTAAGGGACTTGCTTCTGGAGCACAAAGTGTAGCGGATACGCTCAAGCAGGGAGATGACTCCGACAAGTGGGACAATGCTGTCCATGGTTGTTGACGGTTGTGAGTCGAGATTGCTGCAGGAGGCAGTTCAACACATCTTGATTCGCCTTGTCCCATAGTGCGTACTGACTGAGGAGTGCTTCCCTTGCATTCTGGAGGGCGTTCAGAGAGGAAGGGTAGGTAATGGTGCAATCACAACAAGGAACAAACAGATACAGTTTAAGGTCTGGGAACTTACTGGTCACTTCTAGGAAGGAAGGAGGATATGAGGAGACTAGGTTGGGCAATGCTTCCGGAGCAAGTGAGGAGATGTAAAGGAGATTCTGGTAAACTCCAGGGCATTTCCGAGGTGGGCATGAAAAGTAGAAAATCCAGTGACTATTCAGCACATTGAGGGAAACGGCCACAGAAGACAAAATCAGCCTAGGCAGTAACCCCCCTCCCTCTTGTCAATTTTCAAAGTAAAGATGGCATCTCTGCTGGAGACTGAGTGAAGTGCCAAATGTAGGTTGAGAGAGAGAGCGAGAGAGAGGAGTGTATCCCCCGGAGGGAACAAGTTCAGATTGGGGATCGGATGAATACAGGTCTGATTATGTAGGGCTCATCATGGAGCAGGTTAGGGCTTACTACTGCTAATCGATTAGGGCTTACTACTGCTAATCGATTTGGCCTGCTTCAGAGCTGGATGCTCCTCATTACCAGAAAAGAGGATGGTGATAATGAAAGGGATATGAATAAGGACAAATCCCGGAAGAGAGAGCAGGACTCGCTCCAGCCCCTAGATCAATGTGTGTGTGTGTGTAAGGGGGCGGGGGGGTGACTACTTTATAGAAACTGAGGCAAGGTAGACTGGCTCAGGGGAGAAAATGATTCAATATGTTACGGAATCTATCGGCAGAGATGAGGAAAGGTTTTGAGGCCTCACATTCCAATGAAAAGGAGATTCTGAGTATTTGCGTGAGTTTTGAGAAGAAACTGGATTTGTTAGCAGCCCGTAATGAGGATCTGAAAAAGGCTGCTGAAAAGCTGAGTGCTACAGCTGAGTTGAACGGGGCAGAAATTGTGTACCTGAGACAAAGTAGTAAAGAGTCCCTAGACAGAATGGAGAGGCTGGAGAATAATGCCACAAGGCAAAATTTGCATTTCTTGAATATACCGGCGGGGGGAGACCTTACACTATTTGTAGTAAACTTGGTGAAGGAGCCGATATTATCAGCTGACTCCCAGATGGACCTGCTGCAGGAAATTGAGTGGGTGCACTGAGATCCTTTCAGATTGATATCGGGTCGCAAGAAACCCAGGAACATCCTGGTGACTTTCTTCACACACACTAAAGGAGCACATTTTGGGAACTGCACTTAAGACGGTGTCTCTTCAGGCTTAAGTTGTCACCTTTCAGATCCCTGCAGATAGTTTTAGGGCCACGGTTGATAGACCGTGGTATTTGGGTTAACACATCGATAAATTGAAAAATCTTGGGACCAAAGCCCAGATTAAATTTCCTGTGCTGCTTAAAGTTATGCATGACAATCACTTGAACAGCTTTAGGGAACCTGAGGAAGTGGATCAATTTATCCTGCAAATTAAGACAAAAAAGCATAAGTGAGCATGGGTCCTGGAGGTCTACCAAGGCGGTTTTCTTTTTCTAATTAATAATAATAATAACTCTTTATTCGGTTTATCACAAGGAAAACCATAAAAGAAACAGTCAAAAATACAGAGGATAAAAAAGTGCAAGTTATACAGTAAAAGACAGTATACAATGAATGGGAAACATCCGTTACAACGCGGATGTTTCCCCGCGGTGCTGTTACGACGCTTCCGTAACAATGCAAGTCGTTACCACGACTTGCGCTGGAGGGCGCTAGAAGATTAAAAATAGTAAATTTACTATTCCAACACCTTCCCTAGTGTCCACGGGGACTGGTGTTAGAATAGTAAATTATACTATTCGACATCCGCACCCCCAACGCAAGTCGTGGTAACGACTTGCGTTGTAAGGGACGCGTTGTAACAGCACGCGTTGTGACGGTACGCGTTGTACCGTCATACATCCCAATGAATATAAGCAAACATATTAAAATAATAATACGTTTCAATGTTGTTGTTTTTACAGAAAGAATGTTTTAAAGATTTTTTCTGTGATTCATGATGCATTTTAAAAAATTTAGAGCTGCATAACACACTTCTTCAGTCTCTAGCAATTGCAATCGGTAAAATGTTGGTCGACACTGTCCAAGACCCCACCGCCTAAATATGGGAAGAAGCCAACATTTTCTGTGAAGGTGGTAAAATTTACAGAACATGATCACATGTATGTTGGATTGTATGGACTTCACATCACAGGGACATGGGGGCAAATTTGGTTCCCAGCCTTTATTCGTTGGAAAAACAACCAATCTGAAAAAAGTATCTAGTCTGAGCCTGGTCATCAGCATTCTCTCGTATGTTTTGATCTGCAGAGTTAAATACGGTTGAATGCCATATGTTGTCTGGACCAGATTCGCGTGTATGACTGATGGTTTTATAGCCTCTGATGTCAATCTCACTGTTTCCAAGTGATGAAGGGCTAGTTGCCCCAGGCCCTTCTTTGACAAGCCGATTATCGTCTCTGGTTGCAGATAATAGTTCTCAAGGCCGAGATCTGTAAAGAAGTTTCTGATATAACAAAGCCACTTCAGCCTTGAGGAACAGTCAAGTGACATTGTATCCGCCACAATTGACTGTGTTAGCGCGTTTGTGTCAGATGACCAAATGCGCCTCCACAACATTAATGGCTGAATTTTAAGAAGGTCCTCAAGGTAGGGGATGCCCAGTTCCATGTGGGAGGCGTAGGTTGACGTACCTTTTGGTGTAGCTAGGAGAAATCTTATAAATGTGTTTTCAATTACCTGGAGGGCTCTAACGTCTGTGTGACCCCACAACTCCTGCTCCGTAAAGAGTGATGGCCTGGCACTTGGCATTATAGATTTTCAACAGCTCTACTGGGGCCCTCCTCCCCAGCTTCTGCGAGAAAATCTGTGAAGCCGCTATTGATCTTTTAAACAGGTGACATCTCGTCTCCACTGCTGGTTTCCATGTCAGCCTGTCATCTATCATAATCCCGAGATAAGGGTACTGTGTGGTGGTCTCGAGTTTTTGATTGTCAAGATAGATCTTTTTTGTGCCTTTCTTCACGCCCCCTGTGATCATGACAAACGTTTTTTTTACGTTCACCTTTAGATCTAAACTACTCATGAAAGTAGTGTACCTATTCAACGAGCTCTGGAGTTCACGCGGAGTTCGCGCCAGGATGACGGCGTCATCCGCGTAGAGCAGAGCTGGGATCAGGCGCTGTTTTACTCTTGGGAGGTCCTGGGCCCCCCTCAACATATCCCCCTCCAGACCATTGGTATAAAGTGAGAAGAGGAAGGGGGCCAGGACGCAGCCCTGCCTAACTCCCCGCTCCACTCCAAATGACGCCGTCAGCTCGCCGTTCCTTCCAAAGCGAACTCTCGCCGAGGCGCCCGAATAGAGCTCTCTCAAAAAATCTAGTAGGGAGGGGTCCACGTCCATTTGTCTTAGGACTGTCCATAATTTTGAATGCGAGACGCAGTCGAATGCGGCGGACAGGTCCACATAGACCATGTACACCGTACTCTTCTTTGCCTGCATGTATTTGCCCATTATCAGGCTAAGGTTAAGGGCCTGCTCTACCGTCCCAAAACCTTCTCGGAAGCCGAACTGTAAGTCCGAAATGATGCCTCTTTCCTCGCCCCACTGCTGGAGTCTCCCCAAGATGACCCTCCCCACCACTTTACCGAGGGAGTCCAGGAGTGAGATGGGGCGGTAGCATGTCACATCCTGGCGGTCCCCTTTCTTGAAAATAGGGACCATAATTGACCTGGTCCAAGAGTCTAATACGCCCTCGCTAGCTGCAGCTATACACACTCTTGTGAGAATAGGCGCCCATAGATCTTGGTTAAATTTAAAAAGATCTACTGGGACGCCGTCAGGGCCGGGAGGTTTTCCAGTCTTACTTTTTTCTAAGGCCATTAATATGTCAGGGATATCAAAAGACAGTGGGATTGGGTAATGTGCCTTGATGTGAATGTTCGTCAGCCCTTCTGCGCACGCATGATCTTTAAAAATATTTGCGAAGTGGGCTACCCAAGTATCCTCATCTATGGCCACCTCTATCCTAGGGGAATTGTTGTCTGTGAGATAGGGGGATCTGACCGTTCGCCAAAAGGCCTGACTATTTTTCGAGTGAGCGCTCTTGTTTAGATCTTCCCAGAGCTTCTCTTTCAGTTGTTGGGCTCTTTGCTTGCGTTCTTGGGTGTATTTTCGTCTGAGAAGTTGAATGAGACCCGCATCTCTTGGTTTGTTGTGGAGAGCAGATTTTAAATCAGATAGGGCTCTAGTACAATTATGGTTGAACCACCCTTTCTTACTGGGGTGTTTAGTTATTGTTTTTGCCGTGAGCAATCCCTTAGTTATTTCTAAGATTTCTATAAAATTATTTAAAACCTCTGCATGGTTTACCGCGGGGTCCAAGCATTGAATTATGTTTGGGTATGCCCGGTCCACTAACTTTTTTGTAAGTTCGTTGGGATTAACCTTTTCCCATTTTATAGAAAAACCGTTTTTTTTTACTAGTTCTAACCTATTTTGAGTGAGAGTGTTGGCTATTTCGGTGATCTTGGATTTAGATGCGGTGATACGCAGGACCATTTTTAATGCGAAGTGATCACTTAGTGGGTTAGCCAAGATGTGGTAAGCTTTGGCCATCGAAAGCAGTCCTGGGGAGAGGAGGATGTAATCAACTGTCGTTTGATGGCCTCTCCCCACGTAGGTCGGATAGAAAAGTTTTTTTTTTTATTTGGGCAGTTCGCGATTACAAGGTCAAAGTCGGAGAGTATGTTATTCATTACGTTTCCCGATTTGCTGTGGACGAAATGGGCTAATGGAGCCTCATGTTCGTCCACAAACCCACAACATTGGGAGTTTGCCATAGAGCATGGGTGAAGGTTGAAATCACCTCCCCATAGGAGGTGGATCATTCCGGGGTGGTCCTTCCACTGATAGAGACTTCTTAGTCTCTCCTGTATGTTTTTGATAAGAATCAGAAAATCATTCTCATTTAGATTGTTATACATGTTAACTAGAAGGATAATATCTTTGTTTACAAGAGAGAGATAAAATCTGGCAATTGGGATCAGTGAATACATTGGACACTTTTAAGGGGGATAGTGTGTTGGCTATGTATATTATTAGCCCTCCCTTGGGCCTGCCTATTGTGCTGCGAATAGCTGGAGAGGAATAGGTTTTATAACCCAAAAGATGGAGCTCTGTTATGGACCAAGTCTCTTGGAGGCAGATTATTTCCCCTTGTTCTAAGAAGTTCAGGGCCGTAGCGTCCTCTGTCTTTGGACGTAGACCCGCCACGTTCCAAGAAAGGAAGGGTATAATTAGCACGTCAGTTTTTGTAGTTGCTGTTACTGAGACCTGCGCCGTATTTTCGCTTAGGGAAGGGGAGTATGGTAGATTGGGATTAATATGCTCCATATCCCTTGATGGTCAATCAACCATTTCTAGAGCGCTAAATCTGTTTGTTAGTGGGATGTTTTGCCAGGGGTCCCATCTGGGCGGTTCTCTATGGGCCATCCTCTGCTGTTGATGTCCCCATTCCTCCCAGTTCCCTCCCTGGTGTCGTGGTCTTACTATATGCCAGGGATTCTCGTACTCGCGAAAGCGGGGGGCTCCGTAGTGTCTGTTGTCATAGAATGTAGCCTGACGGGGGGTGGTTCAACCCAGGGAAAGACAGGATCCTCAAAGAAATTATTATTGTTAGGTTGAGTTATGGGATAGAAAAAAGACAGCGGTTTAATTCTGATACCTCCGTTTACATTAGATTGATCCCAGGAGCTAATATAATCAGCTACCCAGGAATCTTCGAAGGTAATAGCAATACAGTCCCCTGGGAGCAGTTTCCTACCTTTTCCCACCCATGCAGTTCTGCGCAATGAGGAAATCCTTCCGTGCCAATTTGGTGGCATGGGGCGGTTTGTCTGTAGCCAATGTTGTACTTTATTTTTTAGTGACCAAGGAGGTTGCGCATTGTTGAGAGCTAACTCAGGTACACCAGTCATGACCGCTACGTACGGTGCAGCCTCAGGTGGTAACTCTAAAGGGGCTCTAACCTCTCCGGGACCTCTTAGTGCGTTCCTTTTAGTTGGTTGAGGAAAAGGATTGTGTGCCGGAGTTTTGGGAGCTGCATTGTTTCTTACCGCTGGCTGCGACAGGGTTGTTATTGATGGTGCAATATTACCCTGTTTCGTTATTGTTGCCACGTTGATGGTTGGGTTTGGTATACTCAAGGTGGACATTACTGAGGATGTTGGTATGGGGGTCGGTACTATGGATATTGCAGTCTGTAGTGTATTCGTTTGAGGGATAGCAGGTTTTGTGGTATCGCCCAAGGAATTCGGAAGGGGAAGATGGACAGGATTGGTTCCCCCTTTTTTCTGTGAATCATGCCCCTGATTATGTTGTGAAAAAGTAATGAGCTTTGAAATCTGGCTCTCTAGTTTTGCTAATTTTTGTTCTACTGGTTGTAGGAATGGTTTAAGAAGTTCTGCAATTTTATTTAGAATGATTGCATTATCACAGTCTGTCGGACCCTTGTCTGTAGATAGTAGGATTGGTGAATCTAATATTATGGGGGTGGCACCTTCCTGGTCGTCCTGATGTATTAATGCAGTGGCGATGTGTTGGTCTAATCTTGGGAGTGGAGTGTGTGAAGAACTCGGGAGGGGTTCTGTTGTAGTTCTGTTAGGGTTTGTTTGGGTAGTCTTTCTTTTGCTTATTGCAACTTCCCTCCTTCCCCTAGCTTGAATTCTCTCCAGAGTTGACGTTTGTGTAGGGGATTGAGGGGGTAACTCAGGGTTTTTTCTAGATCTGAGCTTAGGGGTGAATCTGCGAGCTCAGATAAAGACAGGTCTACGTTGTTAGGTAAACTATGTCTTCCCTCACCAGCTAACCTTGATCTTTCTTTGTTACTATTCGGGGCAGGTGTTCTAGCTTCTGCAAGATTTCCCAGGGAGGATCTTTTAGCGAAGTCTAAATCAAGTGAGACCCTTTTCTCCATTAGGGTAATACTTTGGTCAATAAACGAGTTCGCTTTAGTAATGAAGTCGTCCATGGGACCTAACAGTTTTCCTACGCTCCCTGGAGCCACTATCTTCTTTCCTCTGGTAACTACCATGATAGAATGATAACGGTAAGAAAAAGGCACAGATGGTAGCGACTCTTACAGGGTCTTTTTCAATTGATGTGCTCGTAGGAATATTAAAAATATTTACAAAGGAAGTGGCCCAGTCCAGTCTCTCCGGTC
Organism: Lissotriton helveticus; assembly: GCF_964261635.1. Classification (NCBI taxonomy): domain Eukaryota; kingdom Metazoa; phylum Chordata; class Amphibia; order Caudata; family Salamandridae; genus Lissotriton; species Lissotriton helveticus. The sequence continues at coordinate 559,827,342 of NC_136057.1, read as the reverse complement.
CTCGAACGGCCTCAAACGGCCCGCTCTTTGCCCGGTCTTAGCCCCGGGCTATGTCCCGCGTGCGCGCTCACCACTACGTATAAATAGGAGAGTTGGGGGCGGGAAGAGACACCAGGTGCGCTGAGATCTTAAAGCGCTAGGCACCCTGGGTCTCGCAGTCCCGGCCGCGTCCGCGTGTGTCCCAAGGTCCTCGTGGATCAGGATGCAGGGACCAAACCAACAGTCTAAAAATACTAAAAGATCCAAAGTTCAGCAAGGTAATCCCAGAAAGGCAAGGACAAATCCCGGAAGAGAGAGCAGGACTCGCTCCAGCCCCTAGATCAATGTGTGTGTGTGTGTAAGGGGGGGGGGGGGTGACTACTTTATAGAAACTGAGGCAAGGTAGACTGGCTCAGGGGAGAAAATGATTCAATATGTTACGGAATCTATCGGCAGAGATGAGGAAAGGTTTTGAGGCCTCACATTCCAATGAAAAGGAGATTCTGAGTATTTGCGTGAGTTTTGAGAAGAAACTGGATTTGTTAGCAGCCCGTAATGAGGATCTGAAAAAGGCTGCTGAAAAGCTGAGTGCTACAGCTGAGTTGAACGGGGCAGAAATTGTGTACCTGAGACAAAGTAGTAAAGAGTCCCTAGACAGAATGGAGAGGCTGGAGAATAATGCCACAAGGCAAAATTTGCATTTCTTGAATATACCGGCGGGGGGAGACCTTACACTATTTGTAGTAAACTTGGTGAAGGAGCCGATATTATCAGCTGACTCCCAGATGGACCTGCTGCAGGAAATTGAGTGGGTGCACTGAGATCCTTTCAGATTGATATCGGGTCGCAAGAAACCCAGGAACATCCTGGTGACTTTCTTCACACACACTAAAGGAGCACATTTTGGGAACTGCACTTAAGACGGTGTCTCTTCAGGCTTAAGTTGTCACCTTTCAGATCCCTGCAGATAGTTTTAGGGCCACGGTTGATAGACCGTGGTATTTGGGTTAACACATCGATAAATTGAAAAACCTTGGGACCAAAGCCCAGATTAAATTTCCTGTGCTGCTTAAAGTTATGCATGACAATCACTTGAACAGCTTTAGGGAACCTGAGGAAGTGGATCAATTTATCCTGCAAATTAAGACGAAAAAGCATAAGTGAGCATGGGTCCTGGAGGTCTACCAAGGCGGTTTTCTTTTTCTAATTAAATAGGCTGGAAGACTCAGTGGTCTAATTATGCTAGCTCAAATGTGTTATGAGAATAATATGTACAAGATGGGGGAGAGGGTTTCCTGCGAGGGGAAGCACAGGGTGATTAGTATGAGGGGAAAATAAAAGAAATAGGTCCTCAAAAAATAAAATCATAGCACTGGGGGGTAGGGGGGGGGGCGAAGGAGATGCTTTTGGAGGGTGCTTCTTGATTAGGTTGGGAAGTCTTAGATGAGAAGATTGTATTGAAGGGAGGTCGACCGCTGTCATTCTAAACTTGGAATGTAAATGGCTTGAGGATGAAAAGAAAGCAAATCTTAGGGACTCAGTATTTAAGGGAACAGAAGGCAAATATAATGATAATTCAAGAAACCCATCTTCAAATATCGTAATGTTTGACACTTTTTAACAAACAAAGGTGGCTGGATGAGGTTATATGCACTACATAATTGGAGAGCAAAAGAGGAGCGGCAATACTGGTCAGGAAAAACACAAGAGTGAAAGTCTTGGGATCAAGGGTAGATGTAGGTGGGTAATTGTGAAGCTGAGAGTAGGGGCTAAAGGATATGTTCTGTGTGATTTGTTTATGGCTAAAATATGGATTATCTTAGTCTTTTGAGGGAGGTCTTTTCTAACCTCCTTGACTTTAAAGAGCCGGTTATAATGGCTGGGGATTTAGACATAATTTTGGATAATACCTTGGATGGATCAACAAAATATAACTATGTGTATCAATCTAAATCCCTTTCATACCTGTCCTCCTTCAGAGAAGAGTATGGGCTTAGCGACATCTGGAGTTTAAAGGCTGGGAAGGGGAGAGAAGATACCCATCACTGTAAAAAACATGGTCACTTCTAGCATATTGATTACTCTCCTGTGGATAAGAGACGTTCAACAAGCATTTGCAATGCAATAGGGCTCGCATTTACTAGAGTTTGAGTTATTGGCATTGTAGATTACAATACCTTTTATTAATGTGTTGGTTTTTAAAACAAATAGATAAAAGCATTGTGATTTACAATGCCAATAGCTTAAACTCTCGCAAACGCGAGACCTATTGCATTGTAAAAATACAGGTTAGGCGTTTCCCTACAAATACTGTATCTGGGGCTCACGACAGAGCGAAGTTATTACCCCCATTAAGAGGGTCCCCACCTGAGGCTGTGGATTGGCAATATTAGGTCGACCGGCCTCTGCAGGAATTACAACTCACATGACCCCCTAATATTCAAAGTGTTCCTAGTAATTGGTATGTAGTAGACCCCTAAGACACTTCAACACAACGCCACTTCACCTGCTGCACAAATTATACCTGCGCCGTTGAGAACATTGAGCAAAAATGCCCTGTTATGGGGAAACTGCTTTTAAATGGGAAACTATTGTGGCCGAAGTAGTCGTAGGCTTTGTAAGATGTCTACCCCTAAAGAATCACCATCAGTGTTCACTGCGTGCGAAACGATCAAATGATACAAACTGAAATGAGTGGTGTTCTGCACCACCCACTCCAGCAGCTGAAGCAGGGGGTGCTGCTTGGCTGGTGAGCTGGGTCCCACTAAAACTCTAATTGGTTGTTCGAGAGCCTCTTCCTTCTGCAGGTTTGCAGACCCTGGGCTCATAAATAACACTTAAAGACCCAAAATGAATGATGGGTCTAGGCCTTGGGCTGACATGTACAGTAAAGGAAAGAGAAAAAGAGAAATGATGAAATAGCAGCGAGAGAGGAAAGAGAAAGCGTGACCACGAGAAAGAAAGTTAAAAATACAAACTAAGGTTGGCAGGGAAAAAGATGGGTCGATTGGGTAAAAGGAGAACAGGGGGACAAAAAGGAAAAATGGACATGTCCAGGAAAAAAGCACTGCGAGGCATATGTTTTCAATTATCGCGCCCATGTCTGGGCACGATAATTGAAAACATATGGGCTTTGTGTGCACTGTGCACGTAACAGACACCAATAGGCCATTGGCGTGCTCCATTTTAAGAATACACGCACAGAAAGCCCAATAGCGGAACCCAAAAGGAATCGCACACGCATGAGCGTGTGCGAATCCAGGGTCGGTTTTCAGACCCCGGACAAAAGGGCTCTCGCCTCGTGTAGAGCACCTCCCTATTTACATATCTGATCACGATGCAGCTGTGTTGGAGTTGCATATTGACCCTAAGTGGGAAGTCAAGATAGACGCTCGATAGAATTTACCTCCTGAAGATAGGGCTCTTTTAGAACTGAGGACAAGTAATGCAACTTTTTTTTACTTGAATCAGGGTTCAGGGCAATTACATGTAATCTGGTAAGCCTTCAAATACTTCCTCAGAAGGAATGTGGCAGGTTTTGCCTCTAATCTCAATAAAATGAGAAGGAGGAACTCCAGAAAAAGGAAAAGGACATTATGGATATCCAACAAGAATTAGCCAATGTAAATTTAGATGAAACTGCTAGGGTGCACCTGTCACAAGATCGCCAGGAAGTTCAAGACAAGTTAAAAGTCCACCATAATGAGAAAGAAGTGGGACAAGACCATGATGAGAGAGAAGATAGAAAGCAGTTCCATTGTAAATATGCAAAGAAGTGCAGAAAGCTGTTAGTTTGGAAAGCTAAGGCGGATCTAAGTAAAAAATCATATAAAGGAGATCAAGAATAGCAGCATGGGGGAGGAGCCAAGATGGCGATCGGAACAGTCGCATAACCGCCTCGCTCCGTGATTTCTTCCTCCCCGCCACCTATCCTGTATTTCATCCTGTTCGGGGTGTTCCGAATTTGGTCACCAAGGAAAAGCCTTCACTTACCATCCTTGTCCGGGGCTCTGGCGTGCAGTCATTTCGGCGTTCTGCCCTTGTTGCCTTGCTGGCCTTCCCGGCCCTGACGCCGGGGCCTCGGGTGCTGTGCTTGCCCGGGGATGTTCGGAGTGCCGGCGGTCCGGAGCCGGTGGAGAGACCCGATGCTGGGAGCCTGGGAGCCGCGGGCCGGAAGCCCTGGAGCGGACCCACCCCCGCGGGTGGGCCGCCCCGTGTGTCCGGTTGCCTGCCGGCCCGAAGAGGAGGGGCCGCGCTGTCCGGCACCCCTCAGGTGGGTGGCCCGCTCCTGTTGCTTGTCCCGCCCGGGGTCCGGTGCTGGGCTCCCCCCGAGTGTTGTGGGGAGCACGCCCGTTCTTCTGGTGACTCTCCTTTCTCCGCCGAGCGCCATCCGCCGCGGATCGGTTGTGTGCCCTGGGGCCGCCGGTGCTCCTGGTGGACTTGGAGGCGCCCGCGATGATAGCGGCGGGCGCTGTGCTTGAGATGGCGGATGGCCCCTCGGGGAGTCTTTCTCCTGGAGGCGGGGAGGTTGCTGCGTTTGTCCTCTCCGGCCCTCGTTTGATTCGGGCTGCCCCTACTCGGAGTGCTGTCTTGTCTGCCCTGGCTGCTCTGGGGATCGACCTGTCCTTGAAATGCCGAGACTTGGAGTCGCGGATCTCCGCCATGGCTGCTCCGCCATTTTGTGGTGCGGTGTCGTCTTCCCGAATTGTGGTGGTTGGGACTTCTCCGGCTGCTGTGCTGGGATCTCCAGCTGGGTGTTTGATTCTGTGGGATCGTGTGGACCCGGTGCCGATGCTGCGGTGTTTCCTGCATCCTGATTTCTCTGCTTCGTGCTGGACAGCCCAGATGTTGTGCTTGGCCACGTGGATCGTTGAGGTACTTTTGCATTCTGACTGCTGCCGAGTTCTCCTGGTTGCTTCTTGTTGGCCGGGACGGTGTTTTGCGGAGATCCCACTGGCCTTCCTGGACTGGTATGGACCCACTGTATCATTCTGCTTTTCGGCCGTGGCGGAGTCTGGAAGCTCGACTCTTCATAAAAGTGGACAGGGGTGATTGTGCTGGAGTACCTGTGGGACCCTTTTAAATGGCATCTCCAGGCCTCATTATTTTGGTTAGTTCTTGTTTTTCATCCTTGTGTTTCATCCTTGTGTGGGCTTTTTTCAATGTCCTTTTCGACCTCGATTGGTGATCCGTTGTTGCGGGCGGGGTAGTATTCCATGTTTCGATCGCTGGCTCCTCTCCTCTCCTGTCCTTCTTTTTCCTCTCCTTCTCTCTCTTTCTTCTTTCTCTGTTATTATTCCCTTTCTCTTTCTTCTATATTTCGGGTGACTCTGGGCGACAGGCACGCTGTTTAGTGGGGTAGGCCGTAGCCATTACAGTGATGTAGGGTGGGGGGGGTGTTTGTTATTTTAGTTTGTTTTGTTCTATGGTCCCTTTTTCCTTTTTCAGGGGGTGGGCTATGTCCCTTTGTTTTCACTCCTTTGTTTCGTACGTGTCCGCACTTTCTCCTTTTCCGGGGCGGGAGGGCTGTACATGTGGCGTCCACGTTATTTGTTTGCTGACATTTGACCTTTATTTTTGAACCTTTGCTGGGCGTGGAATGTCTTTGGGCTTCGCCCTACTAGGGTTATTTGATTGCGTGGGGGGCTGTCTCCCTCCCGCCCCCCCCCTCTTTTTCTGTATAAGTTGCGTGACGCCCGGTAGATATGGTTGCTGCCTCCTCTATGAAATGTAAAATGAAACCTTTCTTATCCTGGCGCTGACTGTTTAACGTCTTTATTTCACGTCTATCCTGTGTTCATTCTATTGTACGCATTGAAGTGGCCCCTTTTTTGACTCTCCTGCTTTTGCGGCCGGCCCCTGTGGTTGTAGGCCTGCGCTTGTACTTCTACGTGTCTTTCAATAAAGGTTTTTAAAAAAGAAAAAAAAAAAAAAAAAAAATGAATAGCAGCATGTCAGCACCATTGAGCTTTGAACAGGAGACAGGGAAGACCTTTTTTGTTATTTTCCTAAACTTTATAGCGAGCGCACCGAGCAAAACCATCCAGAGTTCGAGCTGAAAAGATTGGCAAAGTTAAGCATAGAATAGCTAGAGAAACTGGGAGGAAAGGTTAGCGAATCTGAGATATATCACATATTAAAAACAAGCATTTACAATACAATGGTCTCGTCTTTGTTAAAGTTAGAGCTATTGGCATTGCAAATGACATTTTTTTAGTTATGTTTTTGTTTTTAAAACATATAAATGGCATTGTCATTTATAATGGCAATAGGTGAGCATTAGAGAGTAGTAGAGAGTATTAGCAGTTATTAGTAGTTAGCAGAGAGTGACTAGTTTATTAATAGAGAGTATACTTTTATAGAGTAGAGTAGGAGTGAGTTGTAGGCAGTAGTAGATAGTGAGTAGTAAAGACAGGGTAGTAGTGAGTAATGAAAAGTACTAAATAGAAATATATGTAGTCTAGTGAGTCAGATAGTATATGGAGTAGTAGATATATTTAGTAGAGTGAGTTGTGAATGACTTTTAAAATAGAGTAGATATTAGAGAGCAGTAGTTAGTACTTTAGAGTATTAGGGAGTAGTAGAGTAGTAGAGAGTGAGTATAATATAGTGGATAGTGTAATTGAGTGAGTTGTGAGGAGTTTGACTAGTAGGTAGTAGAGAGTAGTTAGAGGGAGTATTATAGCGTGATTAGTAGAGAGAGTACTAGAGTGTGAATTTAGAGTATTAGAGAGTAGTAGAGATTGAGTAAAGTGTGAGTAGTTTACAGTAGTAGTAGTAGTAGAGTGAGTAGTTAGTAAAGTGCAGTGGTGTATTATATAGTTATATTAGAGTGTATTATACTGAGTAGTAACGAGTGATTTGTAGAGAGTGGTGTTGAGTTTTTTGGATAGAGTTGTAGAAAGTGAGTAGTATAAATATTTTGAGTAGTAGAGAGTGTGTAGACGACAATTGTGAGTAGAGCAGGAGAGAGTATTAGGGAGTAGAGTATTATATAGTATTTAAGTGAGTAGTATAGAGTTATTTGAGGTGTGGCGAGTGAGTAGTATATTGTAGATAGTTATTAGTAAAGTGTGAGTAGGGTATTATAAACAGAGTAGTAGAGAGTTAGTAGTAGAGAGTTAGTAGTAGAGAGTGAGTAGTAGAGTGAGTAATAGTGAGTAGTAGTTTGTATTAGAGGAGTAGAGAGTGTGTAGTAGAGTAGTAGTTAATACTATAGAGTTATAGTTATTAATAGTAATATTTTTTTGTGTAGTAGAGAGTGAGTAGCAGAGAGCGAATAGATAGTACAGAGTAGTGTGATTAGCAGAGTTGTAGTAAAGAGTGAGTATGAAAGTCAGTTTGTAGGAATGAGTAAGAAGTTGACAGTAGTAGAATGAGTAATGGTGATTATTATAGAGTGAGTAGTAGAGAGTGTAGTTGATTATTAGAATTATTAGTATAGAGTAATAGGTAAGTAGAGTAATAGTGTATTATATAGTTGTAAAGAGTATTTTAGTGAGTAGTAGTGAGTATTGATAGTAGTAGTTAGCGAGAAGAGAGTAGTAGAGTGATTTGTGAGTATTATAGAGTTGTGTAGTAATTAGTATAGTAGTGGTGTGAGTTATTTTGTATTAGAGAGGGATTATTAAAGAGTGAGTAGTAAAGTGTTATTAGTAGTGTGAGATTAGCAGAGTTATTTGTAAAGAGTGAGTAGTGGAGTAGTAGAGTGTTTGTAGTGTTAATAGTTTTAGCAGAGTGAGTATTAGAGTGAGTAGTAGAGAGTGTGTTGAGTATTAGTGTTACACACACGCTCAGTCATTTCTGGCAATCTGAGAGCTCAGTCACAGCATGCCCGCAGTGTCCCAGGATCCCCCCCACCCCTGTTGTCGGCTGCACTGTCCTAAAAGACCTCTAGGCCCAGCCTTCACTACGGCTGAATGCCCCCCAAAGCTGGCAGCGAGTCCTGCGGAATGCCCCAGGGACGGCCGGCATGTGGGAAACCCCCCATCCCCCACCGTCAGACCAACGTGCGATCTGAGGGCCAGGGGGGGAACCGATGTCCAAAGACCCTCCGCGCCCGAAGGCCACCTGCGGTATCGAGACATGGAAATGGGATGTCTACCGACCTCTTGATGTTGGTTGCACTTTTGTGGGGTGATATGAGGACCTATGGAAAAAAAACATTTAAAAAACCAACATCCTTCCAAAATCTCAGCAGCGTAAAAATTCTAGCACAGACTATGTGTAACTTTATATACTTCCTCAGTCTTAGTAGGTTCCCTATAGTGTGTTTTGTGGCACAGATTGAGAGAATTTTAGCATCACATCTGCCCATCTTATCAAGTGTTCTACCACTTTTTTTTATCCCTCCCGGATTTTTGTGTGTGAATTTTCCTCCGCTAGCATACACTCCATTGAGTCCCTTACCCATAAATTTATGTTGGTTTACATTTAACCATCAAACTAATAGCAATGCATCTCTCTGCCAATAGAAAAACCAACTGTACGAATGTATACTGCATTCTGTTGTGCTTTGGTCAGACAATAAATCCTAATAAGTAGTGTAGTGGAGAAAGGTCTATTTGTATTCCTGTCTTTCTATGTAGTCATGTGGTGACCTCTGGCAAGAAGTCTGTCACCCCAGACTGGTAAATGATAAATGTATAAATTAAGCCCCATCCACCCCAAATATCGGACATCCCACTAGGCTTGTCTGGTAGATTCTACTTAAAATGATCAGTCAGGTATTTGAGATCTAAAAATGGAAAGGAATCCAGTAAAATGGAGCAATGATTACTCTGCACTTCCTTCATCATCTCGCAGGCTACCCTCCAATCTTTATCTGTATGTAATGTGATCACCTATGTCTAGCCTTCAATGCAAGCCTGGTTTTGTCTAATTTGAGGGCTTTGCACATTACTGTAATCCGATCATGCCCTTTGCCCAACCTAAGAATTCCTTCTAGAGTGCCAGATGTAGGAGGCGAGTAAGGGACATCTGTCCAGATCTCTCTGGCCGTACCAGATAAAACTAAGTGCATTGCAGAAATGATCAAGGAACAACTCCAAATGAATACTGTACCTCAAGCATCTTTTTTATTTAATCGAAGAGCTGACATACAAACGTAAAATGACAAACATATACCACTCCATGTTAGATTGCTGGAGCTCTCTTTCTGAAGGGGAAGCCGTTGTGTGCTGGGTTTCCCTAAAAAAATGTTTGCGATGTTCTAAAGTACGTTTGATGTAAAGTACATATTGCTGCTTGATCACTTAAAGCTGTACCACTACTGCCAGCTTGTCAGTAAATATTAACTTATCAAACTTTGCAAGAAATTGCTCACATTTTTCCATCCCCGAGATGTGAGCCAAGGGAGCCACCATGTGTGTATAATGTTATACTTTATCAGATTTTACTATATAACGCCGCACTCAAACTGTCTAAACTATGAACACATTAGAATCACAACTCCCGTAAATAAAAAGGCCATTATCATTGTTGCAGGAATCATCAGAACTCCCCAACAAAGTAACGGTTCTTCTAGGCAGAAGATACGTAGTAATTATGCATTCGTTACGCCACGAGCCAAGCAACGCCCACGAAGACCTTCTCGGACCTGCGTGGGAGCAAGTAAGGTTCTGACATCACAAGCCATTCAGCAAGAACGTTCCCCAAATAGGTTTCTGCTTGTGTCCACAAACGATAGTGTCGGCCCCTTCTGGGGTGGGGTAAAAGAGGAAATCTCCAAGGAATTGAAAGTGGATAAACTGGGGCAAAAAAGTTTGCCAATTTAAAAGGAGGCGTCGTCATTTTTGGACAATAAGATTATAAAAAAAAATGTTTGATTAGTGGTCCAGCAGCTGCCCGATGAGATCAGACAAGGCAGGTACCTCGAGTTGGCCTCTTCAGGGGAGAGGCTGGGCTGAAGAAAGAGGTAACTGGGCCTCCATTATTTTCGATTAATTTTGAGGGGAAAAAGAACTGAGTATTTGACTCCAAAACTGGCGTTCTAAGCGGCGAGAGGGTACAGAAACATACATGCTTGTCAGACTTTAGATATAATAAGAGGAATCAAATATCGCATCCTGATAAGAGTCACAACAAACATCTGTAAGCATTTTCTCAGTAACAATTAGAAGTGTCAATCAAATATTAGTTACTTTTCATTTCGGGCATTTTACAGAAACTTCGGGAAAAAGGCACACGTTAATGTGTCTGCTCTGTGGAATTGCGGCACATTTTGTTTTTGTTGTTAAACAAAAATGTGATTTTGTACCACACTTGTTTCCAATGAGCATACAGTCCCTATTTCAGCGGTCTTCCAGTGCGTAGCCATGCAGCCAGACATTGAAATGCAAATATTCGAGAGGCTGATACTGAAACATTAGTTGTTAAACCAATTGGAAGTAAGAACTAGGAATGCCATTCACCATATTAATCCACCACCTCACCTCTGAAGGGGGCACAATTAATGTATAAGCTGTGAAACACGTTAAAGGATGTAGAATGGGTTTTACTCACCGGGTCACCTTCTAAGGCACTGTCCTGTGTAGAAAAATGAAGTTTTGTTTAATAACTTGTCCTTAAAAGTGCCTTTTTAACTGGGCCAATCGTGCACATTCTCAGGGCTGCTTGAGATTACAGAAAGGCCACTTATTCTGCATATGCATAAAGCAGGGGCGTCACAAGACAGGCGAAAGTTAGGAAGAATGAGGTAAGTGGAGAAAGTAGTGAGCTGGGAAAAGGACAGTTCATCACAAACAGTGGGCCAGACCCTAAAGGTCGGCCAGTCACCGCATGAATGGGTTTAAGAAAAGAGACAAGACAGCTTCTAGAAAAACAAACCTCAACATGAAAAACATGGCACAATCAACCTGGGGCCACAAAAAACACAGGCCACTATAAATTCGAAACGAATTATAAACAATTTCGTACGTGCATACACAATTTGTTAAGTTGTAGTGTATTACGATGTATATAGATCAAAGACAATAACGTTCAATAACTTGGATGGATCACATGTCAAGTTCATGTCATCTGCGTCTTTGAAGCCCTTGCTTAATATACAAACTATCAGAAGAGTTCAAGTGTCTAGTTTAACTATGAATCAAAAAACATACAATCTAATTACTCTTTTCAATTTTTGCACACATTGCGAGTAATTTTATTATCAAAATGTAGTTTAGTTTCACTGCTTAACATTTGTTAGATGCCCACTCAACTTAAGGCACAAACATCATAAATCCATTCTGCTTCCTCCCACACAACGGAAGGGAAGGCTTCAGAACATTCAAATAAATTAACGAGCAGGGAGGGCATCGCACTATAACATAACTTTTTTTCAAAGCCTTCTTCCCACACAGGTCACACGCCATCAAAAAATAACTTTAATAAAGACTAAACAAGGGAAAGGCCAACTGCATTAGCTTACATTTTCTTGATATGTATGTCATGAGAATCCAAAATACCGACTTGTACAATATTATAAAGGGAAGCAGAAATAGGGGAGTGTACAAGTACAATTCTAACTCCATGTTTACTTATTTTGATGATATTGTGCAAGTCGTCATCTTGGAAGTGGATGCAGTTCGATATGAACACAAATTCATCGTTTTTAAAGTAACTTTGCACGTGAAAAACTGTTGCACACTTTGTCTGAAAATTGCTTTGGCAATTAAGTCATACATATGACCCACTACACAGCTCGTTGAATAAACAAAATGTCGAAGTCTTGAATCGCATTATGGTCCTTTCACACTTTCACCCTTTGTAAAGCCAACAAGCATTGACAAAGCCAATAGGTCTTGCCTATGCAAGAGATATTGGGTTTGGCAATGTGTTTTAACCATGCTGTACACCAGTGTGACTGCTGTTCAGCATGGCTAAACATGCGTGGCGTGGGGCAGATTGGATAGGGGTAGGTTGGGGTAAGGTGGAATGGGTTAGATTGGAGTAGCAAGGAGTGGGGTAGATTGGTTTAGAGTGGAGTGGGATAGAGGGGTAACATGGAGTGGGGTAGATTGGTTTAGAGTGGAGTGGGATAGAGGAGTAGCATAGAGGGGGGTAGATTGGTTTTGAGTGGGGTAGATTGGGGTGGCATGGAGTGGGGTAGATTAGTATAGAATGGGGTAGATTGCAGTGTGGTATACTAGGCTACAGTCCGGTTGACTGGAGTGGGGTAGATTATAGTGGAGTAGAGTCGGGTAAATTGAGGTGGGATAGATTGAGGTGGGGTAGATTAAAGTGGGGTAGGTTAGATTAAAGTGGGGTGGGTTAGATTCAAGTGGGGTGGGTTAGATTCAAGTGGGGTGGGTTAGATTCAAGTGGGGTGGGTTAGATTAAAGTGGGGTGGGTTAGATTAAAGTGGGGTGGGTTAGATTAAAGTGGGGTGGGTTAGATTAAAGTGGGGTGGGTTAGATTGGAGCAGGGTGGATTGACTGGAGTCGATGGAGTAGAGTGGGGTAGACTGGGGTGGTGTGGGCAGATTAGGATGGGGTGGGTTAGAGTGGTGTGCTGGTAAATTAGAGTGGAATGGGGTTGATTGAGGGGAGTAGGTTGGAGTTGAGTGGGGTAGATTGGGGTAAGTGGAGAGGGGTAGATTGGTTTGAGTGGATTGGGGTAGACTGGAGTGGATTGGGGTAGATTGGAGTGGATTGGGGTAGATTGGAGTGGATTGGGGTAGAGTGGATTGGAGTGAACTGGAGTGGATTGGAGTAGACTGGAGTGGATTGGAGTAGACTGGAGTGGATGGGGTAGACTGGAGTGGATGGGGGTAGACTGGAGTGGATTGGGGTAGACTGGAGTGGATTGGGGTAGACTGGAGTGGATTGGGGTAGACTGGAGTGGATTGGGGTAGACTGGAGTGGATTGGGGTAGACTGGAGTGGATTGGGGTAGACTGGAGTGGATTGGGGTAGACTGGAGTGGGTTGGGGTAGACTGGAGTGGGTTGGGGTAGACTGGAGTGGGTTGGGGTAGACTAGAGTGGATTGGGGTAAACTGGAGTGGATTGGGGTAAACTGGAGTGGATTGGGGTAGACTGGAGTGGATTGGGGTAGAATGGAGTGAATTGGGGTAGAATGGAGTGAATTGGGGTAGAATGGAGTGAATTGGAGTGGATTAGGGTAGACTGGAGTGGATTAGGGTAGACTGGGGTGGATTGGGGTGGATTGGGGTAGACTGGGGTGGATTGGGGTGGATTGGGGTAGACTGGGGTGGATTGGGGTAGACTGGAGGGGATTGGGGTAGACTGGAGGGGATTGGGGTAGACTGGAGGGGATTGGGGTAGACTGGAGGGGATTGGGGTAGACTGGAGGGGATTGGAGTAGACTGGAGGGGATTGGAGAGGCACCGCTTGCTGTCTGGACAGTTTCCCTACAGAAGTACCGTCTTAGTGTATAATTCCAAAGGTCAGGGGTTTTACACCTGATGCATGTGCCTTGAGGGCCATCACTCCTAACCTTTTACATATTTTGTAGCTTTATTTTGGATTGGATTGGGGTAGACTGGAGTGGATTGGGATAGACTGGAGTGGATTGGGGTAGACTGGAGTGAATTGGGGTAGAGTGGAGTGAATTGGGGTAGACTGGAGTGAATTGGGGTAGAGTGGAGTGAAGTGGGGTGGAGTGAAGTGAAGTGGGGTAGAGTGGAGTGAAGTGGGGTAGAGTGGAGTGAAGTGGAGTGGAGTGAAGTGGGGTAGAGTGGAGTGGATTGGGGTAAACTGGAGTGAACTGGAGTGGATTACAGATATGTGGGAAAAAGGACACTGACTATTCAGGTGTATCAGCTCCCCTCACTTCCTGTCCAGGAATAGCTATCAATAAGCGGCAGAGTTCTCTGCCACACCCACCCTTTCAGTGTTTGCAGAGGTCTAGAGGGAATGCACAAACTGTAGCTATCACTCACCTTAAATGTGTATTGGAGACAGGCTGCACGGCACACAGAGCAGTAAGAGCAGAAAAATGCCCACTTTCTAAAAGTGGCATTTCTAAAATAGTAATGGTAAATCCAACTTTACCAGTAAAGAGGACTTATCATTGCTATTTCAAAGATATGAAACCTGATACAGCCAATCCTGGCTAATCAGGAATTACAGCTTAAAAGTGTATTAAGGAATTCCCAATGCTAGCCTATGAGATGAGTCGGCCTCACAGTAGTGAAAACCAAATTTAGTTGTTTGTCACTCCCAGGACATGTGGAACTTCAAACTAAATGTCCTACTTTTTACTTACACAGCATCCTGACCTTAGAGCTACCTTGGGGGTGACATGTTTAATAAAAGGGGAGTTTAAGGCTTGGCAAGTGGCTTTAAATGCCAAGTCAAAGTGGCAGTAAATTGTGCAAACAGGCCTTGCATTGGCAGGCTTGAAACAGGTTTGAAAGGCTACTTTTGTGGGTGGGACAATCAGTGCTACAGGCCTAGGGTATATGGGATACCACTTTCTAAGGGACTTACAAGTAAACTAAATATGTCAAAATTGGTATACACCAATGTCACCATGTTTAGGGGAGAAGCACATGCACTTTTAGCACTTTACCACTGCTGACCAGTGCTAGAGTTCCAAGGCCAACAAAAAGATAAATGCTTTAAACTGGGGTGGTGTGGTGAGCAAAAGAATAATGAATTAAACCCTGATCCCTGTGATGGGGGTGAATGTTTGCATTGTCCAGCATTCCGTCCATCAATTGTTTCTTTTGCATATGTTGCCCTAAGTGGGAAGGGTATACCCAGACTTGGGTCTCGTGCTCAATACACCACTGGATTCAAGCTAGCATGGCTGATGAAGGGTGATGCCCTGAGACCGGTCGCAGGAAGCTTGTTTCCGGTCCAGGGAGGGCCTGGATTGACTGTTCGGGCTGGACTGTTCCCATAAGAAACAGGGGCAAGACTGATTTGCATATAGCTGGGTCAAAACTGGGGTCGTGTGGTGAGCAAAAGAATGATAAATTAAACCCAGATCCCTGTGACTGGGTGTGAATGTTTGCATTGTCCAGCATTCCATTCATCAACGGTTTCTTTTGCATATGTCGCCCTAAGTGGGAAGGGTACGCCAAGACGTGGGTCCCGTGCTCACTACACCACTGGATTCAAGCTAGCCTGGCTGATGAAGGGTGATGCCCTCAAACTGGTCCCAGGATGCTAGTTTCCGGTCCAGGGAGGAACTGGCTTGGCAGTTCGGGCTGGACTGCTCCCATAAGGAACAGGGTCAAGACTGATTTGCATATGGCTGGGTCCAAACTGGGATGGTGTGGTGAGCAAAAGAATGATGGATTAAACCCAGATCCCTGTGACTGTTAAACATTGTATTCTGTTAACTTAGCCTCTGCTTCCAGCCATTTTGCCCGCCACACCAATTTTGTGTTTCTATGGGGACTGTTTAAGTTAGAAATTGTGTGTTCACTGAAAGTTGGTCACACTGATAACGTTCGCGTGTCAGAGCAAGCTGCCCTGCCAAAGGGCCTACGTGCACAGATGTTTAAAATGTTAGCCCACCAACGCCTGTAACCTCCCTTGCTTATCTATGAAAGTGACGTGGGTAGGGGTTTATCAGGATTGTACAGTACAGCATGTAGGCGTTGTGTAAGGGGGTTGTGTAAGTTATGTACAAATGTAATAAGAGGGTTATGCAAAGTGTGATGTAACCATGACTAAGGGGTTTTCTGATGAACTCCTATGGTACCTAGTTTGTATAAAAGGCAGACCACCAGCTGTTCTAGTTTGTTCCCTTTCAGGCACTTGTAGTGTCTGTATGACGGAGCCATCTCATGAGATCTAATAAATTTGTGTTTATTTCCACTCCAGCGTCGATCCTCTTTTGTTGAACCCGTAGACAAGAAGGGTGTCCCTGCACCGGTGAGACTGATAAGATTCTCATTTCCACATGACTGGGGATGAATGTTTGCATTGTCCAGCATTCTGTCCATCAATTGTTTCTTTTGCAACATAAAGATACATCAATAAGAGGAGGTAAGCAGGCAATAAGTTTGGGGGAAGATCACCCTCAGGATGACAGGACTAACAGTCAGTCACATACCCATTTACACATGCAAACATCTACTCACACACCCATACAGCCACTTACAGACCTACACCAACATTCATGCACCCACTCAGTCACACATCTAATTACCCACCCAAACAGACATTTACAACCCCAACACATTCATAGTCATTCAGCTACTGACACACTCACACTGCCACTCAGACACCGACTCACTCACCAATACAAATTCCCTCACACCCACTCACAGACCCAATCAGTCACACACCCACACACAATCACGCAGACATTTATATCACCACTAACACACCGATAGTAACTCACACAGATAGTGACAGCCACACACCCATTCACACTTCCAGCCACTCATACATTCATTAACACATGCACACACCTACTCACATACATATACATCCACGTTTTCACACAGCAACTTACACATCCACTCATACAGCTGTTCACATACCCATACAGTCACTTACACAAGCACTGATACACCCAAATAGCCATTGACAAAACCACTGAGACACCCATACAGTCACTTACACATCCGTTTCCAGGTTAGTATTCAAAATAACATTGCAAAATATTTGCTAGTGTCTTCTTTAATACTCATGTTTATTCCCTGTGGTGAATATTAAAGTAGTCAGATGTACTACTTTAATTTAACTTATGCAGGGTATGATGCATGTATACATAGAAAAACTCATAATCACAATTGCACGAAAACAAAGTTAGCTCTGTTTTTTGTCTAGTGGTTCTAAAAAGAATTGTTTTTTTTTGCATGCATTATTCTAAAAAAGTCTTGGATTTTTGGAGGGATTTTTTCATTGGAAACAAAAAGAACCAGGATAGTAAAAGGGGGAAGGGAATTTGGAGGAAGCAACTGGGTTCAGTCTTCGGAAACAATGGAAGGGTAAGGACAAAAAAAACAACCCAACAGGTATGGGTTGTGAACAGCATCCATGTAGGCAGCAACAGAAGTGATATTGTGTCCCTCAAGCATATGACATTTTTCACAATGTGTCATCATCTCTGAACGTTTTTGAGAAACTTCAGGGATAGTGATCATGTGGTCAGATGCTGATTGTTGTACAGATGGTCCAGCTGCCAGTGATGGTCCTCCTACTTCCCTTCTCTCTCATCAGACTGTTGTATGTGCGTGAGTGGACTGTCTTTAGAAGTTTCCACTTCAGTGAGGTACTATGGGAATACTTTTTCCCTGTCCCACGTGATACTTTTTTGTGGCAGATGTTGCATACCACAATCTTAGCCACCAACGTTTGTTTCTCCAAGTGGAATGGAAAGACATCTTCATGGTGTTCAGCTTCTCTTCTCTCTTCTGAAGACATTCTTTTGCGAAAGTATGTAGTTCTGCAGCAAGGCATTTAAACAGTGGATCTCTGTTTTTCAGTACTCTTTAAAGAGATGTGAAAGACAAATGACTGATTTAGGGTGTGGTTTAAAGAAGTTGCAGTTTGGTTGTATTCCTGGCATTGCGACAGATCCACTGTGCCTTCGTGGTGAATTTACTGAACTTGTAAATTAAATATGTTGTAAAACACACATAGGGCTCCATATAATATTGTATGGATAGGTTTTCTTTGATGTAAATGCTAAAATTGGAGAAGAACCTAAAAATAGAAGCTACTAACCTTCGCCGTTCTGACATCTCCAACACAATTTAGAAAAAGACAGTGAACTTGCAAGTCCTGAATATCCTGCTAGAACAGAATAAGAACATCCTAGGCCAATCCTCAAATACAGAGGCACTTGACTGTTCCTACACGGCCAGCAAAGTGCAGCCTTACACACCAAGCTTTAGCAGCTCACACCCATAAGAAAATCTTACACATGCAGCTCCTCGCCTTACTATTAATGGATTAACCCCTCTTAGGCAAGATCATGCAGGTTGTTTAACTAATGTAATGAATCTTGGCTCCACCTGTTGTGCTGCTACCCCTATCTCGCTTTCAACAGACACCGCTTGTTAGTTCTCCTCTTTTTGGCTGAGGGGACTTGCACCTACACAATGGCCTCAGACTAATGTTTCTCTAACGTTACCACAGCTACTTAGGCAAGGCTGGGAAAATTCACAGACACCATTGCTCAGCACTTCACATATCGCAAGCCGGCGACTCTGGCCCGGAGTTCCCCTTAGATCAGCAGTGCCTCCCTAGAAGACCAAAAGAATGCTCCTTAGCTAATTTTTCAGTACATACCTTCCTGGTCTAGAGACCTCGGTCCATTGCAGTTTGCCCTTGCGCTATTCTCCAACTTGCTCAAGTGACTTATTTTGACCCTGCACTAGCACTTTTATCAGTTGGACTTCCCGCTCCCCCCCCCCCAAAGAAAAAGGGGTGTTTATGTGCTACAGAAAAGGCTACCCGGACTGAGCTGTTTTAATCGCATTTAGAACTTTGAGATACACTTTACGAATCAGGTAAATTCCTTTTTATTGATTATAAACTTCTGCTTTTGAATCCAGCTAAACTTGTGTACACTGTTCCATTTAATGATTTGAAGTAATTGAACATGAATAAACATGTTCTACTTATTGAGGGCAGTGGGGGGAGTACCATGGCCCCAGCGTCTCCAGGCAGACCCCGCATGCAGCATGAGCAGGCATTGCTCCCACCCGAAGGGAGCAGCTACTGATGCGGCTTCCTCCGGGCAGGAGCAGTATTTCGATTTGTTTCCCTGCCCGCATCACTGCAGGAAGGGAAACAGATGATTAAAAGTCAGCTCCCTACGGGCGGGAGCATTTTTTAAGGCCCTGCTCACTGGGAGCGGACTTGGGTTTTCTCCTGCTTGGTGAGAGATCGAAAAATATGCAGGAGCAAACACAGATTATCCCTACCTGCGAGCAGGGAAACCACTATGTCCCACCCCATGAAACTCTTTTTATGAGCAGTACTGATACCAACTTTGCCCCTAGGGAGAGAAGTGGTCTTTTGGGCTGGTACCACTGAAGCTACTGTTAGAGGTAGTTGGGCCCGTGCCCTGCAGTGCCTTATACTGGATGCATAGAGCTTTAAAACATAGCCATTTTCTCACAGGCAGGCAGTGGAGTTTTTTTGATTTCCTTAGCAATTGGCATACAGTTTAGGTACCGGTGAGCAATCTTGCTGCTCCATTTTACCAACAGTTGGAGCTTGTCCATTAAGCATTCTTGAAAGTTTAGGTAGAGACTATTACAGTAATCTAGCCTAGACATAACTGCCATTACACCTGTCTGCCTACTATCTACCGGCAGGAAGTGTTGTATTTTCTTAAACATTTTGAGGTTATAGAAGGTGATTGAAGCTACAGCATTTTAACTGGTAACTAAAGTTGAGCTTATTGTCAACTATCACTCCCAGGTTCTTTGCTTTCCTGGTAGGTATGGGAAGAGTGCCCAATGCATCTGGCCACCAATATGGGGCCCAGAAATTGGGGTAATTCCCGAATAAAATTACCTGTCTTGCCTGAATTGAGTTTTATGCAATTTTGAGACATTCACCTACCAACTGCCTCCATACAGTCGTGGAACCGAATGTCAATTCCTGCACTCTGTCCAGGGAGCAGAGCGACTATAATTTGTGTGTTTACGTAGGCGGTAAGGTTAAACCCAAAGGAGCCAATTAGGGATGCTAAAAAAGAGACATACACGCTAAAAAGTGTTGGACTGAGGGCGGACCCCTGTGGTACTCCGCAGGGCAGGGAGAAGCGTTTGGAACAGAATTCGGCCATCGCCACAATTTGAGATCTGTCCGTTAGGAAGAATTTCAGCAACTTCCATGCCTTACCCTGGACCCCACATGTTGACAAACGGTCCATCAATAAATCATGATGGACCGCGTCAAAGGCCGCTGATAGATCTAGCATAATCAAGGCGGCCTTACCTCCCCCATCCAAAACTTCTCTAATCTCTTTTGGTGGATTTAGTGAGGGCAGTGTCTGTGCTATGTCCCTCTCTGTACCCATATTGAGTTGGATCCAGGCCTTTAGTTTTGCCTAAAAGCAGTAAAATTGTACATTCCTTGATTTTTCGGCCAGTTTAGCTGGTAACGGGAGGCGAGAGATTGGACGGAAGTTATTGGGATCTTTAGGATTGAGGTTGGGCTTTTGTAGTAGAGGCAGTATTGAGGCAACCTTCCAAAGTTTTGAGAAATCCCCTACTTCAAACAGTGTTAAACAGGGAGGTGAGTGAAAGGACAATGGGTCCCGGAGCACGTTTGATTAACGATACTGGACAGGGATGATAGGGGGAGCCTGACCTTGCTGTTACTAGGAGCTTCTCTGTGTCAGAGGTGGATAGTGATTCAAACTTGTTAAAGACAGCATGGGGGAGTGCAGCAGTGCTTCTTCCCTCCAATTGAGCTCCCATCCCTATCGCACTTGGGTGGTGAAAAGCCAAGAAAATAACATCAACCTTATTTAGAAAGAACCTAGAAATATCCTCACATAGTTCCTGGTTTGTCTCTATATTTGCTGGACGGCGGGGGGCCAAGCTTGAAACTATTTTAAAGAGGTTCTTGGCCGAGTTTTTTGCTAGACTGATACAGTCTGAGAAGACTTTTTTTGCATTAAAAATCATTTGCTTATAAATAGCAAGACTTTGTTTGACCTACACTTGGGTACTACCTAGAGTTCCCTGCTTCTTTCTGCATAATTTATGCAGCACTCTAAGCCTAAAGGGGTATTGTTTTGATTATATCTATCTATCTATCTATCTCTCTCTCTCTCTCTCTCTCTCTCTCTCTCTCTCTCTAGATCAGGGGCACTGGCACTTATTTTGTAGATCAGTTTTTTTTACAACAATAGTTTTTGACACAGAATGAGAAAGCGAGAAAGTAAATGGAAAAAGAAGGAATAGACAATAAGAAAAAGTGACAAAAAGAGACAGCATAGATGAAAAAGTATCTGCAAGAGTTCAATAAAGGGACAGGAAGTGGGGGTACATCAAAACAAAGCAGCAGTGGTATACGGCAATGGGTTTCTAAAAAGAAAAAAATTAGTTTTCTTTTGTTTAACAAATTAAAAACTGTATGATAGACCATTACTCAATATGAATTCAAACCTCCTTAGCTAAATTAGAAAGATTTACAAGACAAACAGTAGCAATGTAAATGGTTCTGGCTTTCTTTTTTTTCAGGAAAGTTGTCTGCCCCAACCCTCAAGCTATTCCCATAATAAAACAACATCTTCCGCTACAGCAATATCAAAGCTGGGAGCAGGATATCTTTGTTTAATAGACTACATTAACAGTGTTAACCCCTTCAACGCTCATGACGAGCTCAGCTCGTCATGAGTTACGCCTCCCGTACGCTCATGACGAGCTGAGCTCGTCATGAACCGCGGGTTTTCGCAAAAGTCAGCGCACAGCAGGAAAATGCACCGCACACGTGGGGTTAAATAAAGTAGGGTATTATGAAAAGAAGTGAGAAGATGAAATTTGTTTTTCAACTGGTGAAAGTTTCTGAAACAGGACTGGTATTTGTGTTGCATTTATAACTAATGAATGCACAAGGGTGATTTGTGAATAACACTAGCTGGCTAAGACAACTAAACAGCAAGCACTACCTAGACATAAAGGCCATAAATAAGTAGGTAAAATGTTGCTGTGGCAGCTAAGTAAATACACCAAAGAACACATTGGTTCTCTAACTACATGTTGCATCCGAAGGCTAACTAAAGAACTACATGATGCCTCCATCACCAAAATCCAATGGGAACACAAATAGGAAAATGTGATCAACTTCAAGAGGGAATGGTATTGATTTACAGCCCATCCAAGCAATAATAAACAATATATAACACCGGACATCCAAAAGCTGAAATCGGCTGATCCAGCTCCTCTCTTTTTAAGAAATCATAACATGGGCTAACACAGTTTGCGGTCTGAAAATCCCTAAAAACCAAATTTTCCACACGGATTCATATCCGGAAATCCAGTGCGAGTTGACAAGTAATTACTATTGGAGAGGTGAGATATAGTTACCTGTACTATTCTGCAGAATGCCTAACACCGAAACACTGTAAATTCTTTCATAAACACAGAGTTCTCACACTATGCCAGTTCGCCGTCTCTGCATCCAACTGGGAACTTTACCTTCTCTGCATCTAACTGTGAACCTGAACGGAATGTCATATCTTTCCAAATACGCCTAATCCATTTCAATTAGGTATTCCATTGCCATTGCTGTACGTCTCTCTGTGAAATATTTAAATAACACATTTAATATGCTGTTCACGACTATAATCATGGTGATTTTAAACCTTGATATCAGCGCCGCTAAGGAATCACTTAGATTCGCAAAAACTTACTCTGACACCCAAAGGGCTCAATGGAGGTGCAGCTGAATCAGGCGTCCGATTATAGTAAACCGCTTCGGTGACCATGGTTGGCGGTCGCTCTTTCTTTTCCTGAGATGCCATGGTGGAAGCTGTCCTGAAAAACAAACATAATTGTAGTTCCACATCCTGAGATGTTTTCAATCATATTTACAAATTAATTAAAGTTACATTTCAGGGTCTTGCATAGCAACAGGGTTTATTCCTTTGAAACTCAAGCAATGCATATTTGTAGCATAACAGTAACTAATACAAACCTCTTGTCTGTAGTAAAGAAAAACGCAATATTTAAAACAAATCATTAGAGTAAGCATGTTATTTATATTTTTTGTCTGATATTGATGACAGCCATGTGTTGCAATCAAGAGTTTTTTCACAAATGCAAGGTAAGAAATTAGCTCTTTAAGCATCGACAACAAACGACTTCATAGATCGAAGACCCGCGTCAACTGCCAACTAGAATCCGGTCATGCAACTCTATGATGAGGATTCTATCAGAATACCACACATTCCTCTCCATAAATAAACAGCATTAAAACTTGCACTGAGGTATCTCTACAGGACAAGCTAATTTATATACCATGGCCTGCCTACTAAGGATGATAAATGAAAAAATATCAACATAAAGTGAACAAAACAGTAATTCTAACTGAAATACTTAATATATACAATATCTATGGATCTGTACGATTTTAAGGTATGCTAATATGTCATGCAGATTGTAGAGCGCCCGGTCACCCAGGAGGGAATCCTGCTACTGGACAGGTGAGAGTCTAGCCAAACGTAGAGCATAGTAGGACTACTCAAAAAGCTAGGTCTTCAATTTCTTGCAGAATTCAAAAAGTGAGGAGGAGGCTCTTATGCATAGTGACTAGTCATTCCAAGCTTTAAGAGGGATGTAGGTCAAGGCTCGTCTGCCGGGTCTGGTTTTCCCTAAACATGGGATGTGTGTGTGCACGTAAGGGGGTGTCTTGAAGGTATGTGAAAGTAGATGCAGTTATGGAGGCTCAATGTAGTGCCTTGAAACGTTGGCTGAGGAGTTTCAAATGTGCTTGTTTGTATATAGTTAGCTAGTGGACCACCTTCAGGTGTGATGCAAGTGTGGTGTGGGAGGTTGAGAGTGATTCTGACTGCTGTTCTCTTAATGGTCTGCAGCCTTTTTGTTGATCCCTGATTAGAGGATGTCCCATAGTTCAGCTTGCTTGTTACAAATGCGTGCATAATGGTCTCCCGGTAGCTTATTGGGAGCCATGTTAAAAATCTTCCTCAGCATCTTCATTTCTTCAGAGTGTGGCACCATCGGGCGGTGACAGCGTTGACTTGGGCTGTCATGTCGTGCTTGCCGCAGATGATCATCAAGAGGTTCTTAGTGTGGGTGGCGGGGATCGATCATAGCTTTGTTGGCCACCCAATGGAGTCCAATGGTGAAGTGCTCTTCGCAAAGGTCACAATTTCGGTCTTTCTGGTGTTCAGCTTCAGACAATTGGTCTTCATCCAGTGGGCGATTTCAGTTATGCAAGCATTGAACTTGATAGAGAGAATGAGTGGCATGTTGTCTACAAATGAGAGTAAGTTAGTTGTGAGAGCAGATGATTCTGGCTAGAGCAGTGTTTCCCAAACTGTGGATTGTGAACCGATTTTTGGTGGGCGATGAAAGTCCAAGCAATAAAGATGCATTTAAATTCTTTATTTATCTTGTCACATTTACTGCACTGAAAGAGGTAAAATGTCAGGCTATGTCTTCTGACAAATAGCTTCTTATTTTAACATGGGGATTGGTGTTTACAAACTCTCCTCACTTTGCAGTCAGTGAAAAAAAGTAAAGTGAATTATGTGAAAATCTTGCTGGAGTATTGAGTGTGTGAAAGGAAGTCTGGAATATATAATTTTTTGTAACACAACAAAATGTTAATGCCAGTAAATGAACTGTACACATTCAGCAGTTAAGAAAGCAAAAACTAAGCACATTTCTGTGGAAGTCTGAAGTGTGATGTAAGATTTTAATAGGATCCAAAAAAACAACAAAAGCTCTTACATTGGTGATTCACACATGATAAATGTTCACTAAAATAAGATTCCCACAAATTATTATTTGTGGACAAAATAGATTTATCAGGTAACTACGTCTGTGCCAATTTAGTGGTCAATTCAATTCCATGAAAAATGAGCTGTCTGTAAATGACTGTGTACTACCACATTATAGTTTACTTACATAAAAAAAGAAAATAAATCGCCAACCTCATATCAATTAAATCTAGGTGGGTCACAAAAATGTATGTTGTTCTAAAAAGACGGTAGCAGTTCTAAAATGTTAGGGAAGCACTGGGCTAGAGTGATCATGTATGCATTGAAGAGCTTGCAAAACACCACAGATGAGGTAGTGGGCATCCAAGGTGTACAGTGCCAGGCTGACTGACTAGGTACTTCCAGTCAGAAATGAGCAGATCCCCTGGAGTGCATGTCCTTGGATTTAAATGTTGTGTAGGCACTGGATGGGGTGGGGTGGGAGGCCATGACAAATGGTGGTTAGAGGTCTAGGAGATTGAGGGACACGGTCTCCTGCATCCAGAGTCAAGCATATGTCATCTGTTCGGTGATGAGGGCATTTTCCCTGCATGGATCTGAGGCGTTGGTGGTTGCTGAGGTATTCTGTAGGAGTTTGTTGATGATTTTGTCTAAGACCCTGGTTGGGAATTGTAGCAGTGAATTGGGTTTGTGGTTGGTGAGGCCTGGAGGCTTTCTTTCAAGCTTCTAAAAAGGTCACAGAAGAGGTGGAGATGTTCGGAATAGGTGCGTGCATGGCACTGTTTGAGTATGTGTGGTGGGTGGATTCCATGGTGGCAGCGGTTTCATCTAGGCTGAAGATGGGAAATGTGGTTAGCATTGGTTCTTTGGATAAGATGAGGAAGCGTTTGGCAAAGTCTGTCGGGTCTCTGAAATTCCTGTGAATGGCAGTGATTTGGTGCCTGAAGAATTTAGACAAATGGTTGCAGAGGTCCAGAAGGGGGCTTGTCAATTTGGAGGCTTCCACTGGTGAGCTAAAATTCTTCACAATGGCCAAGATTTCTTTACTGCTGATAGTGCTTGCATCAATGTGGTCCGCCAGACAGGAACCTTTGGTGATCCGAATCATTTGGTGGTAGAGTTTCATGGTAGGTTTGAATGTTCTTCTTTCTGCATTGTCGTGGCTTATTCTTCATTTGCATTCCAGTTGTTCGCAGTGGTGTTTCATCAGTCTGACTTCCTTTGTGTTCCAACGGCCTATGATCTAGTTCTTGCTGAATTTGTGTTGGGGGGGGGAGGGGGGGGTGGAAGAGGGGGGGGGAAGAGTCCAGGAAGTCTGCGATCCAATTGTTCAAATTCTTGATGGCTTGGGTGAAGTTGTTGCTGTATTTGTATTGATGGGTGCTAAGAGCAGTTGTAAGTGATGCTGTTCCAGTTTTGTCAGCCGTGTTTGGTGGTGGTGTGTGTGCGCCACACTGAGACTGAGAAGCCGAACTTGACGAGGGTGTGGTCTGTCCGGGAGACTGGTATTGGCTCAGATGTTGTCAAACGTGGTGAAAACAGAGTACAGTAGGTATCCGGCAATGTGGATAGATCCCTTTACTGGTTGGGAGAGGCCCAGACTTCTAAGGTCTTTGAAGAGTGCTTTGGAGTTGGGTACAGCATGGTCTTCCAGGTGGAAGTTGATGTCTCCATGTAGGATGTAATTGCTAGTGTCGAGGGCGCGTGGTGTAAAGAAATCTGTGACGTGTCAGTGAAGTGCGTGCACACTCCCGGTGGTCTCTAGATTAGAGTGTCGCTTGGGGTGCAGTTGGCTGTGAGGTGGAGCTCGAACGACATGTGTTCCATGTTGGATGGTGATGTGTCCGTGAAGGTAGTGCAGCGGATGGTGTTTTTGTGGATGATAGGGATTCTGCCAAAATTAATCAACAAGCTCCCACATGACCTTAATCACTTTATTTATTTTATTTATTATTTGAGCTTTTAAAGCGTGACAGCTACCCGAAAGGGTTTCCCGGCGCTAAGATAATGCAGCTAGTAGAAGAAAGAAGAGGCCATTAAGTTATTGATCAAAAAGCCAGGTCTTGACAGCTTTACGAAAGCGAGTGTAACAGTTCTCTGACCGAATATACAGAGGGAGGAAGTTCCATAACTTGGGCCCCAGATAGGTAAAGGAGCGACCGCCCATTCTGGAGAGTTTGACCTTAGGCACAGAAAAGAGAATTTGGGAAGAGGAGCGAAGGGAACGGGTAGGAGAGTAGCACTTCACCAAGGTCTGCAAGTACCTAGGTGCCACCTTATTCCTAATCTTATGCATGTAGCTAAGCGCCTTAAACTTCACTCGGTTTTCCATCTTCAGCCAGTGAAGGTCACGAAGGCGACTAGATATGTGATCAGTTTTACGGCAGCCACTGAGAAGGCGCGCCGCGGCATTTTGCACAAGTTGCAGGCGTCGAGTGACTGCCTTGGCCACCCCCAGGTAGAGTATGTTGCCATAATCCAACCGGGAGGTGACCAAGGCATTAACTACAGATCTCGGGGCGGCACTGGGCAGCATCCACAAGATCTTTTTGAGCCAGCGTATGATGGTAAAACATGTTGATGACACCTTATTAGCCTGACCCTGCATTGTCAGACCCCTGTCGATGATGACACCCAGGTTAAGCACCTGCTCCGCAGGAGAAGGAAGCGGGCCTAACTCTACAAGCCAGTGTCTGGGGGACCAGAGATCTGGTTTGTGCCAGAGGACAAGGACCTCCGTCTTCCCCCCATTCAGTTTGAGAAGATTGTGGTTCCTCCACTTGGCGATTTCCCCAAGTCCAAACTGAAGGAGAGAGGTGGAGGCCTTGTCAGGTTTAGTAAGGGAAAAGACAACCTGTGAATCGTCGGCATACGTGAACAAAGTAAGTCCGACGCTGTCTGCTATGTGGGCCAGAGGGGTAACAAAGATTGAAAAGTAAAGGACTAAGAATGGAACCTTGGGGAACACCGTGAGGCTGGGAATAAATATTAGAGGTGGCTGAGTGAGAGAAAATTTGGAAAGTGCGGTCAGAGGAAGGAAGCCAGCCAGCCAAGGGCTGATCCTTCAATACCCATGGTGAATAGAAAGTCAAGGAGAATTTTATGTGAGATGGTGTTGAACGCCGCACTGAGGTCAAGTAATATCAGCGCGGCCGTCTCACCTCTGTCAAGCAGGGACCGAAGATTCTCCGTGACACCCAGGAGTGTTGTTTCCGTAGAGAAACCTGGCCGAAAACCTGATTGCGAAGGATGCAATAAGTTATTTGTGGTCACAAACTGGGTGAGGTGGTGATGAATGTGTTGCTCTAGAACCTTGGAAAAGGCAGGCAATAATGAAATAGGGCGATAGTTTGAAAGAATCTCAGGGTCTGCAGTAGGCTTTTTCAGCAGCGGCGTGATCATGGCGTGTTTCCAACTGGCAGGGACGGTAGCAGTCTTGAGGGAGAGGTTCAGAGTGGAACAAATCGCGGACAGTTGCGGAGGATCAAGTGTCCGGAGTACAGCGATAGGTAAGGGGTCGGAAGGGGAACCAGATTTTATTTTACACAGAATTTTAAGAAGACCATCAGGCTGTAAATCGGGCCAGGTTAGTAGCGGACCAATAATGGAAGCCAAGTGTCGATTAGCCCCCGTTGCATATGTGGAAGAAACCACATGGTTGTTATGGCTGTTTTGAGTGGAAATATCCTGATGGATCTTGTCCACTTTACTAGTAAAAAACTGGGCAATTTCGTCACACTTACGGCTCGACAAAGGGGGAGCTTCTGCTGTAGTAAGGGAGCCAGCAAGGTTTTTCACCAGGCCAAATAATACTTTCGATTTGTCGATAGCGTCAGTTATGGTTTTGGTGACAAAGTTGGCCCTGGTCAGGGCACAGGCTTTATGATAGGTTTAGGGCATTTTTGTAGGCGAGTGCTGCAGGCTGGGAGTACTCTCTACGCCAAATGCGTTCGAGCTATTTGCAGTAAGATTTGTCCACTTTTAACGCTTCCGTATACCAAGGGGCTGGAGTCTTGTGGAGTGCATCCTTCTTGAAAGAAGGAGGGAGGCAGATGTCAATGGCATTTTTAAGACAGGAGTCCAATATAGCTGCAGTTTCGGCGTCGACTGACGCAAGCAATTCTGCGGGAAGGTGAGTGGCTAATACGTTATTTAGCGAGACAATGTCCAACTTTTTCCATGCCCTCCTGCTTACCGCATGGGTATTTCTGTGTAGAGCTAAGACGTTCATAGGTGTGACCCTAAAACTAACTAGATAGTGGTCAGACCAAAGAACGGGCAAAGCTGGGTGACATTGTAAGTGTGATAAATTGGAAACGATAGGATCTAAAAGGTGACCACCTTTGTGCGTCGGACCGTGATTGTGGAGAATAATGTTCACTGCCTTAAGATCGGCAATCAAAGTTCTGGTCGAGGAGTTGTTGCAGTCCTCCAGGTGAATATTAAAGTCACCCACGACTAGCAAAGTACTGGAGTTTGTGAGGATAGAAGAAATTAGTTCGGACAGATGGGTAACCCAGTCACTGGCCGGGCCGGGAGGGCGGTAGATTAGAAGGCCCGTCAGTGAAGTTTTAGGATGGAGGGCAAGTTTGAAGGACGCAGCTTCACAGTTATTTAAGGCGGTGAGATCCAATTGGCATTGATACACATTTTTAAAAATGATAGCAATGCCCCCGCCAACTTTTGCCACCCTATCGCACCTAACAATGGCATAATTGACAGGAAGTGCTTCCGCGATGTCTGGTCCAGAGCCATCGTGGAACCAAGACTCAGTGACAAAAAGAGCGCCAGGTTGCTCCTCGTTTAGGAGATCAAAGATCTCCAATCTGTGCTTAGGTACAGAGCGACAGTTCATACTGAGAAAGTTATATGCCGTTTTAGAGATAATCGGCGTTTGAGGTGAACAACTACGGCACAGCAGAGGGGTTTCCAAAGAAAATGGGCAGCCTAAACAAGACTGAGAGAATTTACTAGTCAGATCAAAAGTGGAGCAGTCTGCGTTCCGATGGAACCCATATGCTCGCAGTTGGTCTGCCCTGTAAATAAGTCTTTGAGGCGGATTAGAAATTTGGCCAGGGGATATGGCCCCTGGACCTGTTTGGGCGCAGACGGGCACGCCTTTGGCGCGCCTTCGGCGCTGCGCCCGCCCATTGCGCAGTCGGGAAAAGTCCGCCATAAGTACAGGAAGAGGGTGGGGCGGAATAACCAACTGGTCCGCAACCCGGCGCCTCACCCAAGATGGCGGCTTAACCTTTCAGCGTCCCGCGTCAGCTCCTAATCGGCTGCGGGGAAGGCTGTTCGGGTCAAGGTGAGTAACGAGTCCCCAGGAGAGTGTGCAACACAATAAAATCAATTTTAAAACAAAGTTTGTGCAAAAACGCAGTAGCAGCAAATAGGTCAAGAGACCGCATCAGTGGCCTAATACCCCGGCTTTCCGCCTCAGGGCAAAACTAGCAGCAAATCAAGGAGGAACTGGAAATACGGCATTAAATACCAGCGAGGGCGGGGCGTAATAACCAACTGGTCCGCAACCCGGCACCGTACCCAAGATGGCTGCTTACCCTTTCAGCGTGCCGCGTCAGCTCCTAATCGGCTGCAGGGAAGGCGGTTAGGGTCAAGGTGAGTAACGAGTCCCCATGCTTATAGCATAGGAACGGGTCATTAACTCATGATTTCTCCACACAAAAGTCTAAGTTTCATAAAAAATCTTTTATTTATTTTTTATTTCATTATTCGCTTACATAAAAAAGTGATCAAATAAGCTTGATTTCTATTTCTATTGTCATATTTTGTTTAGACAATGTTTTTCTTGGCCATATGTCGACAAGTCTTTTTTGTAATGATCACTGTCTGTGCAACGAAATACACTCATGATCTGTACACAAGTTCTTCAAGTCTTTTCTTTCAAGAAACAAACACCAATTTTGTTATCCGAAAATACTAACTCCACATTTACACCTCATTTACATAATCAACACTCGTGTCACTGACTCATACTACGCAATCTATTCTTCTTGCTGTAATGTCAATGCACTCCAGCCGGAGTGATAGCGACCCCTGAGCTCTAGAAAGTCACTCGGGGTATCTGCTGTCAAGAACTAGTTCAAATTTCCTAGCGCATCCTTTTCATTTTAATTCGGGAAGATCCGATTTTATATTCAAGTGAGGGCTCTGGCCATTCCGATACGAGGGCTAACGCAGTTTGCTCTGTTATTTTTTCCTTTTTTTCCTTTCTTTTATATAGGTGGCTTTGTCGATTGTTGGGATATCCTCTACCCCAGAGCTCACGAGCAGCATCTGTTTGTTTCGTTAGATGCGCTAGAACGTAAATCGTGCGGCGTAGCGTTCTCTGCTGCTCCCTGCCAGAGAAGTGATTCTGCCTCCAGGCTTATGAAGCTGCCTTGCCTGACAATTTTGTAGCTGGGGCTGGCTGTGGCAAGGTGTCAGGTGCCAATGCGGGTTTCACCCAGGTTCCCGTGTGGAAAAGTAGGCCTGGAGCATTGTCATGCATCAGGCCCCAGATCTATGTGGCATGTCTGGTGAGTGAGCAGATGCATGCGAGTGCAGAGTGTTGTGTGGGTGGTTGGAGAACTCTGAGTGTGAGGGAGTGGGGTGCTGTTGATGCCCGTGCTGTGAGTGTTGGGTGTGTGTAAGAGCATAAAAACTTGTAGGAAGTGTAGAAGACTGCTCCCTTGGTGTTGTGTGGTGCAGCAAGGCAGAAGTATGTGGAGTGGCAGCCAGGATTGAGGGTGTGGAGGGTCGCAGCGTGGTAGCGGTGGGTGGTTCCTGGCACTGGGCTAAGTTCAGGCACACGTGCTTGTCTTTGGTGCATAAGTGGTGTGCCTGCTGCATCTGTCTATTGCATGTCTGCTTCGCAGCTACCAATTAAGTAGCTACTATAAGGGAGGAGTGATGTGACTTGTGTGGATGGATGATGGGAAAACAGTTATGTCACTTCCTGTGCAGATGGCTGATGGAAATAGGTTCTCTTGCTTAGCTTTTGCTTTGCACAGCAAAGGTGTTACGATTTTTGCATTTCTTGTGAAAATAATGGTTTACCTATCTAACAAGATCTCTAAATCCTTATCTTTCCATCAAATCAGATGGATTTGTACGTAACTGCAACCTTCATTACTATCATCATCATAATTTCATGATGTCTCAACTGGTCTTAAAATAACCCACAACATTAATGAGTTTATTACTATAATCCACAAGTTTGACATCTGGAGCATTTAAATGTACATTTGGGAATTTGGCTAATTTGTTATTTCCTATTAACATATGTCCAACCCCTGATTTTGCCAGGATCACAATTTCTTGGACCCCAATTATTTAAATGGTGCATCTTTTTTTATTACTTCTCCGTCATATATTTCCAATATAAATCATTCAGGTTAATCTTTCCTCATGTCGTGTCACATCAATCACTTGCCCTTCTTACTACTCACAGTTATCTTTGTTCCTTTGATTCCTATTTTTACAAACCGGTATAAGGACATTTACAGAAGCTACACATTTGCCATATTACTGGTCAAGATTTTCATTAATTAGTTGCACAATTAAAACAAATGCTAACTTTAATACTCGAACCCTCACATACACTATGCACAGCCTGCTGCCTTTATTGATTCTATGTACCCGGTTTATAATGAACTTGTGGTTTGACCCCCTGGACGTTTGCAAATTCTTTATCTGTTAATTATTTCATGCCTTTCATCATTTTCTCAACCTGATGCGCTATGGTAAAAGCTTGGTCTAATGTTAAAGCTATCAATAGTTATTTTTCTTGAAACTTTGTGCTGTTTGTTCTAGGTACAATCTGATCACAAATTATTTGGTCTTGAAACCAATCATTACATTTGGCAGATAGTACCCTCCATTAATTTACGTACAAATCTACTGAATCATTGGGCAACTGTCTAAGCACATATATCTCATCAATTGCATTCAATCTGTCTCCAGAGTTCAACTATAACTGTTTCAGAGCAGTGTATAATGCATCCGAGTCTTCTTCGTCGTCTTACGGTGGCAAATGTTTTAATTTTCTTCTTCCTTTTGCTCCAAAACAATATTTTATAATCATTTTGTCAGTATATGCTTCTCCTCTTATAGCCTCCAAAGAAGCTGCAAAGCCTTGGATCATCTGCAACCAATATAAGCATGGTTCTCTTGGTTATTGTAGAAATGGTAGTTTAGCTCCTTCAATGCTCTGATGCTGCCCTTGATTGATGAAGTAGAACAAGCAAACTTCAGCTCACAGTATAGAAGAGACACTTCCATGGTGTTTGTACAGTGCTTTAACATCACACCGTTGTTATCAAAGTGTTCTTGCACTGAATTATGCACACAGGTTATTTTTTATCTTTGGTCTTGTACCAAACTGAATGTGCACATTGCCATGAGGTCATTGAACACAAGTATGTTATTGGTTTATTTATTGTATTAAACCGTGGTTAAAGGCGTGCATGTCACTGAACACTTGGTTTAATTGCTAGTGTAGCACTTTATATATTAAGTTTGCCCTTTTTAAATAGGGTCGAAAGTGTGCGTGTCGCCACACAGTGGATTCATTGCTGGCATGACTATGTTATCAGCCCATTTAAATATGGACGCTAAGCATTGCATTTTAGGAGCGTGATTCTTTGTGTTGCAATTCTGTTTTAAAATGACCCCCCGTGTATCTGACATTGTGCTGTATGTTGAAAGGCTCACACCTTCTCAAACATTTGATCCCAGTAACTCGGTAACACTCTAATGCTAAAGCCACTAACTCCTTGACCTCCTTTTTAGTTAGTAAATTAACAGTACACTGGTAGCAATTTGCTACAGCCCAATATCTACTAATGAAGAAGATTTGGAATCTAGATTCCCAGATCTTCAGTCCTCCTTGATACTGACCAAGTTACAACTGCTTCACCAGGGAACATGGATATCGCAGGCTCCCCTCTCAACCCGACCGTCACCAGTGTCGTAATCAATCTCACACACACCAGGTAAGAAATAGGTTCTTTATTGCAGCAAAAGGAACATACTGCTTCAGCGTCAGCAAGAGGTGATCCACATCACACTATGTTTTTTTGTGTATTCTGAGGAGGCGATTGTTCCTTTAGCAGAACAAAATTTGGGCAAAGGTTCTTGGTATAACGGAAAATCCAGGCATTATGGACTTCCTTTTAGAGGGCTTAATAATGCCTGAAAGTAATAGTTAAAAAGGCATACGTCATGGAGCCTGACCAATTTCTGGTGTACCTCTTTTCGCACCTTTTGAGTGTTGATCCGTGTATTTTAAATTTGAACGGCGAGCTACAAGTCCATGCACCCGTATGTTCCTGCATGGAATGAAATGTACAGCTTTGTAAATTTCGATTTGTGCAGGAACATGCTTTAACGTTCCCATTGTGGAGCTCATTTCAAAGGGACTGCGGTGGGAACATCAAAGAACTGCTCGCCAGCGACTTAAAAAGTTGCAAACTGGCAGACGGTCTGTTTTGGCTTTGGTGGTGTTGGAGTGAGGCAGCAGCGTGGCGGCCCCACTTCCAAAGTCAAAATCTGTGTTATTTCTTTATTTGATAAGTTTATTCCCACTGCAAGCTACTTCTCTTAAAACTCAGCAAAAGGGACCATTTACATATATATATATATGTGTTAGACCTGACACCTTTTGGCGTGGTTCTTCCCCCATCTTTTTGCCTCTGACCCATGTGTTTTGATGCTGTGCTGGATTTCGTTTTTGCTGATTTAGATGCTTTGGACACTCTGCCACTGCTGATCAGTGTCAGAGTGTAAGTGCTCCCTCTGTAAATTGTCATATTAATTGAATATACCTGATTGGCATATTTGTATCACCATGGAGTCCCTAGTAAAGTGCACTGTGTGTGCCAGGGCTGGTGATGACAGATGCTACTAGTGGGCCTGCAGCGCAGATTGCACCACCCACATGAGTAGCTTTAAAATGGTGACTCAGGCTTGCCAACGCAGGGCCTGTGTGCAGTCAGAGACTGCCTGTCCCCCTGGCCAGTGTCCCCACTGGCTGGGCCTAACCCTTCCCTGTCTGTGCACATCAGTCACCCCTATGGAAGGCTCAAGGTACCCCCCTGGGCAGGGTGCAGTGTATGGATAAGGTAGAGCATGTACTGGTGCAGGTCACATGCTCTGGTAGTGGGCTGCAGCCATTTTTATGTGCTCACTGCTGTAAGGCTATCTTGCTCCATAGAGTAACATGGAGGAGGCTGGGCCCATGTGATACCAGCCTATCTTCCCATAGGAACAAGATGGGACATAAGTGAAAGATATCCCTGAACTCAGAATTTAATGACATCTTTTAGTGAAGGGTGTTTTTAAATCCTGTAATGGAGAATAGCACTTTTAGAAAGTGGCTGTTCTCTTGTCTAAACCTTTCTGTGTGCCTGGGTTTGTGGAATGCCTGGGTGTGACAGGGGGGCTGCAGAGCCCCCGGAGGAGAGGGTCGGAGCCAGCCCGGGGATGAAAGGGCACATCTGCTGCCCGGGAGGTGGGAGGAAGAAAGGCCTGATAAGTGCTGGGCTGTGCCTGCCTGCCTCCCCCATGCTAGCTCCCTCCTGCCGGCCAACTGACACCTCTGGCCCTGAAGCTGACAGAAGAAGAAAACCAGAGACACCTCAGTGCTCCGCAACCCCCAGAACTGGTTTAGACTGGACTCAGGGTTCCTTGCACAAAGACTTCAAAGGACTTCAAAGACATTGAGGGGTATAAGGAAAGGACCCCTGACTACAGAAGTTTAGATTCTGAAATTCTACAACCAAGAAGGAACCTCGGCTGGAAGGAGGACGGCTGAAGAACAAAAGGAAGATTGCCTTGCTGTGTGCTCTAAGGGCTGACCTGTTCTGCTGTCTACCTGGACGCTGAGGAGGAGAAAGGGACTTTGCTGTGTGCTGTGACCCTGCCTGCTTGAAACTGCCAAGACTCTGCTGTGTGCTGCGTCTACAACTGAATCTCCAAGGGCCTGAGAAGAGCTGGCCTCCTGTTGGGAACCCAGGGCTAAAGGTTCCTAAAGCTTTGCCAGAAAACAGCTGAAAAATCGTGCTGTTGTGACCCGAGGCGTGTGGTACTTGACTGCGGAGCGTGAGGAAGGGATCGGTGTGCTCATCGGCACATTACCAGAGAGGGTCGGAGGCCTGTGGCACCTCCCCTCGTGGAATCCGCTCCAACGTGGTGGGGAGGTCGAGAGGGGGGTCTATGTGGTGGGGAGGTCGAGAGGGGGGTCTATCAGTGACCAGCGCCCTTGAAAACCCTTTGCCGCCAAGTCACCCTCGTGGTCCGGGGCCAGGATCACCCCTAGAAGCTGCCGTTCGTGACCAGGAGCTGCGGGGCCGACGACCGAAGCCGCCGCGCTCCCATTGGTCGAAGGAGCTGAGCCCCCTCACCAACGCCGCGACGGGATTGGCCCGTGCGGCGCGGCGTCACCAGCGTCCGTGTGCCGTGATTGGCTGGGAAGCGGAAGCGTCACGACAAGCCGTCCCGGGAGCCGCACTGCCAGTGGCTGACTCCCGGGTGTAAGGGGGGCTCGTCTGAAGGGCCGCAACGGGATTGGCTGCCTCGACTGAAGCTGCCGAGGAGCCGAGAGATCACCGGGATCACCGCCGGGACCGGGGAAGACGGACCAGACCTCGCCGAGGGATCTTGCCGAGTGCTCCAGCCCCCGGCCTGCCGTCTCTGCTCCCCGCTGCTCTCTGACGGACCAAGAGCGGGCGGAGAGCGTCCTGAGACCGGCCGGGCTGGAGCGCTAGTGAGCGTTCACCCGCGAGGTGCGCCTGGGGGCCCAAAACAACACCGAGCACAGGGAAAGGAGTCCCCCTTCCCCCAGCATCCGGGTGAGACGCACAGGAAGCGCTTAGAGTCCCTGACACCAGGGGCTCGTTGTGGTGGCTGATTTTTTAACGCTGGCATTGTTTACCCTGCTCGTTTGGAGAGCGCTGTGATTATGAATCAGTGGCCATATTTTTAACTACTGGTTAAAGAGACTAGAGACTATTTGCTTTTTATAAGAACTTCCTAATAAGCGCAGCCATTAAGAATTAAGTGCAACATTTTTCTAATGAAGTGTTTATCGTGCAACTGCTTGATTTACCTTGCTGAAACTAGATAAAGTTATATTTTATATATACTTACCTGTGTGGTCTCAGTTTGTGGTGGATTGGGGATTATTGTTGTGTTAAGTGCAAATGTTATCCACATTGCCTCTGTTTAGCCTAGACTGCTCGCGCCATGCTACCTAGAGGGTGAGCAGGGGTTATCTTAGAGGGTCATTCCTTCACCCTGACTAGAAGCAAGGGTCCCTACTTGGTCTAAGGTACTTACCTCTGCCAACTGGAGACTCCCGGTTCTAACAATATGCAAGAAAAATAGCATAAACAGTGGATGCCTTCATTGCATAACAAAAACGACTATACTCTCATGGCCAATTAGTCACCAGCTCTTAACACGGTTAGAGGATAAATCAGTATCAAAATTGCAAGGACTTTTAAAAAACATAACAAATGTCATGGTAGGCCACATTATGTAATTCTAAGAACGACTTGAACAGTGGTGCTCCCCTTAGCCCTCCAGGCCTTATAGCACACTGGTTTCTTTAGGAATCATCTGATTACCTCAACGTGGTCATAAGTTATGATGGAGCTCTTGAGCACCTTCACAATAGGCAAAGAGACATTTAACACAGAGTTACCAATACAAAGAATCAGATGTTTTATAGTACTTTGGACGACAAAATGTAAAATACCTTCAAACTAGCATGGCCTCCCATTTCTTAGATTATACATTAATCTCTAAACCGCTGGCCTAATCATGATTAATCAAGTGCTTTAGATATTCCAAAGCAGCAGCAGTATTATATTTTACAAAATGAGGTGAAGCCTGCCCTTCATGCAATAATTAACCCCATTGCTGCTGCCGACGTTCAACGGACGTCGCGTGCACTACCTCGGTAGTGCTGCGCATGTCCGTTGAACGTCGCGGCCCCGCCCGCGCAATAGAACGTTCCGCACTAGTGTGGAACATTCAGCTCAGGCAAGGGGTTAAAGACACAACTTTCCCAGCTTACTTGACTTCTGTTAGCAGCCCAAATTAACTGAGAGATGGTGCTGCTCAAAATCTCAAAATATCTTTTGGCCAGACAGCAAGGTGTGGCTTAGAAATGGCACAGAGGTAAAATTCTCATTTGAACAAGAATGGCCCTCCCTACCAGTGAGGCCGATGACTATTTGATTACTATATGAGACTGAGCAATGGGACATAGTTTAAACCAGGGGTCTGCAGCCCTTTCTGGAATAAGAGCTACTTCTGTTCAACAGAAATCCTTCTGAGCTATTAGTATTATTAGAGATGCAGTAGTAAGCACACTAGACAAGACTAGTGGCCATCATACTAGCAGTGATCACCTCTGTGCGTCAGGCTTGGTTGCCAGCAGTAATGTATGTGTTGTCAATGTGGCATGCCTCTAAATGGGTAATATGCAAGACCCATGGATGCAATGCCCCTAATATTAGTAATAGTCTCCACAATACTGTTTGATTGTAATTACTCAAATATCAACCGTAAACATATTTTGGAAATTCAAACGTTTCTCTAGACATCAGCTCTTTAATTCTGAAAATAGACATTTAATTCAAAATACCTGCATTTTAATTTTGGTATATGTATATTAATTCCACCAAGCAAAAGTTACTAATTTAGTTTACTGGGCTGCACACAGGAGAGCTACTTTTGGTTGCTGGAGAGCTACGAGTACTCGATTGAGAAGCCTGGTTTAAATCATAAAGCTTAACCATGTCCATATTTACTCAAGTATTATATAGGTTCATTCATAACAGAAACACTGAGCTCTGGAGGAAATGATCTCAGCTCAGCCCCAAAAAGAAGTGCTTCCGTTTGAGTGCACAATTTGATGCTCCGGTCATAAAGACAACAATATATATTTTCTGTATACAAGTTTACTCCTGAAATCTGTTCACTGGGATTGTAAAAAGAAAAGTAATGGGGAAGCAGGCACCCTTGCCTATTGCCATAAAAGACTAGAATTGTTTCCACAATAACTTCAATGATGACAGGCTGTGCCCAGATCCCAAGAGTATAGCTGAGTGATCGATCTGGCGAACTTAACAGACATTCCCCGTTCTAATAATGGTTGTCCAAGACTCCAGATCAAACCCTTTCCCTGTGACTAGAAAGGCAACGAGTCCCTCTTTCCTAAGATCAGCTAAATAGGACATAGCCTTCACCAAAGAATGTGCCACAAGTTGTTGCCAAGGTAAGAAGCCACTCTGGTCCTTTTCCACAACACTGTCAACTTCAGATGCTAGGTTTTTGGGAATAACTTATCTATTCAATAATCTGCATGTATGAGCATTCTGAAACACTTTATAAATTTTGCTTCCAAAGCCATCCGGCCCGGAGTTTGTTCAGGTGGCAAATCATTAACCCTTCCCATGCTCGTGACGCAACCGTTCCGTCACGCGGCGCGAATTCTGCGCCTGCGCTGACGTTCTAAAGAGCGGGCGGGGCCGTGACAGAACCGTTCTATCACAAGCACAGCTCACCCGAGGGCCGTGACGGAGCGGTTCCGTCACGAGTACGGGAGCGCCGCGCGGCCGCGCCTCCCCCTTAGCGCTGCAGCGAAATAGCCGCCGCAGCGAAGGGGTTAAAAATGGTCCTTTCATCATCTTCTATGTCTCTAGGTGAGTCAAGAAAAACAGCCTGCTCATCGCTATTAGAAGATCTTGAGACCTTGAAAAAATGACTTTACCCGTTCTGAAGAGAGATTTAGCTTCTCAATATACAGTTCTGTGCAAACCTTAATAAATGGACTAATTCTGACTGTAATGATCTATATGCACCGAACTGCTTTATTCATTTTATTATTCTTAAATTAATAGGCTAAAAAAGCCTTACAAGCTTTACTTCTTTATTCATACAGCCATGGCCTATTCTTGGAGCTGTGCATAATTTATTCTTTAGCGAGCCATGTTCTCAGTTCTGATCAAGCAGCCCCCTCTCTGAAGTTTTGTTTGCCAAAAGCACTGTGCAAAATACAATACCACCAAGTACAAACCAAAAATAATCAAATACTATCAACAGTGTTCTCAATACAATGCTGGATTTGGTCTAGAAGTTCTCTAACTCTAAAAAGGGCTAGTAAACTCCATCAAGAGATCATTCTCCAAAACTTAGGCTTTCTAAAAACATTTTATCTAGTTGTGCTAAAGCAAGGGTTTCTGCTAGTTATGGGTCACAGTAAGGCTAAACACGAAGTACACATCCTATTATAGCCTATTAACAGCAATAAGAAATATATTCTAAAGTAAACAATGATTTATTATGTGGCAGCTCACATGAATTCCAGCTGGGCCCATATATGCTGATCTGATATCTCTACTAAAATGAATAAATTTAATTCGGTCAGTTCCTCTACATAAAATTGTCCTTAAGAATGCTTTAGAACCAAAGAAGGATCACAACAGAGGAGGAGACCGGAACACCTCGCAGAGGGAGTGTGATACTAGACTTAAAGTTCTAGAACTATACCACGGTAGAGGAGGAAGAGGAGGAGGGAAGTCACGCATGCCAGGGCTTTTCTGGTGATACTTTATGTATCGTCCGTGCTGCCTGGGTGGGAATCTTCTGGTGCTAATGACTTTGCCGATGCCATTCCTGCCTCATACTTTCCTGTGCCAGAACCAGCAACCCCCACTGTCACCACTCAGCCCCCATACCTACAGTACAACCGGAGCTCTTCAGCCGTTACACTGAGAGTGGCACCTGCAGCTATGAAGGCTGATGTCAATTTGGTTATGGTTTCTATGTTTCCAAAGTAGACGATCGAACAGTGCTACTCCTACTACGTAGGCTTTTGCCCTATGTCCTTCCCTGTCTCTTCATCCACAGCCTTGATTGTCAACCACCGTGAGCCTCCGCACCCTGGCACCAGATGTGTCCAGAGTTCCAGTCCCAAGGCGGCTGTCCTCATGGAGCTCGTTGCCACTTCACACATGCCACTGAAGAGGATGCTTTGCCATGCAAAACCCTATGCTGTACCTTTGAGGCCTAGGTGTCTACCCCATGGCACTCGCTGCC
Organism: Lissotriton helveticus; assembly: GCF_964261635.1. Lineage (NCBI taxonomy): Eukaryota > Metazoa > Chordata > Amphibia > Caudata > Salamandridae > Lissotriton > Lissotriton helveticus. The sequence continues at coordinate 559,786,911 of NC_136057.1, read as the reverse complement.
ACACCTAACACAAGGCAAGTGATAACCACCCGGAGTAGCCATATCCACTACTGTTGCCCGCACCACCACTGATAAGTTGCCAAGCAGGCTCATCACTATCCACTGACGGTTCCGTGTCCCCTGCTTCAGATGAGGTTTCCAGCTCATTGGGTACCCAAGAGCTAAGCTATGGTGGGACTTAATCTGTGTTGAATGATTCCCCTGCCAACAACACTTTTTCCTTCTACAGCCTCCTGCTGCCTCTAGCCTCAGGCTGCAGAGCTCTTGAGAGCCTGGTTCTTCAGTTTGGAGTGCACTTCCCTTTGGATTGCACTGGGGTGACAGGTCTGTGAAACTCTAGCATGCTTGTCATGCCTCCACTAATACTTGCAGGGGGTTTGGAGTAGAATAGCCAACCTCCCCATGCACCGTTTACGTTAACTGTCATATCAATTTTAGATTTTAAGGTATTTAATTGCTAAAAAGCACCGAGTTCTTTGAAATGATTGTACAGTGTATTTATGGAGATGGATGTGCTAAGCAAAATAAGTTGATACATATTTGGTGTTCTACATGATTGTGTTGACCACTGACGGTTTAAAAATGAAAGGAAAGTAAATAAGGATTGTATCATAGTTAGACATGTGCCATTATTTGTATTAATTTCAACATGAAACATACTCTGAATGATACTCTGGCCGCTTGTGTGCAATAAGCTATTATTACAAAAATGAAACACTTACAGACACAATAGAATATCCCATGATAGTGCACGTAAGGTGTATTAAAAGCAATGTGAAGTTAAAATAATATTTTGTATAATGAATAAAAAAGATCATGGTATTAATGCCTCCCCTTAGTCCTGTTTGTATACTCTATTAGAGCACACATGTGTACAAATGGCATGCTAAGCATCAGACACTATACAGTAAGAATCTCTAGTTAGTGACTTGTTACGCAGTAGCTTCACACGCCAAGTATGGACTTGATTTGCTAGTTTCAAACTTTTATAGATATGTTTATTGCATTACTATTGCAGCCATAAAAAAAGCTGACCCATCCTGCAAAACATGTGTCGGCTGGTTTTGTCCCATTTTAATTTAAGTTTGTTTTACATTATAGTCCTTCCAATTAGTGGTAGAAATGGGTGTGAAAGCAAAAATGGATCCCGGACACCTATACATTTCTGAAAAGTAGACAATTCTGAATTCAGCAGGGATCCTTGGTGTAGCTCCTAGAAGGTTATGCTATAGAACATGAGTTGAAATAAAAAAATATTTAAATTGAGTTGAAAAAAACAGCCATTTGTTCTGTTTTCACCTATAACTTCTTCTAGGTTTGGCAGAGTTTTGACAGCAATATACCGCTATATCAGCTGGCCCCTTCTGGTTGCGAGGATATATAGGACTTGTAGGTTCACCAAGAACCCGAGGTACCAAGAGCCAATAACTGAACTCCGCCTTGCAATGGTTTTTCATTGTGTACCGGGTATATAGCCATGCATTTAGTAAAATATTGAGTGAAAAATTGATGTCAAGGAAACCTATATTTTTCCAAAATAGGAACAAAATATAGATTTTAGAAGCAGTGGTTATTTGCACATCTCCAAAATTGCGAGGACCCATACTAGCATGTGAATTTGAGGACATTTTGCAAAATAACTTTTTTTACTTTTTTAACACGTCCTACATTTGGAAGGCAGAAATGCAAAGAAAGTCAATTGGTAATAAAACTTGTTCTACTATTCTGTGTTCCCCGAAGTCTCCCCGTTTGAGGTTTACTAGATTTTCTGGAAAACAGAACTTGGTGAGAGTCAAACAAGTAACCCCATCCTGGATTCCCCTTGGTGTCTAGTTTTCAAAAATGTACAGGTTTGCTAGGTTTCCCTAGGTGACGCTGCGCTAGGGCCCAAAAATTCACAGCACACAAGCTCCCGGCCGTCCGACCCATGGAACAGATTAATAATGCCATGCCGAGAGCTGTGCTGTTAAGCCAGACCTAAAACATGAGACCCATCCATGTGAAATCCTGGAGACACTAAAGTAGCAACTGCAACGACTGGATTGTGTAAAGCCCACAATAGGTTTTAGAGGATGTTCAAATTACTACTATATACTTAGTTTTGAGAGGATTTCATTTCCAAGCGTGATGAATAATGAAAGGCGTTTCATTTCAGGCTGAAATGCAGGGGAAATGTAGACGTCACATCTCCCTAAAAGTAGTTCATCTTACACCAAGTTACTGTTAGACCCACTATATTATTTCAATCGCTGAAAAATTATTACAAATTGGTGCCAAAAGTTGGACAACTTTAAACCCTATCATTTGGTCAGAACTTTATGCCCATGGCACCTACAAATAGGACAAGTCAGATCCCAGATGCGGATTCAGAAGACGCATCTCATTTTTTCCCCATAATCGTGCGTATGCCATGGAGTACAGAATCAGAATCATGCATGAAACCATAAAGTTAGATAAATGCATAAAACTGTGTACTTCCGGATCTTAAAGTGCAAGATGCATGCATAAAGCTGTGTAATGCCACGTCATATGGGAGACCCCCCCACCCCCACCCCCAGGAGAATGATTTGGCCATAAAATGCAAGATCACGTATAGATCATGGAGTGCAAGTGCAGAATCATGCAGGAAACCATAAGGTGCACGATGCATACGTAAAACCGTGTACTTCAGGTCCAAAAGTGCAGAATGCATGCATAAATCCGTTCAATGCGAAATCATGTGGGAGACCAACCCCCCAGGAGAATGTTTTGCCAACAAATTACCATCACAAGGTATTAATTGTCCATTCAACATGAGTGGCTGTATGTCAATAAGTTTACAAGATTCAGATCATGACCTTAACAAGGCTTCGCATCCAGTTCCTCTGGTTGTTTCTGCCCTCAGCTCATAGGAGGTTCGTAGGAGCCTTCCCACTTCGGCATAGAACTTGCCAATCCGTGCAAGTTCCAGGGGCACGGCAGTTGTACAGATGTATGTTAGCGCCTCTTTGCAAGTTCTCGTGCCATTTTGAAAAAACATCGTTCTGAGGTACAGGCGCTCAGGTGTAACAAGTTAGGACAGCAGCAGACAATATGCGCAGCTGATTCTGTGTGATATAGGCACGAGCTGCATTCCTTTTTTCCTAACGAGATATTTTCCCAATTGCCCCTATAGTCCCATTCTTGTAGGGCTTGCCTTCCCAGTGCTGCATTCAGGTAATGTTGGCGCATAGTGACGCCATGTGAATAGACAAATCCCTCTGCAATGGGGTGTTTCTAATCTGTTTAATGTCCTGCTCCCTTGAAGTGAGTTTGCCTTGTACATTTAGCAGTCTTTTTAAGCTGTCCATTGTTGGTGATGAATCAGTTACGATTTCTAAAGTCAGACTAAGTGTTTCACTGGCGCTAATCAGTTAGCTTGCCCAGCTACAATTAGTATCCTGAAATATCATTTGTAGTGCTTCCCTCATTGATCCTGGTTCCGCATTGGTCACACTGTGGTATTTGACCATGTCTTTTTTGCATTCTTTGTTCATCATTGCAAAATGAAATTCAAACTGGATCAATATGCGCAGAGTTGTTTTCGGGTGACTAAATCCTTTTCTAAATGCAGCTATGTGACGATGCTCCAATTTTTCATTCAGCAATCCAGGGAAAGCAAGATGACCATAGCTTATGTTGGTATTAATTTTGCCCTAAGGACACGTTGGATTCGCTCTGCGGAGTGACTTAAGCTTGTGATGTAGTTTGCATAATGCATATGTGACCTTAGCCGCCTTGACTGCAAGTGCCTTGGCCTGCAGGGTCAGTCTTCCTGTGTCTGAGAATTGTATGCCCAGGTTGTTCTATATGTTGGCTGTAGTTATCCTAAGAGGGCCAAGTTGCCATTCCACTAGTTGCTTTTTCGGTTTATGGATAAATACCAGGACCTATGTTTTTGTGGAGTTTGCCTGCAGAAAATTCTTTGTTTTATACAGATGTAATGTTTCCAGGGCCATCTTCATGCCTATTCTGGTTGGGTCCAGTAATACCAAATCATCTGCATACTGAATGATGAGGAGTCTAAGGAGGCCTAATTTTGGCGGGAAGATGGTTGCTTTCAATAGTGCCTCGCCTAGATCCTCGGAGTGTAAGTCAAACAGAGTGGGAGCGATCAAGCAACCCTGTTTTAGACCCTTGTGTGTAGATCTTGGGAGGTGCATGTGTCAGCGTAAGCTTCATTTGGACCCATGTGCCAGTATACAGTGCAATGACGGCCACAAGGAGTTTTCTCGGGATACGCCACTTTGTGTGTATTGCCCAGTGTGTGTTGTGGCCAATGCCATCAAAAGCAGCGCTGTAATCAGCAAAGCAAGCGGAAAGTGGGGGTATTGTTCTTATAAGGTTTATCTCTGACGTTAAAAATCAATCCCAATAAATTAAAATGCCTACTTGTTTTTTTTACCTCATCTCTAGCAACTCCTCTGATACTCTCCAGTATCTCTAACCATCAGTAGCATAATCATGTCCAAACGATTAGTGAGCAACACACAACTTTACATTGTAATAACAGTTAATAAGTAACAAAAAATTATTACTTGCAATTTAAATGTTAACTTACTGTTCATTCACAACGAAAATACAATTGTCTTGTGATGGTTGTCCTGTGACTGGATGTTTGCAGGTCACTTTCCGTTCATTATGACTGTAAAGGGAAAGAAAATATTATTAAAATAAATATTCAAATGAACAGGCAGTTCACTAATTTTGCATTGCTTCTGTGCAACATGTTTTGAGCGAAAAATGAGGCCTCTCGAAGGGAACACAAGTCACAGAGGAGCTCAATAACCCTATCGTAAAACCAAGACCCCAATAAATGTTATGAAAGCGAATGAAATGCACATGAGCTTGCGTAAATAATATAGCTCTAACTTAAGCAAACAGCATACATGTATACTTTAATTTTATAATCACTATCAAGTTTTTGAACATTACAAACAATGTAAAAGTGTTACAACTAGTGATTTTCAAACTTCCCTAAGCAAGACCGGGCTCGCCTGAGTCCAGTGAACAGACCCTATACCTTGTAAGGGAGGTGCAATGGAGCATGCTATTTTACAAACAATCGGGTGGGCAAGAAATCAGCATTAAATGTCTCCCAGGAGGTGTCCCTTCTCTTTACTTGCCACCAAAAGTTGTACTGTAGTTTTACAATGAAATGTTTAGTTGTCATGGGACAAAGCAATGCAAAGTCAAATCTGCAGAGCTTCTGTGTTTTTTTCAGAAATGATCCTAAAATCTGACTGGCTGGCAATAACTGATTTTAGCGCTATGTAACATTTACCAAAGACCTCATTGTGGAAGCTTATTTCCTGGTGACATAAGGAGGCATGAGAGGACAATGCCCACAGTCATGGTGAGTTTTAGCAAGCCAGAGAAATTAGGGAAATGTCGCCCTAAAAAAAAAGTGCAGAATTTAGGCAGGGGTTTAACCAATGGTTCTTAGACAAAAATTATAAAAAGCAAATAATAATGTAGGGTAGAATGACATTAGTGTAGATCTACCCTATGCCCTTAAGCTGAACTCTGCCCCAATACCAATATATTACTGTGCCAGGGAACGGTCGAGGGCTCTGCCCTGTACCCAATATCCATTCAAACTGGCACATTTTGATACTGCATACAGCTGCAGAAAAGCATCTCTTTGCGATGCTTACAATTCGGATCATGGATGATGAGTCTCCAAGAAACGTTTGAACAAAATATTTACCCGACTTTACACTTGTTGATTTATCTACAGATGGTTCAGCGGGAAAGAAGTCAGAGTGCTCCCAAAAGATGCATTTGCAATTGGAATTTCGATAGTAATATCGATTCAAATGCATGGGTTTTAGGGACCAACCCTGTGCCACTCCTCAGCTGCGCCGGGAGACTGCCCCGCATCCGGGCTCTGGAGGCGGGAGGATGAACCAGTCCTGCGTAGCCCACTCCGCATACCCACCCCTGTGATATTTGAGACATCACACGTGCACATAGGGAAGGTATGTGACGTAGCAACTAGCCTTTACTGTGCCTCTGTGCTTACAGTTATCATCTACGATAACCCACAGAAAATTCTAACTTTGGCGCATTCGACGAACCTGTCTTTAAAGAAAAAAATCCATAACATTCACGGGGAGTGGGGCTGGGAAGTTTCACTAAATTGTTAAACGATTATGAAAGTTAAAAGATGGTTGTGAACACGTTTTCTCTCCATATTCAATGCCCACAAGTAACATTTAGATAGGGCTACCGAAATAGTGTTGTACTGAACAACACTGAACTGGCCATTCACATAAAGGTGACTGAGCTGGGAGCTTCTTTTCCGATGTACATCCGTGGACTAGCCGTTGTCTCGACAATTATGTTTGCGGACGATAACCGCAATCAATATTTAAATGTCACTGCTATTAAAATATTTTATTACCCATTAATAAAAAAAACAGACTGTCATTATCCACATACGTTTGTATATACATATATATATATATATATATATATATTCACAGAAAAAACCATAGGTTATAGACCATATATAGTTAGGAATTAGCATTTACAAAACCTTGAAAATTCACTGAAAAAACCATAGGTTATAGACCATATATAGTTAGGAATTAGCATTTAGAAAACCTTATTTTACTCACACAAAACCATTGAAATTCCATATATAGTTAGTTGCACTAACTATATATCGCGCACCCGCAATCCACTGCTGATGATGTCACATATTACATCATTCATGACATGGTCAGTGACATCACTGATGACATCACTGATGACATCTCAAATGACATCACTGATGACATCACTGATGACATCTCAAATGACATCACTGATGACATCATGACACACCAATACCAGTTACTACATACGCACTCACTGATTCCTACGTCTACACACACATTCACTCATTCACCCATACAATCACTCATACATACAGTCACTCATTATTACAACACTATCATATGCACTCATACACCTATGCAGACAGTCACACACTGCCACTCATCCATGGAGTTACTCACACACCAAGTCAGTCCTGTAAAGAATCAATCACACTTCCATTTTCTCATCTATACAGTTAAACACAGAACACCATACTTCAGTGACATCACTGATGACATCACTAATGACATCTGAAATGACATCACTGATGACATCTCAAATGACATCACTGATGACATCATGACACACCAATACCAGTTACTACATACGCACTCACTGATTCGTACGTCTACACACACATTCACTCATTCACCCATACAATTACTCATACATACAGTCAGTTATTATTAGAACACTATCATATGCACTCATACACCTAGTCAGTCCTGTGAAGAATCAATCACACTTCGATTTCCTCATCTATAGTTAAACACAGAACACCATACTTTTCACACATATACTAACACATACTTACTCTCTTATACAATCACTGATACAAGTACACATTGATATGCACAGAGTCACACACCTCCCAGCCAGCCACACACACACTCAGTCTTCCATACATCCAGTCATTCTTCAATATGTAAAACGTATTTAAACTTTACAAAAACACACAGACACTAGATGATGTCATCAGTGATGTCATTTGAGATGTCATCAGTGATGTCATCAGTGATGTCACTGACCATGTCATGAATGATGTAATATGTGACATCATCAGCAGTGGATTGCGGGTGCGCGATATATAGTTAGTGCAACTAACTATATATGGAATTTCAATGGTTTTGTGTGAGTAAAATAAGGTTTTCTAAATGCTAATTCCTAACTATATATGGTCTATAACCTATGGTTTTTTCAGTGAATTTTCAAGGTTTTGTAAATGCTAATTCCTAACTATATATGGTCTATAACCTATGGTTTTTTCTGTGAATTTCATTGGTTTTTTAACAGCTAATATCTGTAGCTGTAAAATGTATTCTTCTTTAAATCCAAAAATATATTTTATGTTTATGAATAATTTTTTTTTAAAATATTTTTTTTTCTTCGTTCCCGCTTCGCGAATCGGGAAGCTTCCCGTTAGCTGACCTTGATGCCGCGAAATAGACCGCGAGCCGGTAAACGTTTCTTTACCGCAAGTGCCGCGTTAGAAAACAACATCGTGACGCCTCCCGTCCGCATGACGTTTCACGTTGTCGCGTGATACGTCATATGACGTGCTACGTTAGCGAACTGGTACGCGAAGCGAGTCGCAAAGCGCAGGTTTCTGGAAGCAAACCGGGAGGCCCTGCAAAGCGCTTAACGTAAACACAGCAAGTCATGTGACTTGGTAATAACACTTTTCATTGGTTCATTTCACTTTTGGTTTCCTAATGATGTAAGACTAGGTCATATAATCTAAAATGAACACTTTTGATTGGTTGAGAACTCTTGTTTTTCCCAAATGATGAAAATCCCTCCTTCTTTCCTCACTCTGACTTTCATCATTGTGAGAGAAAGACCCTTTGTGATCACTGAGCAATGGCTTCTTTAGTAGCTTCAGCTGGTGCTTCCCCACCACCTCCACCACATCCAAGGAAGAGTGGACCACCTGCTCAAGTTATAATTCAACAAGAAGAGGAAGAAGAGGAACAGGACGACGAGCACGAAGAGAGGCAGTTTTTGCCTGAGCAGCCCAGGACGTCTCACCGGAAAGAAAACTTCATTTGGCAATTTTTTTAAATTCCCAAAGGTCAGAAAAAAGTAAATGCAAGATACGTAACTTGCCTTATATGTCAAGATAGACTGTCCAGAGGAACCGAGAAAAAATACAGTTTCGGAAACTACACAATGCATCGCCATATGACTAGGTGGCATCCTAACAACTACAGTGCTGCACAGTTTCGGAACGACCTAGATAATCTCCCTATTATGGCCAGAAGATCTGTTGTACCGGAAGTAACGGGACCAGAGGGCAGGGAGATGGTGCCAAATATACAAATGAAATTTGGTGAAGTAAAACACATCTGCGTATTTTGCGATGGATTCATTTCCTACGGAGAAAGAAGCATCACTCTGATCAACAGAGCTATTGACTATCATATGCAAGTTTGTACGAAACGCCCAAAATAATAAATACTTCTTTTTTGTTTTGTTGCTCCTGTTGAGCCCTTTACAATGAATCGTTTTCATTGCCCCCTCCAAGAAAAACCCAAAAAAATATAAAACTGTTCAGAAAAATTCAAAAAAAGTAAAAAAATGTTCCGAAAAATAATAAAAAAAATATAAAACAACAAAAACAATAAAAAAAAAAGTTCTTTTCAGAACTACCTCCCCGTTATTAAAAAATTGGTACAATATTTGGAACTGTGCCAACCTCTATTTCTCTTAGTTCGCTTCCCAGTTCGCTCGCCGGTACGCGAACCGGAAGCGAACCAAAAACAGTAAGTATAAGGGAAGGAAACAGACACTTATGTTAAAAGAAAGACAGCTATAGGGGAGTAAACTAGAGATACTATTACCCGTAATCCACTGCTGATGATGTCACATATTACATCATTCATGACATGCTCAGTGACATCATCAGCAGAGGATTGCGGGTTTTTTGGCAACGTGCCTTATCCACGGTTTAATAACGCTGCCTTTTGCTTTATATAAGTTTTCAAATTGTATGAAATATATACCAATAGGTCGTTATGAACCTTTAGGTAGTGCTTTTCTTCATGAGGTCTGGTCGCTTCCATACACATACAGATGTTTCAAAGATGATCAAGAAGTTTATCTGAATGGAGAGGAATGCACTGAGACGCCAGATCATTCACTAATGTGTAGGCACATACAGTTACACGGTTCATGCAACAAACACCGACCAAATATGGCTTGCGTGTTGCAAGGCACGCCAGTTCCTGCTATCATCCCCACGTTCAAGTTGTTGGAAAATGGTAGTTATTTGATGCTCAATAATGAAGATTGTTCTGAGTTAATTAAAAGTATTCCTTTTATCGTAACAGTAAGTGAACGGGTTATTTGCTGCAGAAATGTTCTATTTCCTCCCACACATGAACATAGGGAGTTTTCAATCTGGCCACAAATACCAACCTTGGGACAGATTTCAACGGCATGGCAAGAATAAGAGCTCTTTTGTCTCAGAGAGAGGTGGCCTTGAGTTCGGCCCGTGAAACTTTCGTGCTTCACATAGCGAACACCCGTACAGAGGTGCAGACCCTTTTCAATTCAGATTTGCCTTTCAATTTCAGCAAGATGGTTCCGACTATCTTTAACGCATCCTCCACAAAGGCCCTGGCGCACTTTTTTAAAGTTGTTACCAGTGGTCTCGTGACTTCATTTGAGAAAATCTTTGGAGTCATCCCTGCTTCCTTTCATTCTATTTTCTCCACTCTGCTTCGTGGATTGGCATTTTTACTTGCATTACCAGCGGACGCTCTTGTGCTTTTTTACATTTTTAAATATGGATGTCCCTCTTATGCAACCTCCCACCCTGCAGCTGCTGACACTGTTCCGCAATCGCATGCTAGAATATTATGGCACAATGCCGTTGGCGATATTAAGCACGGCATATGGATTATCTTTTCGATTCTCCTACTTCACCTGTGTCCAGCCTGTATTTCACTGCCTGACCTGTGATTTCGATTGGGCCATTGATTTGTGTCTCTGCGGACCGGTTTCTCCTGACGTCGACTTTAATCAGCTGATGACTCCTATCATTACTCACGAGTTGGTTTGTCCTGGCGAAAGGATTATGGCTGTGGCATTGATGCATGGACTACTTGGTCCCTGGAATTTACTGGCGGCAGCACAGTCTTTCTTGGAACAGAGCTTTCTTGAAAACCCACCGAGCTGTCCTCTGATGGTGATAGAGGATCCGGTGCTGGGAGAGCACGTATGTTCTTTTCCGCTTTTAAATTGGATGGCTGAACTGTTTTCGGATGAAGACGGTGACTTCCTATTGGAGGCTGTTGCAGCTTATTTTGCATACACAGTTATGTCATAGACCTTTTTCATGTTTGATATGCTGAGTACTAGCATTTCATTGACAATTCATTGACTTATTTGTCAAGTTTTTATTATTTACCTTGCCTATTGGCTTAAGACTCAATAAAGTACTTGGCTGTTTTATTTTTCTTTAGCATTAAATTTTCCTAGTTTTTAATGCTTTACCTTGCGGACCGTCCACATATAAACTTGCTATCTGCTCTCATGAGATGGCACTTCTATTATCTTATTCAGTTCGTTTCCAGATTATGGGGAGGTGTCATCTAGGTCCTGGATATCTTTACACCGTGTTAAGTTAGCATGGGCTCATTACCGGTTTAAACGCCATTTTTCCTTTTTTGCAACTTCTGCACACGACACTTAGTTGTTGCTTTAGCTTTCCACCTAGTAGTTCATCGTGGTTTACATGAGAATAATATGTTATTGCTCTACTATCTGCTTTGCTTGTTAAACTATATCTGTACAGCGAGTGCTAAAGTTTCAAGAACAACACGATACAGAATTGTTATGAGGTCTGATCTCCACGACTTCATACTCATAACATAAGTGCAACTTCTGCCAATTCTGGGCATGAGGCGGGTTTTATATTGCTTTGCCGAACACACATACACAACAGTTGATGCGGTTCACATGAAGAGAGAGCTGGTGTATGCTGATGTGATTCCTTCAAATCTAAGACACTAAAGTATGGGCACGCCCTAAACCAACACAAAGAGACCTTCTTAGCAAATAATATAATATGTGTATTAGGGAGGGTGAGATATAAGCAGCCGTGGGCCGTGGAGGGAGTTACGGTGAGGCAGGGAGGCGGGGAGGGGGAGAAGCAGGGTGGAGCCCTCTCTACCTTGCCCCTCCCCCTCCCCGCCTCCCTGCCCCACCGTAACTCCCTCCACGGCCCGCGGCTGCTTATAAGTGTTGCTAACTCTTATTCATTTACAGCATGTTAACATACTGTCACCATTTGCTTTTTATGTACTAGTAACTATGCTGGTAATTTTGCTACTGATAATGTGTACTTGTATTCTCCACCCTGCTTCTCCCCCTCCCCGCCTCCCTGCCTCACCGTAACTCCCTCCACGGCCCGCGGCTGCTTATAAGTGTTGCTAACTCTTATTCATTTACAGCATGTTAACATACTATCACCATTCGCTTTTTATGTACTAGTAACTATGCTGGTAATTTTGCTACTGATAATATGTGTACTTGTATTATCTAAGATACTACGCCTGAGAAGACGGCATTAGTAAATAAACATTTCAAATACACATGTGTTCTTCTTAACTCCATGTTCTGGTTTCTAAGAAATATATAACGACCGACTGTTCATGAGTTCCACGTATCCTGAGGTACTATAAGTTCATATTCTGGATTGTCTAAACATTGAGAGTTTGTTATATCCAATGTGACACTGTACCTAGCTTGCTAAGGAGTTTTTGATTACTAACGTGAGTTTTGGGACACCCTAATTCGCCGAGGTTCCAATCCTCTGTCCACAGTTCTGTGTGAGAACAGAAACCCTGCGACAGGGGCACCCCCGACCCTTGCTGGAGCTTCATCACACTTGCGATACAACTCCAGCAATGCGCCACCTTTACGGCACAGATACATCACGCATCTGTGCTGTTTTTGCCCCATGATGCGCCGCATTGTAAATGCAGCACACCATAGGTGACGGAACAGCGGCACAGAATGACTAACACATCCCTGGTGATGCGCCAGTCATCATAAATGTATCCCTATGCTTCTTATCTTGTTAGAGATGAACCGCCATATGTATCATCAACGTTTTTTGCATTTCCTAAATAGCGAACTTTAAGGAATAAATAGCGATTCTTTACCATTCCTAGTTTGCGATTAGCTATTTGCTAATTACAAATTACCCATTCATTTCCTTCATTTCCATAGGGCGGTTGGACTCACTTTTAGCTCGAACGGCTGAATGGATTTCCACGAAACTTGGCAAAATTGTAGGGACTGGTAGCCCGATGTGCCTTTGCTATGTCTCAAGATATATGCTCCAGTGGTTTTTACGAAAATTAACTTTGAAAAATATATATTGGGCTACATTGGCCTATATATATGTTGGAGCCCAAATGTAGCCCAATGAAGCCCAATGTAGCCCAATGTAGCCCAAAGATGGCCGCCAGACACACAAAAAAACAAATGTAGCCCAAATATCAGCCAGATGTAGCCCAACTATAGCCCAGTGACAGAATGACCAATCAGCTTCGCAAACCTCCGTTACGCGAAGCGGAGCGCTGTTACAGATATATATCTTTTTTTGAACGTTAATTTCTCAAAATCCACTGGAGCACATATATTGAGACCTAGCAAAGGCACATCGGGCTACCAGTCCCTAATATTTTGCCAAGTTTCGTGCAAATCCATTCAGCCGTTCGATTATTATTATTATTATTTTTTTTTGCCCCGCGGGGCCCTTTTAAAACCTCCACATCAAACCTAGGGGGTCAGCGAGGATCTACTATGCCCCCTTATAGTTATTTCCCCCTTTGTTTTGACCTCCTCTTGTCTCTCGATCCTACCGAGAGACAAGATGGCGGCCGCTACGGACTTTTTGGAATGTTGACAGACGCCGGAGAACCAATCAGCTTCGCTTCACAAAGCTCCGTTGCGCGAAAAGTACGCGTCCAGGGACGCTGCCAGGTCCGCTGTTACAGATATATATATCTTTTTTTAAACGTTAATTTCTCAAAATCCACTGGAGCACATATATTGAGACCTACAAAAGGCACATCGGGCTACCAGTCCCTACAATTTTGCCAAGTTTCGTGCAAATCCATTCAGCCGTTCGGGCTAAAAGTGAGGCCAACCGCCCTATGGAAAACTCAATGTTAAAAACACGTTTTGGGACCCCCCTTTTTTCTCGGCCCCCCCTTGACGAACCCCCCCCAAATTTTCAAGGGCTGCTCAGAAACAAAATGTGCCATTTTCCTGAAAATTTCAGCCAATTCCGTCCACAAACGCCAAAGTTATTAGACATAGAATTTTCAAAAATCCCATAGAGAAAAAATCCTAACTATATATACCTACTGGCGACCGCCAGTAGGTAATATATATATATACATATACATATACATATATATATACACACACACACAGGTATTGAGGGTACATCTATATATTCAAAGCAGTACTGCGGCGTTCCACTATAATTGAGGTCTTTAGAGTAATGCGCTGGTAGTAGTGTAACTGCAGCGTTCTTTAATTTCAACACACATACAGTACAAGAAATGAAAACGATATCAAATATCATTCACATCACTGAAACACACCATTGCTCTTTTCACCATCGTTTTGCATACAACCTTGTTCTTACAAACATACATTGCGCAGCGGTACAGCGGCCTTAAAAGTAAAGGTTTTTTTATGCATAACCTTTCTTCATTTTATTTCTCAGCAGCCCAGCTAATAAAATATATTGCAATTTTTTTTTTGAAACCCTTAGCTTATAACAGTGAATACAGTTCTAGACGGGACAGAATGCATTAACCTATATTTATATGAAAGAAAGTTATGTCACAACGTTGTTAACGCAACAAATAAGCCAGAAAAACCAATCAACAGCATGCCCCGCTTTCCAACATCATACAAAGACACAAACTCATGTCAAATGCCTACAGTGCATCAGGTAGGGCCATTGCCCCAAGTTCTCTGGTGTAGCTCCATCAATAAGGATTCTGGTCCGGAATCAGAGGATGTCCATCCTTGGAGCGGTTTAATAAATACATTCAAAAAGGAATCCTATATCTCTGGGGCGGGACACTCTGGACTGGAGCGAAGCATATGTCTCAAGCTGTTTATTACAATTGGTGAGGTCATGTGGCACGTGTAGGTGACTTTCCCCTGCCCCAGTATCAGTTATTTGGCCTTTGGAGAGCAACGACCAGAGTGTGGCAAGTTTCCGAATAGATTTGGGCACTGGATGCACCCAGCCCAACAATGCCAACTTGGGTTCTAATTGAATAGGCTTACCCATCATGTTAGAAATCGTGTGTATTAAGGCTGTCCAAAAGTGATATATGTTTAGGCAACTCCAGGCCTAGTGGAGAAAATCATATTTCAGGACTCAGCGTACGAAGCAGTACAAAGTAGCTGCAGTCCTCGTTTCAACAGGGTGGGCGGTGTGCGATATACTCAGAGTGTAACAGAAGTGTTTAATACGAAGTCCACTACTAGGAGATAAGGTTGCAGTCCGCAACTCCTCCTCCCATTTACGTACTATGTGGTGATGGGCTTCTGCCAGTGTGAAGTTGTACAATGTTTTCAGAAGTTTGG
The DNA here is from genome assembly GCF_964261635.1 of Lissotriton helveticus. Lineage (NCBI taxonomy): Eukaryota > Metazoa > Chordata > Amphibia > Caudata > Salamandridae > Lissotriton > Lissotriton helveticus. Next base: position 559,771,680 of record NC_136057.1, on the reverse strand, counting down.
GCGATTTTGCAGCTATTAATTGTTCGATAGTCCCCAGTAAGGATGGCTCTTGTGGAAAGGATGGAGTAAATGATATAATTTATCCGATGAAAAAAAAAAAAAAAAAAAGAAATAGCGTGCAAGTGTGTTTATATCTATGGGGTTGCTTTCCCGATACAGATTTCCCCATTATGTGATGTTCCATTTGGCTAGCTGTGCAAGTGTTTTTGTTTCACCAGTTAATGGTATGTCTGGTTGTCCCTCAAGGGACTGGGGGTGAATATATCTACTTGCTCTAACCCTGCTTTCTGCCTCAGTCTGTCCCAAGGTAGTGCTGCGTAGTGCTAAGTATGTCCAGTTTTAGGCTTACCGGTCCCCCTGCAAAATAACTGTGTTAAGTGGAATGGGGATGCATTATCGGCTTCTACTGAGGGGCCGGGTCACTCGTATTCTCCATATTGCTGCACCACTGCATTTCTTTACCTAGGTGCTTAATTTCCCAGAAGAACGTTTCATTATACTCTAACTTTCTCTTGGATTTGGACCAGTGACAAAGGTTCAGGTAACTGTTCAAAGGTTCAGGTAACTGTTACCATTCATTTTCTCTCTCTTCAGGAAAGCACTGAAAACCTGTCTCTTTAGCCTAAAAGTGAAGGACCAGGTTAGCGTTAGGAGTTCTTGTTGAACGCACTTCTGTCTTGCTTTAGCGCCGGGACACCTCTGCTTGAGGTAGCTGTTTGCGCTTTTACAAATGCCGTGATTATTATTATTTTCTTATTATTTAGTTTCTAGCTCAAGTAAATACGAACGGTCCCTCGCTGTTTAGCTTTGCCCAACCCCTTAGAATACTTCTTTAAAGGCATCACACACTGTACTGACGTCCGGAACAGAGTTAATATTGATTTGAAAATATATCTAGTATCTCCTGACGCAATTCATTCTGGAATACCTCATCCTTCAATGCGTTTTGAGAGCCTCGCCACTTTTCAGGCACTGAGGGCGACTCAAGGATGTGCTGCCATGACAGGGCTGGTGCATGATCTGGACATGTTTTGGCCAAATTTTGCACCTCCGCCAACCAAGAGCCCACATGACGGGTGGCTACCCAATAATATATTCAGGACCATAATGAATGATCAATGGATATGGACGTACCTGATAACGACTTAGCAAGCCTCATCAACCAGGCGGTGATCTGCCATTATAACATGCAGAGCATTTAATGCTTGCTGATTGTGCCAGGCTGCTCCTGATGATCTATCCAGCCCCGAATTATGAGCTACATTAAAGCCTCCACCTCACAAGATTGTTCTGGGGGCTAAAGACAGAACTACAGACTGACCATAAAGAGAGAAAAAAATGTGTATCGTCATTATTGGGTCCGTAGACATTAACTACTGTGATGGATTTACCTATAAGTACATCTGCACTGATCATCACTGACAATGTGCAAATGTAGGAAACCTGTCCCTCCTTTTATTACGACAGTGCCCTCCGGAGACCATGAGGAGTACGAGAATGTGCATATATGTGCTGCGCCCATTTTGTTGATAGCATTTTATATGTACGTTTGGTAAGATGCATATCCAGCTGAAGTGCTATTATAATCTCATGATGTTTGGCATATGCATAAATATGACTGGTCTTCTGAGGGTGTACAGCCTGCTAATGTTACACGTCTGAAAGATGAGTAAAGGCTTCATCTCATGTGTACTGTGATATGTATTGTGTTTTGCATGGTCAGAGTGTAAAAAGTGGTCTGGTTCAGCATTTTTGTACATAGATATCTATGAAACCGTGTTATAGAGGATGACATACCTTGACACTGGAAATGCGTATTGACCTGCCCCAAACTTTACACACCACCGCCCACAACGGCAACGCCAATCCGCCAGCGAATCCATGAACCCTCTATCCCTCCCTGTAACAACTTCAGTAAATCAAACAAAAACTTAGAACAGAAATCCTGAACATCAAAAAGAAGGTGCACACACTACGTGACTTGAAAACCCACCACCACATTGTCCCGTGGGATCCTGCCTTCTGCTCAGGGAATAAAAGTAGTTTTGACAACTTACTATACCACCACCAACCCGATGAGATCCAAATTCAAATTTGAGTGATGTTCCAGAAGTTTGGCAAAACCTAAAACACTTTCTAGTGACTCAGAGCTTGATGGAATTTGTTCTTCCTCTCACCACTGAAATTAATACTGCAAGCATGATCTAAATTTACAAGTGTGTCACTGTAACATGTGTAGGCACCTTTCCTTTATATTCCAAATCCTTTGTCAATAACGTATCGTTTTATTAGCCAGATATCAGGGGCAAGTCCACTATGATTTAATTTCATTTATAGCCTATATTAAATAGTCTGGTGTCAGACTATGCACATAGCTGTGTACATACACACTTTGTCTCGTGTAGAGTATGTGCAACACTTCCATTATAGCTTGCAAAGGTATTAAAAAGTCTTCTGATGAAAGTAAAATCTAACTGTAAAAAGATGGATAGTGCAAATAAAAAAAATGTGCATGACCTCAAGCGCTCATACATTTGAAAAACATTATGTAAAATAAACCAAGGATGTATAATGCTATCAAGAGTGTGAAACGTTACCTTTCTCAACCCCTCGATTTGCTTGAAATACAGTGAAAAGAGCCACTGGGTAAAGTGGACTAACTAATACCCTGCTGTGAATGCTGTGGTGGGCAGAAGCAAAACATAAATGATAATTTAGCAGGCCAATAGATGGAGCCCTCTGTATATTATGTATGATTTTTTTTTAAAACAGTAATCTGGCGAGATAGCTAAAACGCTCACAAAGGTCAGAACAAACACATTCTAAATTTCAACTGTACTGCTCATAAAAGGTGATACGGATGATGAAGCATTCTCGCCTCACAATGCCTTTTTTTATAAAGTGCATATTGCATTAGCTTTCAAGGTGGTTACTGAAAGAGTATTTCTGAACCAACTTCATGCACTTACTGACTTCAAGGACAACAAAAAGAGGACTGAGCTTGCAGACATTTAAGACTGATTTGCACACAATTCTATATAGGAAGCCATAAATCCAAAACAATATCTTCCCACAATGCTCATCTATAAAACGAGCAATATTTTTCACACCCCCCAACCTGATGACAAAAGTTGCAAAGTTATTTGCTTTTTAAAATTATTGTAAACAAAAGCCTCACGAAAGTATTTAATTTAACCCACACAATGATGATATAAACAGCTTTTAGTTAGATACGCATTCTTAAGTTATGCCTACCATTGGAAACAGTGGTTCTGTCCCACCGCTGATGTGTGTAACTCAATCCGAGTGGAGAAAAGAAGCAGAGCATCTCCGGATATATAACCCAATTATTTTTTTGTTATGTGCCATTGATTGATGTGTCCTCAAATGTGTCCGAACTATCTGTCAAACAGGCTTCATTCCTAATTCGCATACATTCCCATGCACGAGCACTTTACAGTCGTGCTATGTGTGTAAACTGAACTGCCTCGCCCTGGCACTAAGGGTTAGCTAGTGAGTAAACAGCAGAAAATGTATTAAAATATATACGTGTAATAATTAGCATTAAAATGCCTAAACTACATAGTGGAGTATTCCGCAGAATGACTGTTCGCTGTCCCTCCTCTAACCAACACACACCGCCTCCTCGATTCCAGGAATCCTGCTCAGGTCGTGCCGAGTGTGCTGTCAGATTGCTTTGTGTTTGCTGTCAAATGAAGGAGATGCTGAATGCATTCCCAGAGTCCCCGACTGCAATTTTTCAAGCAATCATTAACCATTGCTTCAATCTGCGAAGTAATCGGACGGAGTACATCAGCAGTCAATTACAGTTGATCCATTCTGGAAGGACAAAGCGAACAGCGACATTCAAGACAACTCCAGGCTTTCCAAGCAAAAACTGACACTCAGCACAACCTTTGCAACAACCGAAAGAAAACAGCAAAGAAAAATGAAAGCGCCCAAATCTTACCCTTTTCCTCTGGTAAACTTGAGCATATTGACAATCCTCAATGCTATCTGTTATGCAAGAAGTAGACACTTAAACAGTCCAATCACTTTGAAGCTTGTGGGAGGTCATGTTCTAATCACAAGCTCCTATCCACGGGAGCAGCTACAGTACAGGAATAAAGGCCTCTTTCATAGTTAACCAAAGCGTCTCTGAATCTCATATATTAGCAGAAGTACCTCATTTTCAATTATCAGCTATTCTTCTAATGACTGCTAGGTTTAAAGCGGAGGACCAAGCTCTATCAGCTGTTTACTGATTTATTGGGCTCCCAGTTCCTGAGAGCATATTTAAAAATACAAAATATCATAATGGAGAGAGGAGTTGGCCTAACTGTTTAGGCGGTCGACCTCGAATCTGGGTTTGAATCTCCGCAATGAAGCTGAACATCCTGTGATTCTGGGCAAGTAATCTCCCCGTGCCTAAAAAAAAAAAAAATGAATGTGTCCTCATGTAATGCAACTGGAGCTATGTAAAGCGCTCTGATACCCGATTCGGGTCAAGTTCGAACTATATAAAACTCTGTAAAATAAAAATAATAGGTTAGGAATACAAATGGGTGATGTAAGCTTCAAATGGCGAGATCATCTGCCGCGGAGTTGCTACACTTGGGAGTCAAGCCTGCAATCCTTAAAGGTAAATATGAAAAGAATTCAAAAACGAACATCCATTGACAGATACAGTCCATTAACAGCTTAAGTGGATGCATTTAAGGTGAAATAAATTGTGAGTGGAGCAATGTGGAATCAGTTGCTTAAGCCCTACTAACAGGAAAATCGTCAGTGCTTTGTGAATTATGTCAAAGAGGTTTAGGGGTAAGGGGATTGGGGGACAAAAGTCGCAACTAACAATGTTCTAAAAAATAGGTAAATATGCTCATTGCCACAACAAACTAAAAATAGCAACACTCAGGCAAATATTTGATCTCAGAGGATATTGATATATATAACTAAACATAGTGGGAGGGGAAGGCTTGGGGAATTTTATGGGTAAATTAAAACAGAGAGGGGAATTCGTTTGTTTTTTGGCCAAATTGATGGAGGTTCGGAAGTTGCATTAAAATAAAGAACTAATGCCCACAGAATAATAGCACGGAAAGTAAGAAAAAAGATTAAAACAAGGGCAGATCTTCAACATTGATATTTGATAGGAAGCATTCCTACCTCAATTAAGACATTCTGTTGTATGATGTCATTCAATTATTCAACTAGTTTCACAATACTAACATTCTGGAACAAAATGCACTCTAAGAACCAGCAGCTGGAACTGGAATAATTCACATATTTTACTAAATGTATTCATTAAATGCTGGGGCAACAGAGGTGTAACTTCATAAAGCTCTGAAAAAAGACGTTACAAAAAATGGGTGGAAAGGTGAACGGTGACCAAATTCAAGTAATAAAGAAAAACAAATTATTTGATAATTTAGTTAAATAAGGAGAGTCCTCTGTAGCTTCCTAAAGCATGGGGAAACTGTCTTCCAAGATATGAGTCCTAAAGAAGAAAGTTCCAAAGGGAACTTGGTGCATCCGCCACCAGAGCGCATAAAAACCTTGAGAGCCTTAAGGGCGAGCCTTCAAATGGAGAAAAGGCTCAGTTAAGTTATATGGCATGCTGGTAACGACCAGACATTTATACCGTATTTGCTCACTATTCCTATTTCATACTGGTATTAATTAGTTCGATTTTGTCTGAATAGGTCACACTTTCTGGTTGCCTATACCTCAACAGCCAGCCTTGATCAGGACCTCATAGCGTGCCCAAGCGACACGTTTTCAGTCCAGCCGATTTTTCTTCTGTTGCTGAGGCTTGTATGATAAAAATTGGAAGGTTTTACTCGCTCCCCTGCATAGGAGTCTAAACATCAAGCACCCACTGTTCCACTTACAATTACTTCATACGGTTGTGGTCTGCCACATAGTTTATAGGTATATTGTGTCTTCAGTTGAGTTGGGAAAGATTGTGGGTAAATAACTGCTCTTGTGTTTCTACTGACGTTTGTTGCATCACAATCTCATTCTGATTTGCACATGCACCTTCGAACACAAATTTTGTAAACAACAATTACATAGGTCTAAAATTAGCATTACAAACAAGAAATGGAGGGATACTTAGATTATAGGCCGAATGCAGTGTCTTTTTAAGCCCAGTACATTAGTGGGGATTTTTTTGTATAGTATAGTTCTACATGAATGGTATATTAATTGTATTTGATAATCCTGTTAGTACTGGTTAGCTCAAGAGACACCGTAACGATGCATTGTATTTACAAATTCAATTGAATTTTAAACCATGATTTTACTATGTCAACTTGCTGTACCCAAAATGTTTTACGGTTTTCAAATAATTTTATCTTAGGTTTCATGGCAAACATTAGTGACTGAAACGGCGTGCCAATTTTAACATGAGTGGGTGCAGGGCTGTATGTTCCACCTACTGACATCAGATGTGTATACATTGTATGTCTTTGCATCATTTATATTTTTTTAACCGATTAAAGAATATTCAATTAAAAGAAATTAAAGGCACATCCTATTCCACAGTTCCTTAAACTACATAATGGCAAGGGAACATTAATCACACTGTCAGCTAAACTGCCAGATGCCTGAAGGCATGCACTGCAGGATAAACACAGCAGAACTCTTTCATTTACATAGGCCTCAGGAGCCTAAACAGGTTTCTAAGCCCCCTCGGTGTCTGAGGGTGTCTGCCTACATTTTGTCTAGGTGTTCAAAATCAATCAGGACCCTCGGAATTCATAGCATGGGGGCATAAACAGATCACTGAAAATCGGCAGCAACAGTCATTTATCACTTTTAGACTACAGTATTAATTCTGTTTTGATTCGGATTATGAAAGGCCTAAACATGTTGGTATCACAAGAGGCACTGCTAAGGTATGTTCGCACTCCAATAAAACATTGGGGCAGACGGTATAGCAGCCTCGAAAACTGCAATTTCAACACAAATTACCATACCCTAAAATAATCTTCGAAAACTACCATCATAATTACCTTTTGTCAAAGTAATGATGCTAAACATTACCACATCCGAGTAAAAGAACAATTTACTTTTGCAGTATTAGTAGACCGTGTGCATGCATATTGTTATGCAAGAGCTTATGTTTTTTTTTATCTGAGTGGGATACATTCTTGTTAATACCGTCTAATTAAACTATCTAGGACTTGATTTCAGTGTAAGCTCATAAAGGTCCATCTACTCGCCATCTGTGATGCCACTGGAAAGCCGCTCACAGAGCACTAAAATTCAAACGGGCAAATGCACGAAGGACATTCAATGAATTGAACAAACGCATTTCCTGCATTAAACAAACACATTTCCTACATTGAGCCTCGTTGAGCACATACTGAACAAGCATTTGCAATGCAATAGGTCTCGCATTAGGTAAGTTTGAGCCATTGGTATTGTGAATTACATTTTTTTTATTTATGTGTTGGTTGTGAAAATAGCTAAAGTAATAGCTTTGTCATTTACAATGCCAATAGTTTTAACTTTCACAAATGTGACACCTATAGCATTTGTAATGCAATATGTGTTGTATTTTCACCAAAATCCAAGAACAGAAGTGAAATATTAACATTTTTTGTGATATTTATAAGACAGACGTCATTGTTGTTCGAGTACTTTACGCTGGTGTTTGGATTCCTGTAAATCCCCAGTGTTGCAGGGTGCTTAAGAATTTTGTGATCACAGTTGTACTGTATTCCGGGCTGGGGGGGAAGAAAAAAAAAAGAGAGAGAGAGAGAGAGAGAGAGAGAGAGAGAGAGAGAGAGAGAGAGAGAGAGAGAGAGAGAGAGAGAGAGAGAGAGAGAGAGAGAGAGAGAGAGAGAGAGAGAGAGAGAGAGAGAGAGAGAGAGAGAGAGAGAGAGAGGACTATAGTATGCGGCAGCGTTGGGTATAAAAAATAGGCCAAATTATGCGGTAACAAATGTATAAAAATCACAAAGTTGTATAAAACAATCATGCAACCATAGACTTGGCACCTAGAAAGCACTTTAGTACATGAATTTCCTTTAGACACTTTCAGGCCACAACAACTGTATCCATAAAATCATCCCCTAAAAACACAGCACTCCGAGCTATAGAAACTAGATTTAGCTACAACCCTGTATCGCACCCTTCCAAAAAGGTAGGTTTTCCTTGGCTGTTATGGAAGAACCTGTATATACAATCAGTAATGGGCATGTAGAGAAGAGAGGTTAACCCTCTCACCGTTCAGATTATGAAGCGAAGTACACAACCCAGACTGTCCCCTCTATAGCAGGGGTGTCCAGTGTAGGACCACGAGGGCTGGAGACACTCCGGAGTTTTAAGATATCCACATACATTTACATAGAGCTGAATTTATTTACATACAAAATGGTTATCTTGAATATATGGCATGTGTCGGCCCCCTTCTGTAGAGCTTTATATGTTAATTTCACCTTTATCTATGGATAACTGAACTGTGAAGGTTTGAAGCAATGTGCCTTGGATCTGCAACTCATGTCTTTGACAAGAGGTTCACTGAGCATTGGTAAAGGGAGCTACAGATGGAAATTCTAATTTGACCTTTTTGAAGTGGATCTACACATCGGGCTTCTTCGGTCACCGTACTGTGAATGGTAGAATGATGATCACATGCAGACCAGGCTTTATAAAATGCCAAAACTGTAGTTCATTTGGTTTTTCATTCAGCTCATTTCTTTGAAAGTAGAGACAGTTTGCACGCCCAACGTGGGGATAATTTGGGATGATTAAGTAAAGTAAGTGTTGATGCTTGTATTGAATCAGTGGTTAAGACTTTGTTTTTTTGTTTATTCAGTTAAAACAGCAGCTTTTTTTACTTGAAAAAAGGACGCCATGCAAGCACGATGGGACCCTGATCAATGCAAAAGCGAATTGCACAGATGCCAAGATTGGGGCGTTGCTAGAGTACCTAGTCCCATGGCTACAGTTTGAGCAACAGACTGAAGCCCATATCATGTCAAAGGTAAAAAAAAAAAATATATATATATATATATATATATACATACATCTAATTTCTTCTGGCTTTCCATCTGTAGATGGATTGCCCTCAAGATGATGCGTTTGAAGTATCCAAATCGCATTGCTCTGAAGTATATCCATGGGAAAGTTGACAGGTTTACACTGCGAATTTGACACAGATTTTACAATAATTGGACTCTTCCCCAGGTTCAAATCTAAATATTGAAGTTAGTGCCACAGGAGATGGTCTGCTCGACCCCTAAACTGGCGAATACCCTCGCGCCTAAGGACTCCGGGGTAAGGAGCAGTAGACTTGGTTCCGGGGTGCGCACGTGCGATTCTGTGTACAGTAGAAGTAGAAGCCAAAGTCGGCATCACATATACCCAGCACTGGCAGCTACCTGCACACTCATTATTAATTCAACAAAAGGAGATCCATCGAGCACAAGCTGATGTTATTTATAGGCTGCAGTTTGGCGTAAACTTGTGTAGCCTCTCACACACCCAAACAGGTTATTTCCTTTATGGAGAAAAAAAGAAATTCAAGGGACAAAATAATGAACTTCTTCCCGATAAGACTGCACAAAAAATACTACACAGAAAAAAAGGAGCAAGTGTGTTAGCTGGACTCGCTTGATTATATTTACAAAAACAAAACATTTTGGTCATATTGCTTCTTGTGGGTGGCTCTCTGACAATAAGTCTGGTGTTACCAGCTTCAAGCAAGTGACTGGTCCCCAAGCTTTGAGTGACAGGTTTAGAGCTCCAGGATAGGAAGGCTGGTCTGCCGAAGAAAGGAGGATGATATAAGCATGAGGTAAGTCACCTTGATCTTTAGGGAGTGGCCTCCCTGTCCGGCTCGTGCTGCAGATGAGGTGGCTCTAGAAACTTCCAGGCTTGCCTGTGCCAATGGCCTGCATCTTGAACATGGACGCGTCTGGTGATGCTGCAATGCCCACACGTGAGCTGACATGTTCGGGCACAATGCCCTCTGTGAAAGTTTGTAAACTAGGAGGATGACTCCAGCTGTGGGTTAGGGAACCATCATTTAAAGGTATCGGATTACCAGCTACGCGGAAGACCACAAGTACAGAACCGCAGGACTTAAGCGCTTTAGCCGGGTTTCACAAAGCGTTAAATCCCCCAAGTTTAACGGAGCCGTGTTACCTGCGGTTTCAACATTACTAATGTGGCTCCGGTCAATAACTGGCTGGCCTGACCACGTGCTCATCCGTGACAGCCTTCGCTACTTCCCGGGCTGGAGAACCACCGCTCTGCCCAGAGTACACAACATGCACCAACCTTCTCGGATATCTGTTCCACTGAAGCCTTGTTTACATAAGCTAATTAAAATGTGTTTGCACTCTCAACACAGCATACCTCTGGAGCCGGAACATTTTACCAGGCTGTGGGGCGTTCAGTGCATTTCTGAGAGGTTTCATTTCCCACTTCCAATCCTTTCAAGGTTCCCATACGGGTGATCTCCTGCGAGCCAGGCCGGTCTACCCCGCTCCTGTGAACCAGGTCGACCTTTTCCTGCTCCTGTGAGCCGCCTGTGAGCCGGGCCGACGTGCTCCTGTGAGCCAGGCCGACTCCTGTGAGCCTGGCTGACCTTCTCCTGTGAGCCTGGCTGACCTTCTCCTGTGAGCCTGGCTGACCTTCTCCTGTGAGCCTGGCTGACCTTCTCCTGTGAGCCTGGCTGACCTTCTCCTGTGAGCCAGGCTGACCTTCTCTTGATAGCCTGGCTGGCCCTCCACAGAGAGGTTCACTTACTAAGGCGGCTACATTCTGCAGTGGCAGCCAGCTGTTAATATAGGCACAAGTGGCCCCTGACACATGCTGCATCTGTGGGCGTCAGCATATGTCAGGGCTGGGTGCTCCTGTACTTTGCTGTAAACATTACGTAATGTCATCTTAGTCTCGTGCCCATGTGTCCTGGAAGTGCCAGCACCCTGGCAATCAGTAATGGGCATGTAGAGAAGAGAGGTTAACCCTCTCACCGTTCAGATTATGAAGCGAAGTACACAACCCAGACTGTCCCCTCTATAGCAGGGGTGTCCAGTGTAGGACCACGAGGGCTGGAGACACTCCGGAGTTTTAAGATATCCACATACATTTACATAGAGCTGAATTTATTTACATACGAAATGGTTATCTTGAATATATGGCATGTGTCGGCCCCCTTCTGTAGAGCTTCAAGTATGAAGCCGACATACAGTCTGGTAACACAACCAAATTTTCCTTGGATAAAAAGAAACCTCAATAGGAGCTATTCTGCTCCGATAGGAGCCCTGTGTCTAGAAGTCCACACCGCCAGCATCCACCGAGCAGGTCCTCGCAGTCTGCGACGAGCCAGATATCATATGGGCTTCAAGCACAGGGGCTGCGAGCAGACTGTGCACCACGTCCAATGTTTGCACGGTAGAGACTGGTAACAAACATATTACGAACTGATGCAATAATGACACCATATTACCTTAAAAGCTCGCATTATGAAGACGAGTGTTTCCGCTCAGTTTAAACACCCAACAGGGAAATGTAGTTTCTTGCTTTGAGCAAGCCCTCGTGCCGGGCGGGGCGCAGGAACATTACCAATAGTAAACGATCAAAACAAGTGACGTCAGGCGGGCGCGTGCACTTCCGCGCAGGCGCAGAGTGTTCTTGGTCGCTTCTTCGGCACCCGCCCGCCCATCCATCCATCCATCGGGAGCAGAACAGAAGGAGCCCACATGAAAACAGGACAAGAAAAGAGCCTGCTGAGGTAAGGGGGGAGGGGAGCGTGTGTGTATGCAGTGTGTGTGTGTATGCGACGGCGGGGGTGGGTTCTCTGTATGCGTGCGTGTGTGTATGTACGCTCGTGTGTGTGTCTCTGGTGAGGTAAGGGGGGAGCGTGTGTGTATGCAGTGTGTGTGCGCGCATGTGTGTGTATGCGACGGCGGGGTGGGTTCTCTGTATGTATGGGTGCGTGCATGGGTGCTCGTGTGTGTGTGTGTGTCTCTGGGTATGCGCATGCGTGTTGGTGCTTGCTTCCGAGGCAGGAGAGGGGCACGGCGCCCTGCGCGCCCACGAGGTGCAATCTGCGCTCGTGCACCTTCTCGTCCGTCCTTCCCTCGAGACAGCTGACTATACGTCTCCGTCCCTGGAAGCATCCTTTGGATGCTAATTCCAGGGCGAGACCTAAAAATGGATGACGTGAGAAATGCAAAGCCGCCTTCTGAAAAAATCATACAATATAACAAACAAGCAAGCACTGGTCTTAACTGCAGGTGTTGCCCAAATTCCCAGTAGTTGCATAACATAGGATTAATTGGCCTGCTGAAAATAAATCCTTTATTTTTACACGCCATTGTTAAACCACATTTTTAAGCAGTGATGCCATAACCGTGTTGAATGCCCGGCAAGAGTGAGTGGAAGAGTGGGATTTGTTCACTATATGAGAGACATCAGATAAGCAAAATTATTAATCAACACTTATCATGGCACACTAACAGGCAGTTCTAATCATAACCACAGAAATCTAGGAGTGGAGGAATCGGTAGCCGTGTATTAGGGCTAAAACATCTATTAGCTCAGATGATGGTCAGAATCTTTGGAAATGATTTCAAAGTGATTTGGGTGGCAAATTTTCTAATGCAGAGCTGATCAGTAGAAGAAGTAAGGGTACGTTTAAAAGACAAAGATTGTTGATAAAGTCCTGGTAGCCAAATGGGGCTTCTATTTATGTCAAAGATATTCATCTTTAAAAGTAAGGTAACAAGTACTGGCACTGAGGCGGAAACTATGTTTGTAGTTTGTGCCTCATTGTATACTCTGTTACAGAAGATTTGTACTAGAGGGGCCAGGACTGAACCATACCTTTTTCCGTTCCTCCTCCTTTCTTATGAAGAGATGGAGGCAGAAGCTGCTCACAAGGTTCACTTTATCAGAGGATCAGTACAGGAACTTAGTTACCTGGTACCTTATATGCTGTCAGTACAATTGTGGGACATAACTACCTAGTTACACATGAGATAAGGAAGGCCTTGTTAAGTAACATGGTTAGAGAAGATGCTTGCTAGTTAACCCCTTCGACGCTGATGACGAGCTGGGCTCTTCATGAGGTAGCCTCCTGCTACGCTGATGACGAGCCCAGCTCGTCACGTAACATGCGCTTTCGCATATCTCAGCGTGCGAGCGGAATTCCGCCCGCACGCATGCGGTTAACACGAGAGCTGTGTCTGAACTTGGAATGTCAGAAACCAGGCCTCTCTTTGAACTAGACACCTCAGAACAACCTACGAAGATAATTGTTTTCCCTAATTCCAGCGGAGAGACCATGCAACCTTTGCTTATTGCATGAGATGGTCAGTGGTAGAAAGAGAACTTCTTTCCAGTGCTAGAAGCTCCTGGTTCTTGCACCAAAACCAATGCCCCTGTAGACTTTACAACAAAAGGTGAGCCAACAGGTTTACAAGCATTTCCCTTTTTTTTTTTTTTTTTTTTTTTTTAAGAGTTCACCAAAATGCTTAATGAAGATTTGGAGAGGCCAGTCACAAGATTCTCAAGAAAACTGTAGAGGTAGCTAATAAGGTGGTGTGTCAGCAAATGGGGGTCCTGGAAGTGTCAGATATGTCAATCCTACAGGCCCATGTAACATTAACCCGGCTGTTAAGTAGAAGAACATTGCAGAGGAAAACGCAAAAACTTAGAACAGAGGCATGAACAGAGGGTAGCAGAAAGTTGAAGCACAAAGGGCATTCTCTCATTTGCATGAGGCAAACATGCCCTTAGAAGGTACAATGGCAGAGCTCCACAAAAAGGTGGCGCACTGTTAATGCGCCCCCTGAATGCAGCCCTCAAGATGAAAAAAGGTGTCTCCTGGACACCCCCCCCTCTACATCCCCCTTCAGGCTGGTGCAGTGACTTACTACACCCATCTGCAAGGGGTCTCTAACTCCTTGATAAAGTGCAGGCAGGGTACCATCTGCACACAGAAACGCGAAGCAGCCACTCCATAGTTTACTGAATTCGTGCCCCCAAAACAGTGTGAGTTTACGACTGCCCTAGGGGCAGTCCATTTGTTGTAATAGGGTACACAGTCCCTGTCTGTACCCAGCGCACCTGCTTAAAGGTGCCACGTGGCTCACAGTAGAACAGTACCCCCTATATGTAATAAGGACCCTGATGTACAACTGTTATTCTCTAAATGATTAGATCTTTGGCTTCAAAATTCCTGTCTACTTGAGCATTTTAATTTCACTAAAATGACGGGTTCCAATAGAGAACGTTCTTTTCGTTGAGACAATGTGCAGCAAGTAAAGAATATCCATCATCAAGCTCATGTGCAATAAAAACAGATTCTGCTCCGCAAACAAAATGCAAAACAAAAAGACACCAACCACAAACCAAGTGAGCACCAAGATCCACTCTAAAATAGCAGATTATTTCCATCAGCAGATTTTTCCTTCCACTAACTGAAATCATGAAACCCAACACATGTAATTTAAAACTGGAATACATCCATTGGCATACTTACTCAGGAAGACCATGCTTAAAACCAGCACCGTTTTCAAGCTGATGCAGCACATTGGATATAACCAGTGGTAGGACGTAGTCCGGAGCCACTGGCGGAAAGTCACTAAACTGTAAGAATTAGGAGAAGTAAACAGCTCGTGAACTCCGTAGCAAATCCTTAAATGAAGATAATAAACAAAACGTTCTCACCGCATTCTATTTTTACAGAGAAAGAGCAATAAGAACCAGAGCCCTAAGAGGAGTGACGGGTAAGCAGCCACTACCTATCCCAGAAGTGATGGTAATTGGAACACGACGGTAGATCAGTACAGCACATTTCACAGCCAACACTGCAGGAACGAGCAGACTTCATATGCATGCAGGTCTCCGTTGCAAGCATTCATGCACAGCTAGAATGCTATTATGGCGTTCATCTCTTTAAAAAGGCCACTGGAAACAATTTACTTCAACTTTCAGTGCATATTTTCAAAACAGTATAGTGATCTATATCTGATGACAAACTTTCAAGTGTAGTAGGTACCACCTGAATATTCCACTGACACATTAGCATCTTTCTGTGCCCGTGTCGAGCCCATATATATTGCACAAAAAGTCACTTAGGATGGCCTATCCTAAAATTCAGAGGAGACCGTACAGCACACATTCGACAACCCTCACTAAGTATTTGGTCCATGGCCATCAGGTTAGGCAACTACTGTCCTTTCCCTCACACATTTTGCTTGTCCTATGACCACTGGAAAAGCTTTCATGTCTCCTTCAATAAAAAGTTAATCATACATTTCATTGAGACAAGTCAAAGTCAATAAGTGAGGGACTAAAATGTGTAATATTTGATGAAGGAGTGATTCAGTGACATGTTAATAACGGGTTAAAATCCAGTCAATAGCCAGGATTATCAGGATGAAGTTGGGTGACTATGTTCAAAATGTAGTGAGGTAAAGATATTTGGCTTGTTCATGGTTAGCGTGGCTTGTAGATTGAGTCGCGTACCATGTGGGTGTTAGGTTAGATCTGCACTCGTTTTATGAGAAGGTCATGGATAATGACACTCTGCACTCACACATCCACACACCCACAGTCGTGCTCAACTAACATTTCATGTGAATGGTAGAGATGTGTAAATGACTTAATTGATGTGTACACATGCCAGGAACTGGTTAGAACAGAGTAACAGGATTAGTGCACACAAATCGCCAGCATTATTAATCTAAAAATCAACGGCTATATATGTTCAAATATTGTGCTATTTTTGGTTTAGAAGGCCGGTTCATTTTAAATAAAGTCATTCTTTGCACCACACAAGCAGAAGTCATGAACGGGGAATTGGACAAGTGCAACCAACTCTAGGACTATTGATGTGAGCTGAAATTGCTGTTCAAGTACCCTAGAAGACCTACTACTTTTGCTCTGAACTGGAGCTGTATTGGAGCAAAGTATTTGATGTTCCCTCACTTTTTAATGACATTTTCCCTTTCACTGTTACAAAGGCCAAAGCCAAGATGAAATATTAAGATTACAGCAAAGACCTCATTTCCTACTTTGTTGCAGACAAAAAAAGCAAAGTACTGAATAACGCCAAAAACGTTGAATTTGGAGGCCTGACATCGCTGGACAAATTGGTAGTTATGTTAGAATTAAATAGCTTATCATTTTTTAGGGGGGCAGGTCGCCCTGCACGAGAGGCCATACAAGAGAGCTATTGCAACATATTGAGATTCAAGTAGCCTTTTTCTACTTCAAACCCCAAATCACTTTAAAGACAACGCAATATCAGTAAGGCTGACAGGCTCTTTTAACTATGGGCAGCTCTGAAGGGCTGGGGTATTTATTGTCTAGTGATAGCACAGTGCACGTACTGGGGTTGCCCAGAATGAAAGGCATGGCACTTCACAATCCAGTTGAAGACATACGATAGTCAATGCATTCCGTGTAGAGGAACTACCCTCAAAATGTAGTCTGTATATTTTCAATATATTTAAAATATACTCCAGATCCATCTTTACAATATGTCCCATCTCCAAATATGGCATCTGGACCGCTTTGTGGCTTCCATGCAGCATGCTGGTATCAGATGGTAGTCTACAATTTAACCACAAGACTAGTCTCAATGCCTGCATTTCAGACTGCAGCCATCTCACTCCCTTCGCTGGCACCTCTTTTCCTCTGTGGATTTTCATCTTTACAGCGCAGTTCCAGGTCTTGCCCCTCTTTTTTCCATTTAATTCCTCAATGGAGCCACCCGCTTGTCTCGTATTTCCATACCCAAGTTTAGAAAGTCCCTGGCGACATCCTGGTGTGCAGGAATTATCCTTTGTAAAACGGATGGCTGTTTCCACGGACTGTTCATTGGATTTTCCGAATATAACTGATTCAATTGCGTCATTTGGGGAGGGGTTCGGGCTGTGTCTCACTTATGGAGCCTACCATTGTTCAGATAATTCATATTTCGTTTTGCCTTTTTTTTTTTACTAGCTAGGTATAAGTTGGAATTTTAGAGATAGACTTAGTCATTAATTGTGGTAAAGGCAATGTTACGCAGTTTTAGTTAGTTTGTACAGCGACTCGCTGGCGAGATTTACTACACATGTTTGATGATCTTGGAATTTGATGACCCAGTAAGAAATAGAAGTTCCCGTTCATTTGAAATCTTACACAGGAAGATTATATTTTATAGTCCCACTTTGTAATGAGAATGGACAGTCATGTCGGCTTTATAAATAGTAACATCTTTAAAGACCACGCTGTGGTTTAGAAGCTTTTTCTTGAAAATTATTCCAGCAGCAACGTTTCAAGCACAACAATTTAGACTACACTGAGAATATTAAAGCATATTTTAAATGTGGTCTGTCGCTATTTTGATGTATAGGTTGATCAAATATTTGCTGACATTTAAATGGACATACCCAACTGGTAAACGCTTGCCTCATACGTGAAGTAGTGCCACAGATCATAAATCCAGGTTGAAATGTCTAGGGAGGTTCCGTCAGTCGATATTTCTGCTTGCTTTGCCCTTGCAGGAGCCAGCTAACTCTCCAGAAGGCTACAGATTAAAAATTGGCAGATGTAATGCAATACTTTTGTTAATCTGATAATACAGAAGTCCACTATTAGAAAAAGGAATGCTACACTAAAGGTAAGATCATGAAGGAAGGAAAAAGAAAGACCCATACATGGTTAGATATTGACACTTTTCAAGCAACTGACTCCTAGCAAGTGGAGCTTAGTTGGAAAGGAAACATGTATTGGAAGAGGGACGTAGGGGCAAGCAAACAACAGAGCTGGAAGGTCAGGAGTGGGCAAGCAACGAAAACTGGAAGAGGTTGGGTGCAAGCAACAAAGTGGGATGGGGCACACAACCACAACGGGCAAACAATGCAATGACTGGGAAAATAAAACAAGCATTTGCAATGCAATAGGTCTCGCATTTAGGAATGTTTAAGCTATTGGCATTGTAAAGGAAAATGCCTTTTATTTACATTTTAAAAACAAAAATAAAAGACATTGTCATTTACAATGTCAATAGATCAAACTTCTGTAAATGTGAGACCTATTGCATTGCAAATGCTTCTTTAGGTAAAAGTGCCTGCCTTTCACCACAACAGAACCAAGCTTCGAGTTAGGTGCCTGGCTCCAGCCCCGCTTGTTTATTTTCACAGTCTGGTCTGACCTATATAATCATTATGCTATAGGGGGACATTATTAAATTACGGAAAATATATTTCCACCTTTGCGTACATTTGTGATCACACCCTTCTGGATTCGAGTCTGTGCCCCTGGGATTCGCCACTCAATCACAGCATGTTGCAGACATTTAAAGGCAATTCTTACATATTAACTCCCTCTGCTCGGATTTGAACACACACGAAGATATCATTCTGAAGGCAGCGCACAGCTGCTGCAGCTCGTTTCCAGCAGCTACATGCAGCAGCACAACTGTGACCTGCCAGATTCTGAGTAGATGCCTACTAGCCACATTGATAATTAAGTAATGAAGCGGTATAAATTCTATGTTATAGAAAGCACCGGAAAGTGTAACATGCATTAAAATATCAGAATAAGTGAAACTAAACAGGCTGGAAATTAAGTCTTAATGCTCTTATGAAAAAAATATTTTCACCTGCTCGATTGCGTAACTCAGTGATTCCGTATTGAGAATCGATACTATTTCCCTCCCATCACTCAGCTATGATACTTGAGTGCGTGCAATAACGAAATAAAACAAGCAAACAAATCCCGCCGCCCAACCCCGGCCCTCACTTACCTACCTCCGGCCAGAAACGCTCTGACGCACACCGCAAGTCGGCCTGGAGCGCGCCTCGGCAGAGACGCGGGAGGACAGGAGCGTGACGTACGTGAACGTGCAAGTTGACGTTCCCGCGCGTTCACGGACCTGAGTCGGCTCGTTCACAGGGAGCTGCTCGTTCACAGCTCTAACTCCCTTGGCAGGGAGGAAGGTGACTATAGTCGAGCTGACGGGAGCGCTTCGCGCTCCAACGCCAGCTCGACCTAAAAATAGGGCAAGCAACAACAAAGGAACAATAGGGTGGGCAATAACGAAGCAACAATAGGCCAAGCAATAACAGAGAAATATTAATGGGGCAGCAAAGATGACAGAGCAACGATGAAAGGGCAACAACACAGGATGGGGGATGGGAGGGGAACAAATATATCCACTCTTAGGGAATATTGTGGGAAGAAGAAAAAAAGTAGCTTTAGCCAGACTGCACAAGCAGCGAAGGACACCCGAAGAAAGGAAGCAGTACTTGGTCCATACTCCGCAAAGGGGAGAAGTACACAACTGAAAGTGAAGCCGGCATACACTAACAGGAACCAGAAAATAAAAAATTTCATTGAAGCCAACAAAAGGTAAGCAATAGGCGGGCTCTAAACACCCTTTAGGTTAACAAAATGTTGCACATCACAGTGCATCCATTGTCTCAGTCAAGACCTGAATAGTGTGTCAGAAATTACTTTTTTAGGTTCATTTGCACGTGATGTGTACTTTACATAGATAGGAGTGTGGATAATAATTTGGGTAGATTAACACGAAAAGTTCAAACTCCTTATTTCTAACCTTTTGCCTATACATATACGTTTGGGAAAAACCTAGTTTGTTTATATTTCTTCAAATGTAATTTGAGTATTCTTTTCCCTATATTCAGGCTTAATTTTTCATTTTTCTTATTAGCTGGGAATACTTTATTTTCTTACTATAGTTTTATTATACACCACACAAAAGGTGCTAGGAAGAAAGTTTGCAAAAATTCGAACCATGTGCAATTACTCAAGGTAGAATCCCAAACCATTGTTTTTCAACTAGTGTGCCACTCACTCACCTAGTGTGTCACTCACCTTTTGTGATTAATATAGTTTTATTAGGTCATGTGTTAGCTTATAGTTGTTAGATACTTGCCGGGAAGTTGTGGAGCTTCTACTATCTAATTTTATTTATGTAGATTTATTTAGAATGGTGGTCTCTTCCTAGATTGCTAAACCCAGCAAGCTAACGGTGATCTAATAACGACCAACTGAAGACAACACTCTCCCTCTAGTAGCTTTTTAGGTCTGGCTTGTCAGCACCGCTATATGACTCAATGTCATCTATCTAAAAACATGTTTCAGGGGTACTATAGAGAGGGGCAACTCTTGTGTTGGACAGGAATACATATTCTGATTGGGCAAAAGTAGCAAACTTCTGAGAGAGCGCAAACTGATTTAAATGTATGAATACATCACACTTACCTGTAATAAGCACAAGTCATGAAGAGAAATGCCATGAGTGCTAATAGTATTTGCAAATATATTCTAAATGTATAGCTAATGTAGAGATTTAAGTAGAAGTGGAACTAATACAGAAATGTGTGACATTATATGACTTTATTAGACGTGATTATTTTGAATCCATGTCGTGAAGCTGCTAAAACATAAGATGGTATGCGGTTAAACGCAGAACGTGGTAGGCCTCAGGGCCAGAGCTGGAGGGAAAGGGAAGGTGGTTCTTTTCACGACATAAGATTGGTTTAAGGTTTTGGTCATTGCATTAAATAGGCCATGATTTATAGAAATGTTTATTTAATAATAGAATAAGAGTATTAACATGTTTTAATTAAATGAAGAAGTTGAATGCTATAATCATAATGAGAAATATTGTAGGCCTGAAATGTTTTAGCATTGATTTACACGTACATGTCTGGGCTGAGAAATGTTGCAAGCTTTTTTTTCTTTTAGAAGTATATGAGAGTTGGGTTCTTGGCTACTGATATCTGTCTGCAACAGGAAAGGGGGGATCCAATTATAAATGAATGAATAGAGGTCTGTTCAGTAGACGGCCCAGACATGGAGGAGGGTTTTGGAATGTTTAAGGGGTATCAGCGGGCCGGAGAAGAATCTGAGAAGCAAGGTCAACTCTAACGTCTGAGGCCCAATACAAAGCATCATGGAAAAAGCCTGAAGTTGCACCACGTGAGAGGCGTTTCGCAAGGGGCGTCTCAAATGTTGTTGACTGTTTTGTATTAGGGACAGCACCCCTGGGTGGAGTTAGAGCAGAGACCTGAGGACCCCTAAGAGAGTGGATGGGTAGGCAGAGAGGGGTCATGACTGAAGAACTATAGGTTTTCACCAAGAGACTTAGAGTGAGTGACTTCCCTTGGGGGTCATTCATTGCTGACACCTTTGTTAGGTTGGGATTTGGTTAAGTAGGGATACCATCTAGAACAGGGTAGGGACGCCTAACCTGTGTGTTTTTTTCCTCCAACCTAAATGAAGGAGAGATATGCGTCTATGCTGATAGCTTTGCTATTCTTAGAACTTGTGTTAGTGATTTCTGTTGCTCGGTTGAGGGCTTTTCGAGAGCACATGTATGTAATTGGACCTGTGTATCTCGTGAATCTCATTCTGAGATGCTTGTATTTGCAGCTCATTATATCTTTACAATAAACTTTTGAAACTAGAAGTTGTCCGTGATCTTTGAGAGTAGAGTCCTTTCTTGGGTGAACTAACTTGGAAATAGGTGCACTTTCTTTCCTTACAGACAGGCAATAAAGGTTCAGTCGACCAGATCGAGGTTTGGATCAATAGATATAAGGTATCGATCGAAATCTCACCCTTCCACTTCCATGATAAAATGCTTCAGAAAGTTGGGGCATGGGGAATCACACACGTCACTAATGCTGTTAAATAGGTTCCGTTAGTATATAATTTATGGTGTTTTTGATTCTTTGGCAGCAGCAAAGATGGGAGGAGGGCAGTCACGAGGAGTGTAATACTATTTTCCCATCTCAGCACACTCCCCTTCCATAACTAACCTTAGACTTCAGAGTGCAGTTGTGTGTTTGAGAGCAGTATTGGGGGGCTAAGGCTATATTAATGTACATGGAATTTGAGGTCTTGGTTGACAGGACAGCTGCTGTGTGACTATGTGATGAACAAAAAAAAGAGGTTTCAGAATAATACTGAGAGGTGAGCTTAGACTCCACCCATATGTTTTCTCCGAGTACAGGATGTGTCTCCCACTAAAAACTGTTCTTGTATTGAAATCTTTGACGTATGGCAAAGCTTGTATTTAATACAGCACGGCTGAATTGGTTATTGTGACAAATCTATGATCATGGCTATTAGGCCTGATCTTTTTATTATGAAATGTTATAATGTAGGTATTAGGCCTGACATATTTATTGTGAAAAGCATATGTTAAAGTCGCAGGCATTTAAGGGTGGATTTTAAATACTCTACTAAAATCTACAGATAAGTATTTTGTTACAGGGAATATCACAGATTACTGTAGTAGGCATAGGTTTTGCTCATAGTTACCTATTGAATCAAACAGTGGATGTAGTTGATCTGCTCTGTAAAAATCTGTGTAAGGCCCTCAAAGGAGAAATAGCATTTTACTTAGCCAACTATAATGTTGCATACCTTCCTAATTTTATGACTGCGTGCCAGATGGTATCCTCGTGGGAAAGCTTACACTCAAAACAGATGGCCTGAGTTAGTTATGCTGACAAGCTTTAGCCGTATTGGTGCACTGGGAAACGTTATGTCAGATGGCATTGGTCTGGTATGCATATTATGGCAGGTTATGACAAAGGCAGTTGGTCTAATTTATTTATTGAGAAAAACATTCACTAAAGCCAGGAAGACTGCAACAGTTGGTTATCACGTAGTGTTGTCGGTTACAGGCAGGCATTTTGCTATATGTAATCTCACAGATTACTGTAGTAGGCAAGAGCTATGATATTGGCAAACCAAACTGGCAAATCCTGGGGGTTTGCACTGTGATGATTTCTATTAGATTCTATTGGAGCGGAATTGCATATTGTTTTGCAAACTGTATCTTTCTACATATTTGTAGTTTTATAACTGTATGCATGATGGTGGCCACTTTTATGTGCACTTGGATAGGGAGTGCAGGTTAAGATGTAAAGACAATGGTTAAGAGTATTGGCCATGGCAGGTCATTGGGAAAGTCATGCCAGATTCCATAGGGTTGATATGCTATTTAATAAATGTTTTGACAAATCTCATCGGCCTGACCTACATACTGTGAAAAACATGTGCTAAAGGCAATAGGGTTTTAAGGATGGAATGTTATGACACAGTGTTAAAGACTGAAGGCAGGTATTTTATCTGGAATCTCACAGATTAGCTTAGCAGACAAGACGTTTGGTGAACAAACCATGTGGACAGAATATCTGCCGTTCAGAGGGTCACGGGGCAAGAAGGACTTCCTGGCCCAACCGGAGGGGTGAGGCTTTTACTAATGATGTCCTGGGGCCTGACCTGCTATGGGTCCCGAGCAGCTGGGCCAAGTATCCCATCAGACCTTGACACTCAGTGGTACCACCAGTTCAAGTAGGCAAAGGCTTTGGAGGGGGAGAAAGGGGATGGGGGGGGGGAGAGGGGGGGGGGGAGAGGGGGGGGGGGGAAGAGGGGGTAAGTAGAAACGGGGGAGTGTGAACACAGGCTCAAAATACATTCAACAGCAGCAATAAATGACTCTCCAGTAAAATAATAGCTTTTTAGGAAGAAAGGAGTATTTTTATATCAACACTAGCAGCATTCACAAGCCTAGTGTTTTAAAAGGCAGGTTCCTGAGTTCCTCTCTCCTCTTGCTAGTGGCAGTGGTTATTCCCCACTCAATATCAGCAACATTCCAGTCAAGCTCTACTAGTAGTTTGAGTCTCAGGAGCCCCACTCCGACTGAAATTAAAGTCAAAATTATTCCAGCTTCGAAGCACTATATATGGTAGGCAAGTTCCCCAGGGCCGTTTGGCCCATAATCAGTCGAACCAATAGGGCTTGCTCAGCCGGAGTCTCCAAGCTCACACCCTTCGTGGGTGGTGAAGCTGCAGCAGCTGTCTCCAGTGACTTATTCACACACAGTCATGGAGTGGCAGCGATTGGGTGTCCTTGAGTTCCTCACATGCGGTACTGTGGAGGAAGGGGCAATGGGTGGGGTGGTCCTTGAAACACCTCTGATGCTGGTAACTTTCCTTTGATCCTCTCCACAAGTTGGGGGATGGCGGGATAGGTGCAACGCTTCTGGTGCTGGTCCTCAATTGGTGCTTGGGCCTGCATGGGTCACCACAGTGGCGGCCTCCTCTTGATAATGGTCTTGAAAACACCATGCTCATTGCCTTTCGCGCTGCATCCTCCACTCCACCCCTCTAGCATACGTGGTCACTTACTTCACCTGCAAACAGGTTATGGCCCAATTGGCACAGTAGTGATCTTCACGGCCACCACACCTGGCATACGAGGTCGCCGACTTCAAACTTGCACACAGGCAATGAACCGATTGGTGCAGCAGCCATCTCCTCACACCTTGCTACAGAGATACAATTGCTAGGATCCCCCACCTCGCTCCCTCCAATGCTCCCCTCTTCCTCACAGAGCACACTGGCCTTGGCAAGAAAACAGGCATTGTTATTACAGCCTCCAGGGGCAGGTGGTCATAGGTTTTCTGGGTTATGTCCCTGCACCCTTCAGGGACACTGGCAGGCCTTGCCCCAGTCCTGATCGCAGGCATAAGGATTGCAGAGCTGCTGCTCCTCCTCACACAGCCCAACTGGCTACTTGACAGTTGACAATTTTGGGGGCCTCAAGCTCCCCTTCTCATAGTCCAGTTCCAGGCACCAGGCACCGTTTAGAGTCTAAGTCTTCGAAGTTTAAGACTACATCTGATAGGCCCACAACACAGGCCATGGGAGTGACTAGAGGTGCACACCTGAATTTCAGCCACGGTGATGTGTATCAAATGTTTACCTCAGGGCCTCAAGACTACTCTTTATTATTCTCTTATCAGCCCTATTGCCTTCTTAAGATGGCACTTCAGTGACCTCTCCGTATCAAAGAGCACCATTTGAAGCATAGAAGAGCCTGACTCGTTTCCTCCAGAGTGCCCCACTCAGCTAACAGGAATGCAGCAATCCATAAATTGGTCTGGAGGAGTTCCTCTACCTCCTCATGTTCTTCCAGTTAGCCCTGGGTTTCCCAAATTGGATCCAGAATCTTCCATGTACTATACCATTCTCAGATACATACACCCAAGCACATGCTTCTAACGCAAGCGCACTGCACTACATCCCCATGTATTGTACCATACACAAGTACAAATAGACCCAGTACATGTATGTAATACACACACTACAGAGCACTGCATCACTCCTGTATTGCATCATTCACAGATACACAAGTGTCGAAAAAAATATATATATGTATGTATGCCAGGACCCTTGTCAGGAGGCCAATGCAGCCTGCAACAACCACTGCCCCTACCAGTGCTTCCAGTGACAGCACCAACACAACTACCACACAACATCCTGCAAGTGTGTAAGCTCAGACTATTCCAGACTCCAAAGCTAGAAGAATTGCTTTGGCGGTAGGTATTAGTAATTATTAAAGTATGTTGAATGAATAAACTACTGCTCTTGTACTCATTTCTAAGTTAGACCAATAGCGTCACTATGTGGCAGACAGTGTTAAGTGCAAGTGTTGACAATTAAGTGCTGGTGCGGAGCACTGGCACCCACCGGCTCAATTAAGGACTGGTACACACCTCTTCAAATCTGTCAAACAGTGTATCTTTTAATCTCCCAACTAAATAAATCAGAGCTGATGTGCTAAGAAGTTACGACGATAAATTTACAGCAATATGCATGATTTATTAGTCCGGACTAAGCTGAGCAAAAAATGTCTTTCTTATTGGAAAAAAAATGATGTGCGCCGACCAAACACTAGGGAAGATGCCATTCCAAACGTCACAGCTCTTTCCAGACTCCTGCAATGTCCATCATCTAAGAAGTGAAAAGATCCTGTGCCAATTATAACAGCCGTAGGGACTGCGAAGCAAATGTTATTTTGTCAAAAACAGAGCAAGAGGAAAACGATTCAACACTTTGCAAAATCCTCTTGTCAAAACAAGTATAGCTAACTTTTTTTGTAGTTTGTAGTTGTTCTTTCCATTTACATTTTTTCAGTAGCAGAGTGCGATCTCGTTTTCTAACTACTTTCAGGAGCACTAGAATAGACCTTGAACCTGAAGCTACTACTCAATCAACGATTTATTTGCAATAAAGTGAGCCGGCATTAGAGGCAATACAGTTAGCTAGGTCATCTGGGTTGAACTGGAAGTCCATTCTTCAAGAAAGAATTAATGCTTATCGCTTTGCTCCACATTCAACAACTGGGAGATCTCCGTTTGAATTGTTTAAAGGAAGGGCTCCCAACACTTGGTTGTGTCCTGGGTGGATGGAATTTAACAAAGATTTGGTTGATAATGGGATTGGTGAGTGGCGTTGTAAGGAAGAAAGGAAACTAGATGAAAGGAAGCTGTATTATGATAAAAGAAAATGTGTGGATGTACAGAAGATTTTTGTGGTTGATCTTGTGTGAATAAAAACTCCGGTTGGTTGTAGATCCTGGTCAAAGTATACTGATGTAAGAGCTGTGGTGAAAGTTTTTAGGAATGCCATTAAAAACGGAGGATGGGAGAATATGGAATAGGAGTAGAGTGGTTGTTGTTAGGTCAAGAATTCCTGCACAAGATTTGTCGTGCGGAAGAGAAGAATTACATCATTCTTCTTTCAATTCTATCAATGGTTCTAATTTATCTTCATCTTCCCTCAGGAGTCAAAGGGTACGTAGGCCTCCTGTTTATTTGAGGGATTACTCATTATAAGCCTTTTCCTCTGCATGTTTCTTGTTGCTAAAGTTTATCGTTACATGCTTTTCTTTAGGAGGGAGATGTGTGATGGTGTATATCTCTTTCCTTTACTACACCTTTAATGTGCTGGAACTTACTTCTCTTTGTATTCTGTTCTCGTGTGAGATTCTGGAATACATGGAAGTTCCTGTGTCAATTGAGGATTTTTACCTGTGGCTGAGGTTGTTATTAAAGCCTACTCTTCAATCTACAATTGTTCCTTCTTACTTATTTCTTGTTTGAAACACCACATTATGTATCAGACTTACCTCAAATCAATTTCTTACAGAATATGAATGATTCACTCCAAAGTGAAATAAACGTTTTCAAAATCTAAGTATTAAACAGAAGTGACTTTTCTGTTTAAAGTTGTACGGTAATATTTCTTTGGTGCACTCTGAGCACAGGTTAGGAGTTGCATATACAGATAGAACTTCCTAGATTGCCAAAATAAAGATATATCACAAAAAGAGTTCAATACAGTGCAAAAAAGAGTCATACAGCATAGAAAACCGTGGTGGACAATAAGGGCCGCGCAAACATTTCGCAAAACAAAGAAAGAAAACTACTGAACTTCAGATTAACATTTCAAGGAAAGGTTCAAGGTCACTGTGGTATCAAAGTGTTGTTCAAAACTTGATACTTCTTATGGTTAGTAAATGACATCACTCTGCAAATTCTTCTCTTTATTCCAAGAGCATGTCACCATTTTCTTTTTTTTCCTCTTACATTTCAGGTTGTAAAATATTCAATATTTTATTCTAACATGCCCTTTGTCTTTTCATTTACCATCCATGCAAAATAATACAATGCTTACTGTACAAAACCTCATATCTTTTACACTTTCCATAAATGATAGTCATACCTGAAAAATATACTCTTTAATTAAGAGCCTGACAACATAGACCACGATAGACCACAAGTAAAAGCAGAAGAGAAACTGGCAGCCAACCTAGCAAGTTTGCAAATTCAGACATTCTTGGAGCTACTCTCCTCACATAGCATAATCAAAACTGATATTTTAGAGAAATAAACGAGGTCAAATTACCAGTTAAAGGAAATGCACCTGGGAGCAAAATGAAGCAGTTTGAGACATTCATACAATCAAGGTTGACATTCATTTTAGAAACATGCAATAGGCTGAGGATATTTATAAAGAAATCTATATTCTGGCACCCTCATGACCGGATACAAATATAGAGGTGTTACAGTAATTTCTACTCCGCACATGCAGTCTGCAGCGGTGCATCAATTCCTAGAGTGTGGGCAGGTCTGTAGAAATAAATAGTAATTTTGAAAAGAGTATACATGCTGACATACTTTTGCCTAGTGATGTTAAATGTTTAGTTGTGCAACAAAATGGCAAATTACGCATGTGTCTCTAAGAGTCAACAAAGACACATATTGCCAATAAAGAAAAGTATAAAATATCATAAGATTGGATTGGTGTAGCAAAGAGATATAGATAACTAATGTATATTTACAAGTGGTCACAATTTGAAATCGATAGCAAATAGAAATTTGTTTTATGAAAGTAAGTTTTACTCTTTTATTGCGAAAAAAAATATGAAAAATTCAACTCGATGAAAATTACTTTGTGCAAGGACGCCAGTTTTGTTATACTTTGTCTGAATTCTCACTAAGGATTTTTCATAGTTTTTGCCATGTCTCAAACTAAAAATGATCTAACTAGACTCTAAATCAACAATGTACGATGACAAATTACAACTGAGTTTACACCAAAAACCTTTTCCAAAAGAATACTGCATGATTTCAAATTAAAATTCTGTGATGCTATACTCCACTTCGAGATGTATTCAGTAATATGTTGCCCATTTCCTCTCCTCTATCGGCATGGTCAAGACAAAGTAGCAGGTAAAGAAAAGACTCTTCAGACATTGTTCCTTCTTATTTATCATCAAAAGAAACTTTATAATACCCTTCCTAATCCTACACTTAATACATGACTGTATATATATCCATTAAATTATTTTCAGAATTTCTTCAAACTAAATACACTGTTCATCGAGAACTAGCAGAGATTTAAAAAAGTATACATAAATCAAAAGTGCATTAAGCAGTTCAAAAAACCCAAAGAAGAAAGCTTATTGTAGAATCTTACAGCTTGTATAATGACACCCTACAGTTATGACAGTTATTACCCACATTAATCATAGCTTAAATCTATTCAGAAAGGAGATGTGGTATTATAGGTCCCTGTTACTGGCTGTGGAACCAAGCAAGTTGGTTTTAAAACTTAGAGTTTAGAGTTTTAAAGTAAGCTTCAACACCAGATCCTATGTGAGCCTAGTTGTGCCAAACACGGTTATGCCGTTTGGACGTTGGCGAGCGGCATGAGGGATGATCCCTGTGGGACTCTGCATATCAGTTTCTTGGTCTCTCAGGTAAAGGGTGGCAGCCTGACCGTTTGGGTTCTTCCCATGAAGAAGGAACAGATCAATTTGAGAGCAGATCCTTGTATGCCAATCGTGTGAAGCCTTCTGATGAGGGTGTTGTGGGAGACAGTGTCGAAGGCAGCAGGGGGGCAAAGCAGGATGAAGGCTGCGGTTTCTTCTAGGTATAGAAGGTTTGGTTCAAATGTCAGTGGCCGTGATGAGTGCTGGTTCGATGCTGTAGGTCTTTGTAAATCCTGACTGAGTGTTGTCTAGTAGATGGTGAAGAAAGAGGTGGGTTGTGAGTTGCTTGTTGATGGCCTTCTCAATTACTTTGACTGGGTAGCGGAGCAGTGAGATGGTCGGAAGCTGCTCAGTTGATTCGGCTGTGGGCTTCTTGAGGAGGGCGTGGATTTCTGCAAGTTTCCATTCACCCAGCTGGAGATGTTGAAGGGGTTAATGATGTGGGTCAGGGTATTGGTGAGAGGTGATGTTCCCAAGGAGTAGATGTGATGCGAGGCATTGGGTCCGTTGGGGACCCTGGGGGGATGGTTTGCATGATTGCTGAGGTGTCATTTCGGATGAGAGCTGTCCATTCTGTCAGGGGGCTGGTTTGGTTGGTGATGGATAGGATTAGTTCTTTGGGGTTGGGTTGGTGTGGAAAGCTACTGTAAATGTTTGCGACTGAGCTGTGGAAGAAGTTGGGAAGGTTGTCGCACAGTTGTTGACAGGCAGTGATGTTGAGGGTCTGGGGGTGAGGTGAAATTCTTGATAATCGAAAAGATCTCCTTTCAGCTGTTTGAGCTTCCTTCAATGCGGTCCACTGGGGTTTCTGAGGTCTTCTGTGTTCTAGCTGGCACACTTGTTTGATTTCCTATGATTGTTAGGTTTGATGGGCGTGAGTGAATCCGTGCAGTTCTTGATCCAGTTGTTGATGTCCTTGTCGCGGTTGTCTGTGGGGCTCAGTTAATCTGTGTTTAGGGCGCTGAGCCAGTCTGCTTCTGTGATTTTGCCCCTGCTGCAGCTTGGAATGCTGAGCCTGGTTGGGGTGTTGAGTTGAGGTGGGTTGCTTTGAAAGTGGATGATGGAGTGGTTGGTCCATGTGAGCGATATGGTGTATTTGGTGCTGTTGCTTGTGGTATACAACCATTACCACGCAACTTTTACAACGACCTACCTTTACCACGCAATTTTTACATCGCAGGATCCATTACAACGAAGTACCATTACAACGCATGTATTTACAACGCAGATACCTTTACAACGCATACCATTACAACGTAAGTATTGGTAAGTATATAATTTTATTAAAAATATTATAGGTTTGGGTTTTTGGGTAAAGGGGTATTTTTAGGGTTCAGGGCAAGGTTTGGTTTTTTGGGTAAAAGGGTATTTTTAGGGTTTAGGGTCAGTTTTGGGTTTTTGGGTAAAAGGGTATTTTTAGGGTTCTGGGTCAGTTTGGGGTTTTGGGGTGAAGGGGTATTTTTAGGGTTCAGGGTCAGTTTTGGGTAAAAGGGTATTTTTAGGGTTCATGGTCAGTTTTGGGTTTTTGGGTAAAGGGGTATTTTTAGGGTTCAGGGTTAGTTTTGGGTTTTTGGGTAAAAGGGTATTTTTAGGGTTCAGGGTCAGTTTTGGGTTTTTGGGTAAAGGGGTATTTTTAGGGTTCAGGGTCAGTTTTGGGTTTTTGGGTAAAAGGGTATTTTTAGGGTCAGTTTTGGGTTTTTGGGTAAAAGGGTATTTTTAGGGTTCAGGGTCAGTTTTGGGTTTTGGGGTACAGGGGTATTTTTAGGGTTCAGGGTCAGTTTTGGGTTTTTGGGTAAAGGGGTATTTTTATGGTTTAGGGTCAGTTTTGGGTTTTTGGGTAAAAGGGTATTTTTAGGGTTCTGGGTCAGTTTGGGGTTTTGGGGTAAAGGGGTATTTTTAGGGTTCAGGGTCAGTTTTGGGTAAAAGGGTATTTTTAGGGTTCATGGTCAGTTTTGGGTTTTTGGGTAAAGGGGTATTTTTAGGGTTCAGGGTCAGTTTTGGGTTTTTGGGTAAAAGGGTATTTTTAGGGTTCAGGGTCAGTTTTGGGTTTTTGGGTAAAGGGGTATTTTTAGGGTTCAGGGTCAGTTTTGGGTTTTTGGGTAAAAGGGTATTTTTAGGGTCAGTTTTGGGTTTTTGGGTAAAAGGGTATTTTTAGGGTTCAGGGTCAGTTTTGGGGTACAGGGGTATTTTTAGGGTTCAGGGTCAGTTTTGGGTTTTTGGGTAAAGGGGTATTTTTATGGTTTAGGGTCAGTTTTGGGTTTTTGGGGTACAGGGGTACAGGATAAAAATTAAGAACAATTAAAATTAAATTCCATTAAATTAAATTAATTATATTAAATTAAATTAATTACATTAAATTAAATTAAATTAATTTTAATTAAATTATAATAATTTTAATTAATTTATATTTTTAAAAAAATGATATACTTAAATTAATTTAAATTAAATTATAATAATTTTAATTAATTTACATTTAAAAAATATATATATACTTACCAATACTTACTTTGTAAAAGTATAATCGTTGTAAATACATGCGTTGTAATGGTACTTCGTTGTAATGGATCCTGCGTTGTAAAAATTGCGTGGTAAAGGTAGGCGTTGTAAAAGTATGCGTTATAACGTCATACATCCGTTGCTTGTAGTGAAGATGGGGTTCAGTGTATGTCACGGGGTCCAGTGTGTATCGTGTGGTGTGTGCTGGTTCCGAGACAAGCTGGTGAGTCCGATATTGCTCAAGCTTTCGAGAAATGCTGGGGAGCAGCGGGTCGTTTGTTTTTCAGATGTACGTTGAGGTCTCCGAGGAGAATGTAGGCTGTGGGGTGGTTCGTGGTCCGGTTGGTCAGCTTGTGAGGGTTCCGTTCAGAGATTTGCACACTGGGCAAACCACTGACAAATTAGGACAATCATGTACACCCTTTGCAAAACATTTAAAAATAATAGGTTTGTATAAATATTCACTGCCTTGAAGAAATGTGAAGATACCGTGTCACATACTACCCTAACACTAGGTTTTAGCCTTCACTGCCATGAGCCTCAATAAAAGGACCACGCAACTTTAGGGTTTACAGAAACAATAGTAGCTAGGTATATCAATTAATCATGCTGAGAGCAAAGATTACCATAAATGAAACTAGTTTGATTTTAGTCTTAATCCATGTGCTTTCCATTCATCTATTCACCTGAGGAGAATGCAATACATAACTATTACAGAGAGAATAAATAGCCAAGCTTGACTGCTTGATAGGTATGTTTTAGTCTGATCTAAGCAGGAGTCACACTTCAATCATTCATAGTATGACAGAACTCACAGGAAATAAGGCAGGAAGAGTTTTTTTTCCAAGGGTTAATGCCATTCACATTTTTGTTCCTTTTTGACAAACCGAGTACCCTAAAATGTCTAACAACATTACATAGTGGGTTGACTGGATGCTGTGGCATGGAAAGATTTTACGCAATATTTTTTCAAAATAAATTCAACTGAAAGCAAAGGCAATTCATGTAGTATATTAACTGATCACATTTAACATAGATAATAATACAAAAGAGATGCCTACGCAAATGAGTCATTTCTTTAACTATCATAGAAGTCTAGAGGTTATGGCTAGATAGTCAAGTTCTTCAAAATGATCAATAGTATCAATGTTTGAGATTCAGCCAGTAAATCTATATCCCAAGGGACACACCTTTTAACTTTTCACCAAAATTGGCCATATAACATGTACCATTATTGCAATCGGTTGGAATGTTAAACGATCCAATTTACCGTCAATGCCATATCTATTCCCCCGACTACAATGAGCCCAAACGTCCCACTAATATACAAAATAAACCCAGTCGTCTCACTATTTTCAATTTCTAGTCTGGCACTGCTACTGCCATTGCTGACCACTTTAGAACTCCGAATTCCCCAACCCAACCATGCGCCTCTTAACTTTAAGGACATATTTGCATCATACATACACAACATATAACATACAATTAAAGATTAAGAACCCGTCATAATTCAAGGATGCACTACTGTAATGCTCAAGTATGCCTCAAAAGTAGAGAGTGCAGTTTCTAAGGGGTAGAAACACTAATAATTGTGAGATACACAAACACCACCCTTCAGCCACAAATTAATAGCCCTCTCAATAACTCTGTTGTAACTTGAACTGTTATACTGCAAAAATTTGAAAAACACAAGACTTGGGATAGTCAGAACTGTTAACCAACCACCGTTGCCTAGTGTGTCCTCTATTCATGAAAATATGGGTTTGGTTCTTAAGGCCCCAACATTACAGTTTAAAAATGTTTAATTAAAACATCCTCTCCTCTTGACAAACTAGACTCAACATTAGAGCCCACACTCCTGGATCACACCACTCATTCAATTTTCACCAAAATTATTCTTTACTTTATCAACAAACTTACATAGAATATTAATCACATTTACTTGCAAAGATGGTACAGATATATTGCTCTTTTAAAACAAATACGTAGATACTTGCATCCTAGATAACTTTAAGCCCATTATCACCTTACCTGAAATAGCACAATATCTGGAAAAAAGTTAATACCTAGGCAGAAGTAATGTTTTCTCTATAATTCCCGGTTGAATTTCACCTTTGCAGTTCTTGTGCCAAGGTGATATTGTGGTAGACAATGTGGTATAATGATATAATGGTATGGCGAGATTAGGAAGGCAATAGAGAGATAAACAAAATATGTTTAGAATATCTTTAGAGGCAAACCTCTAAAAAGATAGCCACTCTTAAAAACTGCTAAGAGGAATTTGTTAATTTTGATTGCCAGGGAAAGACAGCAGGAGCTTTAAACTGCCGGCACTAAATGTCATGGTAGAATAAGTCAGCCTGTGTAAAACTAAAAGCCACAAAACAAACGATTTATGTGTTTTTAACCCAAGTTTATGTTTGGTGATTTTTAAAGAGCTAAACTTCTGGATAATGATACATTGCAGCAGAATAGTATAAAAACATTAAACAGTAAAAAAAGAAGTTAGATATATTTGCGAATGAAGAGAAGATGTTTTTCATCAGTTTAGGGACAGCATATTGTGGGAGCCGAGTTGAAGAAAGGAGAATGATCTACCAGCAACTGTTCCCTTCCAGAGTACACATGTGGTACTCCAATTTGTGTACATGTGGCCTGATGCCATTTTAGTATTTAGGTAGGATTCATCAAAATGATAGTGTGCATGACTTAATAGTTTTTTGTCAATTAATAAGCATTATCCATTGCACAACTGCTAAAAAAACATTTTAAAAGCAAATCAACAATACGGCTGAATTCCAGATGCAGAAATACAAATAGAGTATTTTACACGTCTGTACTTTAGCTGCCATGGAAACAATATAACAGGTTTTCTCTACAAAATAATGGCACATTTTGAAATCTCTTTTTAGAAAATGGTCACACAAAAATCATTACGATAGTACTGTGTTGCAACGTACACTTAACCCAAAACTGCTCGACCTACATGGCACCAGCAGAAAAATACGAAATAATAATTGTAAGTCAAAAAATAAAACATCATTCCGCATATTAACATGCAGAAGCATCTTTGAAATTTTTTATTTTATAATTCAACAGGACACTTGAGCATATACCGCATGCACTTAAATCTCACAAAATCCCCCGTTTTGGGTCTTCCTACTAAACAGGGCATTGGCCGTCTGTTCCAAGACACACTGGGCTTACCAAGAACACCAGAGGCGTGAAGACCACTGTGTCTTTCATGTCATTTGCCTGCTT
Organism: Lissotriton helveticus; assembly: GCF_964261635.1. Taxonomy (NCBI): domain Eukaryota; kingdom Metazoa; phylum Chordata; class Amphibia; order Caudata; family Salamandridae; genus Lissotriton; species Lissotriton helveticus. The sequence goes on along the minus strand of NC_136057.1, from coordinate 559,736,796 downwards.
CGTATCCATCCCCCAGCTTGTCAATCTTTCATCTGTACCTTCCCTGGAGCATTGTCTCTTTACCATCACATTTTTGATTGGCTGGCCTCTATGCTTCCACGGTTTGCTTTTCAAGCACTACCTTGTCCTTGTTGGTTAAGACTGCTATGCGAGTTCATTTTTTTACCAGCTGTTTCCCTTGTGTGATTCTCTCCCCTGTGCTGCTATCTGTTGTGCATATACTTCTCCTCACACCTCCATGTTCCGCTCGCTCTCATGTTCTTCCCTTTGCCTTTTTGCATGTGTTTCTCTCCTACACCTGTTCCATGTTGTTTCTCCTCTGCCCTTGCGCCCTCTGTGTTGCGTCCCAGTACATGTGCCCCGTCTTTTGCCAGTTGCTTTTCCTCTCCAACCAAGTACTGCGCTCCCTGCCTGCTCGCCAGTTGCTTTTCCACCGTCCACTCCACATTTCTCTATCGCCCCAAGCTTCTCCTCCTCCTACCCTTGCTTTCCAGGTTGCTTCCGCCCACATGTGACTTCACTCAGCTTCAGAAAACATGCAAAATAAAATGCAGAAAATATGTAGACTCATCTGCTGAGTGGGAACACCTCAGACTGGATCTGGTCTAAATGCCAAGGCTTAATAATCCTACTAACAACATTCCCTCATCAAAGAGTTACTAATTTAGTTTCCTGTTGTAAATTAATTTTCATGTATGACCTGGAACACCCAAAGATCTAAAAGAGTTTGAGGTGTTTTAATGTAATTTGTTTATAGGAAACACAGCCCAGGTGTACCAATCTACATCAAGGATGGACGAAACTGTTAGAAGGGCGCGCCTAAACCGAGGCTTAATTCATATTTCAATAAGACTGAAGTGAACTACTGGTTTAATACCCGTTAGTTTCAACTTGTCAATGTCTACCTTAATTCACTTTAGAAATTAAAGTATTAATGTTACATCTGCACGTGTTGGCTGTTGTTGCTTTGGGATGTATCAAAGAAAAATAAAGAAATTACGTATTTGAAGAATCCAAGTGATGTGGACTCTGTCTTCGGAATAGAATATGGGAATTTGGACAGTTTGTTCTCTTGTCCTATAACTAATGAACGATCATAGCTCTCACTAAGAAATGATTGTAATTTTGACAGAAACCTAGTCTCTAATTGTTGTGATAAAATAAAAGGGTGTGCTGAGCATTTTTTCAATTTTCTCGTTACATCTGCACTTGTTTGGACTGGCATATCCCCTGCATGGTATACAATCACGTCTCCCTGCTTTGAGTAAGTACTTGGTATATTGATTTTTTTATTTTGCCCAGTGATTTAACATAGGTAAGGTCCTAAACTTGCGCTGTGCCTTGGGATGGGGGTGGGCACACCAAGCATGCACTCAGTGACAGACACTGGACTTCTGTCCCAATCATGGGTTTAGCAAATGAAGCGTGGTGGCAATATACGTTTTTCAAATCCATAGTTGTAACCAGACCTCTATATATGGGTCACTGAATTGGTGAGCTACTGCACAATCATGTAAAGTTCCGCTTCTATGGGACTGACCATTTCCTAGTAGCAACATGCAGTGTGTGTTGTATGTGCTTATGTGTGCACCATGCATAGTAGGCTCTAGGAAGACTCTGAAGGGCTTCTAAACATGGAGCCCTTCAGATACATTATCTACTACTATGGTGAGTCAAAAATAAAATTTCTCCTGGGTCAAAAAAAATGGTAATATACCCAGATTAAGTAGACTTAAGACCCCCTTTGTATGATCAAAGGAAATCCAATATATAAAGGTGATTTGGCAGTTAAGTCGCAGAGTCACAATAGATTCACCCCCACCCAGACACACCAATAAAGCCTTCTAAAATATGCTCGCAGGCAGACAGAAGTTATCCCAAAAGGCCTCAGTAATCACACCACTTTCGGCACACATTGAAGAATTTCCTGGGGCATCCCATAGCTGAATGTATTGTTTCTTCAATTTCACCACACCAGTCCATGCCCTTCCTCCATGCCCCGATGGGAGGTACCAATGAGGTAGTCCAGTGATGGGCAATGTCTCTCTTGGCTATCACCGTCCCAATGCGCTCAAGCATTCTGTCCCCACTGGGCCCACCCAGATACTCCAGAATACCTAAAATGTCTATCTGGGTTGCGGTTCGATATGATCCCCAATCATCACAAAAATGGATAAAAAAAAGCTTCTCAGTAAGAATGGATGACCGGGCATGCCCATATTACATGGAAGAAATCCCCAAAGGGAGTGTTGGTATCTAGGGCATGTGAGGGATTCACTGAGGCAGACTCTCCACATCTGCAAAGGTATCATATATGCTTGGTGTAGATACTGAAATTGTACAAAATATGGCTGAGACCACTAGTGTCCGTGGAGCCATGCATGTGTCACACCAGTCAGCCTCACCCAGATCTTCGACCCAAGTCTCCCATTTGGTTCTCAGGGTGTTTAGTGTTGTGAGGGGATGTATTACTAGGGGTCGATACATCTGTGACACCCCTCCCTTGCCAAAGTGATGCAGAAGAAGCTTAAGCTCCATTCACGTACATCAGTCACAGCATAGTGTTAAGAGGAAAGAGCATGTCAGAGCTGCAGATAATAAAAAAACTGTTAAGAGGGCATATTCAATTCTGACACCAACTCCTAGAAGGACTTCAATGCCCCTCCCTTCCAAATGTCTCCAAGTCTGGAAATCCCTATATTGTCCCAGCCCCTGAATCCCTCAGGGGGTGCCACCTGAGCTAGCATATGCTCATTTTTCAATGAACATTTTAGTTCAGCTCCATTTGGAAATTAGTCCAAATGAAGAAGATTAAGCCAATAGTCATTCCCCAGAAAAACCAACTTTTGGGGGATTTCAACACGGGTGAGTCTTGGCACCCTTTTTTTTTTTTTTAAGTGTTTTATATAGCGTGAACTAGGTCCGATACATCGGGTATCAGAGCGCTTTACATGAGCACCAGTTTTGTTACAGAAGGATGCATCCATTTTTGTTAGGCACGGGGAGATTAAGTGATTTGCCCAGAATCACAGGATGTTGAGCATCGTTGCTGAGACTCGAATCCGGTTCCCCAGCTTCAAGGTCGACTGCTCTAGCCGTAAGGCTACTTCCTCTTCCCAAACCCCTATTATTTTCTTTAAATATGTCATATGTCAGATACTTTGGATCTGGATCGCCAACTATAGGCACACTAGCCTAAAACTAAGGTATATTTTATTTATTTTAGTTTATAAATTCAATTTTGGAATTCAGGAGCTCTTGGCAAATAGGAATGGATTAAAAGTATGCAGGTTTCAGGGCAACGGGGACGACAATTTTACTCCATCATTTTTAATGTATGTCCATCCCTAACTTGGCAGTGGCAAATGTCCCAAATACCACATAAGGAAAAGTCAGTGAACGAGGCTTTTGTACTATTTCTGGAGAGTAGAGAGAAATGCTTATGCACTTATGGTGTTAAATTTATTTGGCCCATAAACCTCACATTAGCACCTTACCCCCCTAAATAAAAAGCTTCCAGTTTTGGTTTTGATTTTGTAGCTTTTGACTAGAGTGATTTAAAAAGTGTGGTAGCATCTATTGTGGTTTTCAGTATGTAGACAGGTCCACACAACATACATCATGCCTATTTTATTCTGGGGGTTTTCTACTGAATTTAACCATCTGACCAAATTCATTTTACTACCTACTACTAAAGCTGCAATATATTTATTCAGTAGCTTAGTGAAATTGCAACCAAATAAACAGGCTTGACAGGCCTAAAGTTTTAGCTGGCGACAAACAAAAAGTCAGTCTTAATGGCTGGAGGACATGCATAAAGCAGTGGGTTGGATGCAACTATTTATTATTTTCTCATCCCGTTACTGGCCTCAAGCCAGACATTTTCCTCCCTGGGGGAAGGCAGGAGATGCTACATACTGAATTTATAACACATGAGAAGGTAAAAGAGGACCTCGGCTTATTGAGCATGTCATTAACAAGCTTCAAGGATGAGTGTGTGCCCATGTGGGAAGGCAGACATGGCCTAGAAACATCAATCGCAAAGAAAAGGCTGACGTGAGTTGAGAAAAGGGGCATAAATCTTCGACAAGCCTATGCTATCAAGCATGGAAATACAGTGGGCCGCTGTTAGGGTAATCCTCTTAGGAGCAGGGAGAAATACATACTAAACAAGAAAACCGCAGGATTAATGAGATAGGACGCGCCCCACCCATCCCACCTGCAAAAGGTCATAAGTAAGTTAAATAGACCAAATAGGTAAATATAATGTACAACACATGATTTAGAGGGGGAAACGCAGGCATTTTACTACTGTTTAGCAGAGGTGAAGTACAGAGTCCTAAAATCAGCCAAAATAGACTGCAGAAAAAGACAAAATTATCTGGGTTGGCCATGCAGAAAAGCTGAATATTCTACACATATGAATATTGGTCTCACCCCACATTTTCCCGCAAGGGTTCAATCTGAGTCAACCTAAGAACATACAGACATTAAAGACAAAAAAGCACACAGCAGCAGACCAAGGTCAAGCACTTTAAATTCCACCAGTTTCATATATTTTCGAATGAGTGCAACGGCTCTCGGCATCCGCTGCTGAGGGATATCAGTTATAGAGAAAGTCCACAAGAGAGGAAGGTGCACTCTGATTGAAGTCAGTCAGGGGACATACGTTATCCAAAAGTCTTCTCTTTATTAATGTAGTTTGATTTAAAACGGACACACAGCCAACGCGTTTCGTTCCCTAGTGCCATGGGAACTTCGTCAGGGCTTACTCAAAGTACAACAGGACACGTTCGACCTAAATGTAATTCCAATTTTCATCAGTGTGCGACCTTATAGATTTGGATCGTCTCGTGTGTACAGTCCAATCAAATCTCAAGTATAGTCCACTCCTTCAAACGTCAATATCATAGATGTATAGTATCACAAGATTAAAATGCCATAACTCCCCTGGGTTCTTAAAGACAATCAATAAATCGTGAAATATAAGAAGCCCCAGGGCACACACAGTGGTCCTCTAATACGGACAAACAACTGTAAAGAAGCACCAGCAGAGAGTATTCCTTTAGAAAGAATCAATGCCAAAAGGGAATCCGAAATGTGGAGCCCCAGGAAGCACACAAATCCTTAATTTCGAAAGGTCTGCACTTTATATTACAAAGGTCCTAAACGGCATGTTAACCAGAGAACCCCACGACATACAATACTCCTTAATATCGGATAGTCAGCTCTTTATCTTACAAAGGTAACCCAAAGCTCATCTTTCAGCCCAACGTTGTTCAACATCTACATGGCACTACTCGCCCATGTCGCCCGACAGCATGACCTAAACATCTCCTACGCCGACGACGCCCAGCTGATCCTCTCACTCACCAAAGACCCCCACACCACCAAAACCAACCTGCACAAAGGAATGAAGGCCGTCACCGACTGGATGAGAAACAGCCGACTGAAGCTGAACTCGGACAAGACGTAGGTCCTCATCCTCGGCTCCACCCCCTCGGCCTGGGACGACTCCTGGTGGCCGACGGCACTAGGAACACCCCTTACAACCACCAACCACACACGACTCCTCACTCTCCATGACAAAGCAGGTCAATGTCGTCTCCTCCTCCTGCTTTAACACCCGCCGCATGCTTCGCAGGATCTTCAAGTGGATCCCCACCGAAACTAGAAGGAAGGTCACCCAGGCCCTCAGCAGCAGACTGGACTACGGAAACACACTACACAGGAGCCCCGGCCAATATCCTGAAACGACTCCAACGCATCCAGAACGCCTCCGCTCGCCTGATCCTGGACATCCCCCGCCACAGCCACATCACACCCCACCTGAAAGACTTACACTGGCTCCCCATCAACAGGAGGATAACCTTCAAGCTCCTCACCCACGCACACAAGGCACTCCACGACACCGGACCAGCGTACCTCAACAGACGACTCAGCCTGCCAGCTCCGCTCCGGAGACCACGCCCTCGCCCCATCCCCCACATCCGAAGACTGACCGCGGGCGGCAGATCTTTCTCCCACCTCGCCGCCAAGACGTGGAACACCCTCTCCATCCGCTTACAGCAGACCTAAGACCTAACCTTCTGGAGACTCCTCAAGACCTGGCTCTTCGAACAGTAGCAGCATCCCACCGCCCCCTAGCGCCTTGAGACCCTCACGGAGACGTAGTGCATTTTACAAATGCTATGATTGATTGATTGATTGAAATGTCCTAAACAGCATGCTAACCATAGAACCCCATCACGCCCTGTTTTAACAAGTATTGGCATAGCCGATAGGTCTCGCCTTTGGGGCATTATAAGTGTTTAGTCATGCAACAGTTGATGTTGCACCAAGGATATTGTGCTGCATGATTAAATACCTATAAGGTCCCAAAGGCGAGACCTATTGGCTATGCTAATGCTAGTCTATATTGGTTTGGGAGTGTGGCTATTATCTAGCACAACCCAATACACTCCAGCCTTCTGCGTGTGGGTTCCATTCTGTTGCATAGTTTACTTATGACAGTAATTTGATAATGTATAGAGTAGGCAGCGTTTGTACTACAAAGTGAACAAATACAATTTGTTAAATTTCCATGTTTTATTTGCACCATAGCAGGCAGTAGTAATGCCTGCATTACTGAGATCTGTGCATGGGAAAGGGCACACTGAGCTTGCGGTTGTCTCATACTTTTGCTCCAATATCTTATCATCTGAATGTAATGAGTACACATCGTGAGATCCTACACCTCCTTAACTCAGTGCTGTGACTTCCTTGGTGCACTGCCTGCCTTCCAAATGTTACAGTCTCTTCTTTCATTACAACTCCCTCTCCTGTCGCCAGAGAACCAGGAAATGGAGAAAAATGCAGTCGTATCTCCCCTCTGATGCTCATGCACAGATGTGATGGAAACTGGTGAGAGCGTGAGGAGCTTGCACTGGTGAGCAGAGCAACAAAGAAATGCTCAGGGTGGAGCAGCCAGGCGCTTGCACTAGTGGCACCTTGAGGATCTTTCACTAGTGCACACTGTAAGGAACTCACACCGGTAACATAGCGAGGACCATTCACGATTGTGAAGTCGCAGGAGCTTACATTCATGTTACAATGAGGAACTCACACACACACACACACACACACACACACACACACACACACACTGTGAAGCGCTTACACTGGTGGCATGAAGGAGTTGTTGCTTGTAGGAGGCGTGAGGAACTCTAGCTAGTGCCTAGTGAGGAGCTATCGCTGACTAGGTAATTCAACACCTGTTTCTGGTGGGCAGAGTGAGAGGCAGGCACTGGTGGGTAGTGTGTGCAGCTGCCAGTGGTGAGCAGCACTGTGAGGAGGGGCTGGCTCCGGTGGTCCGCTGAAACGCAGGCACTGGTGGCAGTGTAGGAGACCTGCACGGGCAAGAAAGTTACAGGCGAACAAAGGCACTGGCAAGCACTTTTAACACTTGCACATTTTGATATTTCCCACACGTACCATATAATTCAGTGTGACTGCACATATTTTGTGAAAAAGCGGGAAGCTTAGAAGTTACTTCTATTTTTCAAGGTCCACCCTTCTCTTGTGCCCAGCTTGTAACAATAATAATTGTTAAATCTGACAATGCCGAACAGAAAGCTCTCCGTCAAGCTCGGCCAGTAATAGCACATCAATATTAACAGGACTTGTGGGCGAGGAGAGAGGCGTTCGCGCGCTTGGCAGAGCAGTGTTCACTTTTCAAGCACTGCACTCGTGCTCCTGCAAGGTGGATGCAGCCACAAGTGCAGTGCTTGAAAATCAGCAGAGCGACGGCTAAAGGCCTTCTTATGCAGCGCATGCGACCTGCGTAAGCGAGACCTCTAAAGCAAAGGTCCCGGGCGGCATGGTAACCGGTAGAAACAAAGTACCTACTTTGTTACTACCAGTTACCGTGGCACTAGGAAACGAAACGCGTTGGCTGTGTGCCAGTTTTAAATCAAGCTACGTTGATAAAGAGAAGAATTTTTGATGACCTATGTCTCCGGACTGACTGACTTCAATCTGAGTGCACCTTCCTTTCTTGTGGACAAACAGACATTAATATAACCACTGCTCTCTGAATTGGCCGAAAGGTGCATTTAAAACGACTTAATAAACATTTTTAGATTCTACAACACCTAATAAAAATGCGAAATTAATAGAGCTTCATAACTTAATAATCCACGCCCAAACAGCCTTTAAAATGAAGGTGTGAGCTATCATTATCATTGTGTTTATTTACTTATTTGTTCATTTTTGTGTAAATTCAATAAAAATGACGAATTAAAAAAATTTAGGTGTGAGCTTTATAAACAAAAAAAGTTATAACGTAAATTGCTCTTCACAGGCACCATTTATCTATAGAACGAGTTCTACTTTGCTTCACATTTTTGCTTTTTATGGACTTCCCGTTAAAGGTTTTAGCTCCTCTGCAAAATCTATATTTAGACAGGAACCTTGACTAGGATTTGGAATGACCACAAATTATTCTCGGTATTGTAAATGATCGGCTCAAGAGCTTCCATTGTATCCAGTATTATTTTTGGCCATATTTGTAAATCACTGGTTTGATCTGTAGCTTAGCACTGTGTGATGTATTTAAGCACAAAACCCACACACTAGAAAAGCATCTGTTTTCCAGAGAAAAGCTTCTGCTACTGCTCTGATTTATAAATGGGTGGATAACATTATAAAGATAATGTTGCTTATAATGGGTCAAGCAATTGTACAACAGAACGCACAACATACTGCCTAGTTAGTCCTCCATGAAGACAGTAAGTGTAACTCAATTCACGATGCTTTACCTTATCACAGAGTAGAATATATAATAATAATATCAAATGTAAACAAGCACGTACAGGCAGAGTCAAAAGGGCTGGCTGTGAAATTGTTTTCTTTGCTAGATATGAGGATGCCGATGCATCAGGGACAACCAACTTTGAATTAAATGTCTTATGCATGAACGTAATTCATTCAAAGATGGCCACTGCAGATACATGCACGTCTGTGGCAGTGGCGACCTTTGAATGGATTTTTTAAAAGCCTAAGAAAATGCATTCAAACACTCCATCCACACATGAGTAAACGCAGGCGACTATCTAACAGTGGAAAGAATATAACATCCGGCAAACAGCTGTTTTAGAAAGGGGGGGGGTTGAAGGTGATGGAGGAAAGAGTCCCTTAAACGCACTGAAATGCAATTTGTGACGTCCACTATGCAAAGATACATGCCAGTCAATAAAACTACAGCGAAATCAAAATACATGGGCGAAGAAACTCAAGAATAAGGAGGAAAGCAATCAATACAATAGCACCAGCAGATTCTAGACATCAGCGCCTGTAAATTATGAGCACATGGCAGACACAATGGACAACAGATCTGAAGCCGCTTGTCGTTGAGACCCTAAAAGTTACTCATGCAATAATAGGCATTAATGCAGCCCAATAAAAAGTTACAAAGACCGATATTTTGCTTTACTGTTTACTCCAGTAGGCATAGTTATCTATTCATTCCCTTAGATAAGGTCTGAGCATCAGCAGCTATCCCCCACCCCCCAAATCCGTTCGAGAACACTTGTGCCATTACTCTAATGTGTAGGCGGGTGTTTGTGGATACATACGTTACAACCCAGCCTTCATGCCAAGCCAAAATACTTCAATACCAATGGCTTTTGAGGGCATCGACCAATATTTATGGTTGAATGCCTGTTTAGTTTTCATGCACAATAAAGATTTACTTCAACGAAGGTGACTGATTAATTTACTTATAAAGCAGAATAAAAGGATTCCTGTTAACTTGACAATTTATAAATGGGCATTTGACAATTTTCCAAGTTCACTGTAGTCTAAGGGAATTAATGTTTTTGCCACAATAATATAAGGAAGTACAACAATATTAAATGGCAAATATATAAATTGAGTTTATAAAGGCGTAACAGTATTTTAGCTCAAAGATACTTTCATGCATACTATTCACCAAGACACAGACAGAGGGGCAACAGTCAAGGAACGAGAGGCCGAGACAAGAAGAGAGAGCAAGGACAAGCAGAGCTTGCAAATGAGCAATCAAATAGCGGTACCAGCTGCTGCAGTTGTTACAGTTGTCATCTCCTCAGTTCAACTTTTACTGAGACCGAAAAATTCGTAGTACAGAATTCAAAAGTAGTTGAGAAGAACTAGACTGTGCATTCTTGGTCAAATCTACAATAAATGTAAATATAAATAAAACTCTGTACAAATAGGATTTATTTTAGCATTGCGCTGTCATTTGAATAATTGTGTTAGGTGTAAAACAATGCCCTGGTTTTCAAGGTAGGATTTCAACTCATTACGCAGAAAGAAAACAAATGGTCCACATTAAGATCTGTAGGTCAGTTTCAATCCTATTTTTATCTCGAATGAAAATCATGGAATTAATTTATTCTGACCAGATGTCACTCAGAATATGCAATAAAAAGAGATAGAATCAGGTTATGTACATTTGAATTTCGTGTGTCTAGTTTGAAATCTCAATATTTGACAGATTCAACTTTAGGAACTGCATAATTGCTTTTCCATTTCAACTTAGTCAATTAAATTAAACCAATGACAGACAGTGAAACGAGATTTACTTTTGAAACAATTTCTGCACGTTTCAATCACAATATTTTAATAACGCCACCTTGTGGCTAGTATCCAAAACAATGTGACCATCCCTGTACAGTGGAAAGCTTCAAGTTCGATGTGCACTCTTCCCAACTATCCATGTCAGAAATTTTAGTAGGGTGCAGGCCAACAAACTGAAGCTGACCCAACATAGGATGAGAGCCAATATCAAAATTTAAAAAAATGCCCTGAAGGGCTAGAGAAAACAGGGCAGACCTACCATCTTGTGCCATTTAGTGGTCATTGACAGGTTATCAGCCTCTTTATTAATACATTGAACAGTTATGCTTTAAAATACATAGAAAATATCCCATGATTGGCAGGGCCCTCAGAAAGCATTGGACCTGAGGAATTGTGACCCTTCAACCACGCTTCCCCAAACCCCCATGAACATCAACCCATCTTTTCACCAATTAAGTCATCATGGCTTGGTCAATCTATGTGACGCATACAAGTCTCACTTAGAGGAAAAGTTTCATTCTAAATGATCACAACTATGTAACAAGAATACTGAAGTTAAAAAACACAGACCATGTTGTTTCTTTCCTCCTTACAAAAATCTAATTTCTTTAACGTATGAGAACATTTGAAGGTATGGAAATTAAGATTCCAGAAGTGTAGAGGTTTCAGGTAAAATCCTCAGTAGAACCCATTGAGCAATGTCTTCAAACACAGTTTTAACTTTAGACATTTATCATAAACCTAACTACCTCTATGAAAGTGAATCATCTCCTTATTTTATGCAATTGATGAGGCCTCAGTGCCTTGGGACTCCAATATTTTCAGTTGATTACCAGTATGCCCAAGGCAAGGAAAAGAAAACAAGCATTGGAAATGCAATA